>NC_064638.1:1172749163-1173123822 GCF_023864345.2 Schistocerca serialis cubense
TGCGTTTGTCAATAAGAAAGTAATAACGCTGGAAGACAATAGAGATTTGCATAATTACATACATAGGATTGATGAATGGTGCAGGGACTGACCGCTGACTTTGAGCATAAATAAATGTAACATATTGCACATATCTAGCAGAACAAATTCACTACCATACAACTACACGCCAGATGATAAATTGTTTGAAACAGTATCTACCATAAAATATCTAGGGGCAACCATCTGGAGCGACCTTGAGTGGAATGACCATATGAAATATGGAGTAGGAAAATCGAGTGCTAGACTGAAATTCATAGAGGAATTTTAAGGAAATTTGATTATTCAGGAATAAAGGAAATGACTCACCGAAAAGCAGAAAGTTATATTGTCAATCAGCAGCTAGCTTTTGGAATGCATTTCCTTTTTCTATCTGTAGGAACATGCACAGAAACACACACACACTCACATGCGCACACCTGGCTCCCTACATTGTGCTCAGTCGACTGCCAGCTCGTGTGGCAGAGCGGTTCTAGACGCTTCAGTCTGGAACCGCGCTACCGCTACGGTCGCAGGTTCGAATCCTGCCTCGGGCATGGATGTGTGTGATGTCCTTAAGTTAGTTAGGTTTAAGTAGTTCTCAGTTCTAGGGGACTGATGACCTCAGATGTTAAGTCCCATAGTGCTCAGAGCCATTTGAACCAATTTTTGACTGCCATCTCTTTATTGGACCACAATGAGTGTACTAGGATGAGGTGAGAGTGTGGAACGGGGTGGGGTGAGGAATGGAGAGAGGTGGGAGGTGGAAGGCAGGAAAAGGGTTGGGGGAAGCGTCTAGCAACTCATAGAAGGGTGGGGAGCTGTCTGTGGGCTAGGTTGGAGGTGCAGGTAGAGTGAGCATAAACCTTACCACCCACTGTTGATGCAACCTCCCTATACACACACCAAGGTCCCTCATGTCCATGGCCTTGACATGGTTGAACAGTACCTCTCCCAGAGCCCTGCATATTCCAAACCCACCACTTCATTCCTTGCACACTTCCAAATCTACATCCATATGCACAGCTATTTCACCTTTGAAGGGAAGGTATACAAACAAATTCATGGCACAGCCATAAGCACCCACATGGTATCCTCCAATTTCTCCTCTTCATGTGGCACCTAGAGGAAACATTCCTAGGTTCATAAAACCCCAAATCCTTAGTCTGGTTCAGGTTTATTGATTACATCTTTATAATCTGGACTCAAGGCTAGGACACCTTATCCTCATTCCTCCACAACCTCAACATCTTCTCTCTCACCCACTTCCTCCTCCAACCATCATGCTACCTTGCTAGATGTTGGTCTCCTCAGATGGCTCCATCCACACCTTGGTCCATGTCAAACCCACCAATCATCACCAGTACCTGTACTTTGACAGCTGCCGCCACTTCCACACCAAAAAATTCCTCCAATACAGCCTGGCCACCCATGATATGTGCATTTGCAGTGATGAAAACTCCCTTGCCCAGTATGCTGAAGGCCTCAGAAAGGCCTTCACAGACAGACAATATCCTCCAGACCTACTTCATAAACCGATTTCCTGCGCCATATCCTGACACACACCTCATCATCATACCCATCCCAGCAACCGAACATGAAGAAACGCCCCCTTTGTCATCCAACACCATTCAGACTGGAATGACTGAATTATGCCCTTTGTCAGGGCTTTGATTATCGTAATGACCTGAAATGACGGATGTCGTATCCAAGATACTTCCAACCCCTCCCAAAGTAGTGTTCCACTACCCACCCAACCACCACAACATCCTAGTCCATCCCTATTACACTCCTACCCCCAATCCCCTGCCACAGCGATCATATCTCTGAGGAACACCCAGTTGCAAGACCTGCCCAATACACCCACCCAGTACCACCTACTTCAGTCCTGTCACAAGCTTACCTTAACCTATCAGAGGTCAGGCCATCTGTGAAAGCGTAAATATTATACACCAGCTCTGCTGCAACCACTGCACAGCGTTCTACATTGGTATGACAGTCAACCAGCTGTTAACCAGAATGGCCACCGCAAAACTGTTGCCGAAAGCAAGATGGACCACCCAGTGGTACAACATGCAGCAGAGCACAACATGTGAGATATCAGTGGCTGCTTCACAACCTGTGCCATCTGAAACCTCCCCACCACTACCAGCTTTTCGGAGCTGCACAAATGGGAGCTATCCTTATGGCATATCCTTTGCTTCCATAATCTTCTTGGCCTAAAGCGAAGGTAGCTCAGTGGCCCCATCCCCCTACCCCATTCCCCACCCAATAGTGTGTGTGTGTGTGTGTGTGTGTGTGTGTGTGTGTGTGTGTGTGTGTGTGTGAGGTGTGCATGTGTGTGTTTATACACATCATAATCTGCTGCAGTACCCCTGTCGAAATTGTGTCCCCACATCAACTAGCTGTATGCTGTTATCTCACTCCCTAGTCTATGGAATGGTGAGCCCGGCCATCTGTCACCTGCCCCTCTACTTGAACCCATAGATAGCCCACAGATGGCTCCCCACTCTCCCTTGAACCGCTAGAAGCTTTCCTCCAACCCCCTCACTGCCCCCCACCTCTCACCGTACCTCACCTAACCCCTGATCCCCACCTCACCCCAGTATACTCACTGTGGTCCAGTAAAGAGCTGGCTGCCAACTGAGCACAATATAGGTAGCTGGACATGTGCATGTGAGTGTGTGTGTGTGTGTGTGTGGTTGTTTTTTCTACAGCTAGGAAAAGGAAGTGCGTTCTAAAAGCTAGCCAAGCTCTACACCTTTCGTTTGTGTGTCTATCGACGATGCACTGCTTCTGCCGTCGGTGAGTCATCTCCTTTATTCCTAAATAATTCGTAACTTCCAAGCAGAGATTTCCATAAATTATTAAGGAAATGTAACTCATCCACGAAGGAAGTGACTTGTAAAACTCTTGTACGACCGATTCTTCAGTATTGCTCATTTCTCTGGGACTCTTACAGGGTAAACTAATAGAAGAGACAGAGATGATACAACGGAGACCACTGTGTTTCGTCACAGGATCGTTTAGTCGGCGAGATAGCGTTACAGAGATGCTCAACAAGCTCCGAGAGAGTACATTACGGGGAAAATCGGACAACATATTATGACCTCTCACATATGTCTTGTGAAATGATTATAAAGAGAAACATTGTGAAATTAGAGCTAATGCAGATGTCTACCGATAACCATTTCGTCCATGCACCATTTGGGAATGGAATATGGACGGGCGGATCAGATAGTGCCACCACAAGCACCCTCCGCCACACGCAATCAATTGACTTGCGAAGTACTGATGTAGATGTAGATCAGAATCGTGTACTTAGCTGTGGAAAAAGGGTGTCTTTAAATGTGAAGAAATAATTCATTGGACAACAACCACAAATACATTTTAAATTCTACAAGGAAGGTAACCATTGCGTTTCAGCAGCTAGTCACTCACCGTTTTATCTAGTAAAAATCTAACGTGAAATGAGAGAACAGGTTGAACAGGCAGTTCGTAAAGAACAGCGCTAATATGTAAATAGTTTTAGTAAATGACGTGCGTCCATTTCGTCATTCTCATCCTTGTAGAGTTCCCAGATCTCTCATTTCCTGTTCGTATTATTCGTACTGCATATGATGACAGTGCCTGGTACGAGAACTCTACTCGGCAGCGTTTACACCGCAATAGTGATGCCCAGGTGCTTACGTTTCAATTTTAGAACATTTCTCTCATTTCTGTGAACAGTTTCAAGGTTTACATCAGCAACCGTAATCTCACTGCACTCTGTACTCTGTACTCTGTACAATAGCCTCCGAGACAATACATGAGCAATGTCGGAAAACAAGGTCAGTGGCGTGCTATATCCAACACAACAATTATCCACTCAAAACCAAATATCCATAGCAGCACAAAGCATACATAATGCTCAAAGAATCACTACAAAGACACTCGGCAATAAAATCAACAACACATAAAACTCTAATTTGTATTTCGGTATCTGGGGGTACACTTTGACAAACAACATATCTTCACTAATCAAGAACAAAGCCAACGGTGTACTCCACAAACTACCGACATTGAACTCGGCATCATCCAGGCTACCACTTCATCCGTCCCACTGCCACCATCACACCCCCCACTCTACCCACCACGATACACCACTGTATGGGACGCATTGCAGAGACATATTCCACCACGTCCAAATTCACATGCACCAACGACCTTCCAGCAGTTGTGAACCGCGCTGGTGGATTAATTTCTTACCAACCTCGCGGCCAGCATCGGAGCACGTTGCAGAACATGCATTTCTGTCCGTGGTGGTCACATACCCTATTAAGGGGCGATGTAATGGAAAATGTAAACATTTATTTAAAAAATCATTACAGCCATATTTATTAATGTACAAATCTAAAATTTTGCATGTGTAAAGGAAAAGAGCTCTATTTTAACGGAAAAATATATTAAAATATGCAGGATTAATATTTTGCCAGAGATATGAATTTTTAAGTTTTTTGCTGTATAAAGAGCCATAACTCAGATTCTAATCATGCAATTAATCTAAAAATTTTATTGTAGTATCCTGAGAAAGTTACGAGACCATTGAACTACAGTTATTAATTTATGGTACATATTGTATCATTAACAGAGTTTTTAACTTTACACATCCAAAATTAACTTTTTTCTACATACAATCATCTAAAAATCAAAATGTAATTGCCGGATCTCGTATTTTTTAGTTGAAGGGAGATATCAACACACTGCGAACAGTTCCTCAAAATTTCATAGCATTAGCGACTATACTATTTGAGGAAAGGCTTCTAATAACATAAAAAATGTAACAGGGAAAAAGAGGTTCAAAGATTTTTTTCTCAAACTTTTACATGTAATAAGCTTACCTCAGTTTTAAAATCCTCCGTACTGATACTCCTCATCCTCCAGGTTTCTCTTCTCTCCTCTTCGAGTCTGCCTGGCCTGGATTTGCAGGTGAGACACTGATCTGTTGCCTTTCTTGATCGTCCTCTCGTCGATGGTGTGAAATGCTTTTGTTATAAACATACCAGGTTCTATATCAACTCTCTTCAGCACTTCAATTCTGCCATTATTTCCCTTATTTTAACATAAGAATGCATCATAGACGCCTATTTTGAGTACTTAAAGTCCACAGAATGCCCTTTTTGAGCATAAAATCCAAATTAAATTATTGAAGCTTTCATTTGCATTTTGTGTCTTTGCATGAATACACTTCCTCAATAAACCTGAATGTGGGCTTAATTGCATTCATAACAGGTTCTGGTAGTGAGTGTTTATGTAAATACGTCTCATTTCTGTTGTTGAACGTACACCAATCGTCTTTAGGTCACAGATTCTGCAATGGTGTTTGGTCAGCACGCCTCATTGCCTCTAAATTATGTGTGTTTTTCCTAATAACTCTCCCATAAAATAACTGAAGAGAAACAATTTCTTTCATAGTAAGCCTGTCTTTTCCTTCTAGCGGTTTTCCATCCTCAAGTACTTCACCTTTCTTCTCTTTCAGCAAGCGACGAAGCCTACCACCAAGCCTCTTTTGGATGCCGCCAGTACATTCCAACTTTTCTATTGTTATATTGTACGGATTTTTATCTGTTACAGCTTTGAACGAGTCCCCATCAACAAGGTATTTAGTATATCTTACAACATACTGGTCCTCAGATCTGGAGAACATTCTCACGACTGCGGCAGCCTCCGTGCCCCCACTTGAGGCACTATAATTTTTAGAGCATGCTACTGCACTGTTTCTCACTGTCTTCAGTGTTGTACGTTTTCCTTATTGCACACCGGTGGCAGTATTTAGACATAATTTCTACATCTAAAACTTTACCTGAGTCAATACCAATAACAGATGGAACTCCATACAGAGATCTGTTACACCATTTCATCCAGGTCCCACCTACAGACAAACACAGGTCAGTAACATTTGTAGTAGATTCACTGTCATGAATATCTACCCCAGGATCTATTTCTTTTTGGTTTATTTCCACCAATTCCTCCACTGCTTTGTTCGTAGAAATTTTGGCAGTATCCCAAACAGCATCAGACATTTCTTTATTTATTTTTTCACACCTTGCACAAGGCGGAGGCATATTCAGAAAACCACACAATAAATTACCTCCTTCCCTGCCCTGTCCAAGTCATCTCAGAACATATGCTAGCCTAAAATTGCTTTCATAGGTACCAGTGACAGTTTTTTCGAAGGAGGAAAATGAAAATTCATAGCCACACGAATTACAAATTAATTTAAAATCACAAGCTATTCCCACTCTTCTTTCTTCAACAACAATCATGCATTCCGTATTTTTACAGCTAACACAAGAACATGAAAACTTTATAGCCTGGCAGAGAAGCTCTAAATCAATAAGTCTGAATCCAGTGGAATCCATATCAACATCATTCACGCACCTGTACAATTCTCCTATCCCATGTTTTGCTGCTGAGATGAGAGCTCTTGTTCTTCATTTCGAGCTGCTTCCTTTTTTTTTTTTTTTTTTTTGTTGGTAAATCGATTTCCATGAAATCTCCGTTTCCTAAACACAGTTTTCCCACCATCCTTTATGCGTAAATCTTGACTTCCACATAAAGGTTAGGATTGTCAAAACGTAAATAAACCACATGCTAAGAAGTTCTCAGGCGAAAATATAGATGTCAGCCAGAGATATAGATGTCAGCCAAAGATATCGAAAGAAAATAACCTACACACTGACAAAAATTCCTCTGAAGCACGCAGTTTCCCAAATGTCGGATATGGTGGGAGTGGCGGCCAGTGCAGAGTTAACCAGTTTAAAGGCATTTCTAAATCTGCTATCAGGATAAAATTCACACACAACACAGATTAAACTATGTATATCAAGAAAATAATATTTTCGAAAAGTCAATTTTTTGGAATAAAATCCAACTATGTCGCGTCTTTTGTAATGTCCAGGGGAACATAATAAATTGAGATGAATTCAGTGTACTTATTGTCCCTTAAATAAAAGTGTCATTTCTTTTCGTCCATTCGTATTTTTTTCAGTTACATCTGTGCTATACTGTAGCAGTTCATTCTATGTATGTTCCAAGTTTTTATCGAGCTATGTTACTTAACAGTCACATATCAAGCGAATTTTATTTATGTCCTTCAGTTTTGTTCTTTGTTAGTGTCCAGCAGTTTGACTGTGACGCATGAGCATGCTCATGAAGAGAAGAGAATCGAAGCATTTGAGATGTGGTGCTACAGACGAATGTTGAAAATTAGGTGGACTGATAACGTAAGGAATGAGGAGGTTCTGCACAGAATCGGAGAGGAAAGGAATATGCGGAAAACAGTGAGGAGGAGAAGGGATGGTATAATAGGACTTCTGTTAAGACAACAGGGACTGACTCCCATGGTAAAAGAGGGAGCTATAGAGGACAAATGTGTGGAAGATGACAGAGAGTGGAATACAGCCAGCAACTAATTGAGGACGTTGGTTTCAAGAGCTATTCTGAGATGAAGAATTTGGCACAGAAGAGGAATTCGTCATGGGCCGCATCAAACCAATCAGAAGATTGATGACTAAAAACAAAAAACGTCATCGAATATAACTGTTTGGAATGAATTCTACGAAAGAATATTGAAGTACCGGCTCATACGGTCCATACAATACTGAGTTGGTAAAAATTCTGTTTCTTGAAACAATGCTCTCCAGTTTCCGTTTGTGTTAACATTATGCAAACTACGAAATAATTGACAACTACACTGTTTTAAAATCTCGTAACCAAGGCTACAGTTTAAAACAAGTTAAATTTTCGTCTATTAGAACGGAAAGCTTACTCATTTCAAGAATCATTGGCATTGAGATAAAGAAAATATTTATTTTCAGTTTTGCATGCCACGGAATCGTATCATAGATCATGGGTAATGCAAGGAAGTGTCGATTAATATCGTAGTCATTAAATAGCGTAATACGAAGCATTACGCCGAAAGCTGAAATTTTGTTTGTAAACGCTTGTTTGGAATCTAATAAACGCATAAAAATTCTTCTGATATTGGAATACGTAATTCTTAGTGAGGGGCAACAGAACTCTCTGAAGCTCACACTGCCCACTACGAAATCCAGATTATCGAGTACATCTCGCCTGCGAAAAAGCTATCCGTTCTCAATTAAACTTACATATGCTGTTTGACTGCAAAACGAAATGATACAGATTGAACTGTTGACCCTGAATATTCCTAATCTGTATCTTTTGCTTAGCAAAGAATCACTGTACCAGAACAGTTGTCCTAATTACACAGCAAATGAACTTAACATTTATCGCATCTGTCCTTCTGATAAACTGGTTGAAAGCTTACAAGATAGCACTTTTATGAAATCTTTTACAGATAGGAAACCTCTGAAGTGATTTGAGATGTTCACAAATACATGCCGACAATAACTGTACCTTACAGTAGACATGAATTTTGATGATAATTACATTTATTGACCTGTCTGTGCGAACGGAACGCTCGCCCGTTCTGCAACCTGTTACTATTAAGATAACGATGAAACTATCAAAAATCAATTTTGATTTACGGTACTTGCCATATCCAATGCAAGACTGATCCTTATCACTTTTTATAAAAATGCTTCTGCAGCACACAACTCGCTATGGGCAATGCGAGTATACAAAACCACATGCATGAAGGTAAAATGAAATGAAAAACGAATCATAAATGAGAACAAGTACACTTCATTAAGCCATAACAACAAAACACCCTTTCATAAAGTTCTCACAACTAGAAAAATCAACAAAATGTTGTGAATGTGGTGAAAACTACGAACATCCTTTGTTGGACGAAAATTATGGAAACTAATACTTCGGACCAACATTTCATGTAAGTCACATCCCAGTGCAAATGTGTAACGCAATCATCTGTGTGGCGTGCTTATAAATATGTATTATTTATATTTTAGGACAACTAATCAATAAAAACGCCCACATGTTCTAATGAAAGCATGAAAGCCTTCTGGCGATGAATGGTAATGATTCGAAACCAGTATAGGTACCTTCTGAATAAAGGAACTTAATATAAATTTGTGGCTGGTTGCTGTCTCAACACTATCAACATTTGTTTTCAAATAACAGCCACGGTCTCCGACCATGTCATCATGAGACAGAATTGCGTGAATCAACAAAATATTTCTTAATAACTTTCTTGTGTATAATTACTTCCTGTAACATTTGTTTCAACTATGACATAACCATATGTTGCATTATAAAATTTCTACAGTAAACTTCAGCCATACGCAATGTTCCAACAACTAGAGATTACACAGTTCCATGTATATATATATATATATATATATATATATATATATATATATATATATATATATATATATATACTAAATTCCCTTAAAAATTAGACTACCGGGCTAGCCGCACGGTTTAACGCGCTGCTTTCCGAGCGGGAAGGCGTGCCGGTCCCCAGCACGAATCCGCTCGGCGCATCTGTGGCGAGGTCCGGTGTGCCGGCCAGCCTGTGGATGGTTTTTAGGCGGTTTTCCGTCTGCCTCGGCGAATGTGGGCTGGTTCCCCTTATGAGGCCTCAGTTACACTATGTCGGCGATTGCTGCGCAAACACCGTATCCACGTACGCGTACACCATAATTACTCTACCACGCAAACGTTTGGGGTTACACTCGTCTGGTATGAGACGTTCCCGTGGGGGGTCCACTGGGAGCCGAACCACACCATAAGCCTAGGTTCGGTGTGGGGCGGCGGTGGGGCGGGTGGACTGCTGTGGCCTGTTGGGGGGTTGTGGACCACTGCGGGCTATGGCGGGACGAAGCCTCTCCATCGTTTCTAGGTCCACAGTTCAATACAAACAATACACACACCTTAAAAATTCCTCTTTTGACATTCCTGCTTCGTATAATCTCATTTCCACAAAAGTTTACTCAGAACAAATTATTACAAAACCTTTGCTAAACAATGTTACCTTCACTGCACTGCAGGCCAGCTTTCATCCTTCTAAAATAAGTAAATAGCCGGACTGTTTGACACACACTGACTCACTGCTACTCTCTGACAGTAACATCTTTGGTTTCATAACACAGATTTACAAAGAATGTGATTACATTGATACTACAAACGTTGCGTACATTTATCAAATTCGCAAATTCATTCACAATTATGGTCAAAACTTACTGAAAATCGACATGGCAAATCGGACGGTCCCCTTTCAAGGCACAAAATTCTTTTAGTTAATTTTAGATCATAAAGTACTTTCATGTAGAAAATTACCCAATTAATCTTTGAAAATCAGTTAATCACGTAGCCTCCATTATATCTCGCAACATCCTAACATTTCCGCTTGTCAGCTACACGAGCAAACATATTTCATCGACCATTCTGAATATTAACGTGTTTACAATCTATATGGTTTACTTTGGCACCGCAGAACGTACTCGTTCCACTTACGTGACCGACATAGGAAGATAGGAGAATACAGCGCAGTCCACAAAATATCCTTGTAGCAACGACGTGCTTTATCAAAATCTTTGCTCACACAGTTCGTTCTCTGGTCTGCTGCTTTGCAGTATGAGAACGAACCTCCCCGATGACGAATGGCTGTGCTTTATCCTCGTTCCTGCATCCGTCACACATTATCATATGTTTGCCGCAACCCTTGTGAGGGACGGTCATGCCAAGATTCGAATGCTATCTCTGCGGGAGAAACCTCTTTCCAGCAGGCATTTGTTTAACAGTGAGCGTATGAACAAGAACGAAGCGTCGTGCTTTAAAGAATCTATTATTTATGTTACAGCTTTCTGAATTCATAAATCACTCGTGAAACTGAATAGTTACAGAGATCACGCCAAAAAGCGATAGAGAGATGTACTACCGTTATAACGTCTCCAAATCTGGACATTTAAGAGTGCGTGAAATTTTGTAACTTACTACTAAAGTGTCTGAAGTGTACAGTAATTACTTTTCAACAGAGACATTGTCTAAACAATATAGCTACCATTCCTGACAACTGAAATAATAGATAATAATACCTTTTCTCGTTCTATAAAGGAAGCGGTCGTAATAGCCACTATCTCTTCTGTCTGCCTCACTTTTTAGTTTTCGCTCGCTGTTCTTGGAGAAAGAGTCATTTACGTTGAGGAGGTGTGTATGTTGTAATGGTTAATATGTATATGAAATGTTAGGTTTCTTATTATTGAAAATAACCTTCCGATCCCTCATGTCAAAGTTGTGAACATTTAAACGATCTCTAGCAATGTATAGCTGCCACGCCGCCAGGAAACAGAACATCGCTGCTGGGCAACAATCAGCAGCCATCACGCGGCAGTTTCAAATACTACAAAATATTTAATGTCTTTTTACACAGCAACAGCCACAAAGCAATTTAAAGCATTTCATTTAATAATAGCTTGCATAGCAAAGAGTTTTTTTTTTAATTTTTTTTTTTTACAGTGTCAGTATTTGCAATATTTTAGATCCTAGTTGGATACAGTAGCTTTGGCCTTGACAACGAACGAAGAATCTTAAAATATATAAACTGTTGGGCGCCTTGTATGATGAAAGTGAACCCACCAACAAAAACTAAACACAAAGCCAATAGCCGTCCGTAGTGGCCGTGCGGTTCTAGGCGCTACAGTCTGGAACCGAGCGACGGCTACGGTCGCAGGTTCGAATCCTGCCTCGGGCATGGATGTGTGTGATGTCCTTAGGTTAGTTAGGTTTAATTAGTTCTAAGTTCTAAGGGACTGATGACCACAGATGTTAAGTCCCATAGTGCTCAGAGCCATTTGAACCATTTCGAACCATTTGAACCAAAGCCAATATTTCATTCTCTTTACCTATTCTTATTTCATTGGCTTGCCTAAGGAATCCTGATCTCTATTATATGCAAGTTTTCGTAATTCACAGGCGGCCTTGATGTCGGAATGTCAATTAACGGACCCGTAAACAAGAATGAAACGAAATACAGTTTCCGTGTATACGTTAATCGTCAGACCACGAATAATCTAATCACATTAATTACAAGGTGTGTCTGAGACGTTCGGTAAATGTTCTCAGAAAATAAAGGAAACTATAGGTGGAGTACTCCCCCCTGAACCATAGACCTTGACGTTGGTGGGGAGGCTTGCGTGCCTAAGCGATACAGATAGCCGTACCGTAGGTGCAACCACAACGGAGGGGTATCTGTTGAGAGGCCAGGCAAACGCATGGTTCCTGAAGAGGGGCAGTAGCCTTTTCAGTAGTTGCAGGGCAACAGTCTGGACGATTGACTGATCTGGCCTTGTAACAATAACGAAAACGGCCTTGCTGTGCTGGTACTGCGAACGGCAGAAAGCAAGGGGAAACTACAGCTGTAATTTTTCCCGAGGGCATGCAGCTTTACTGTATGATTAAATGATGATGGCGTCCTCTTGGGTAAAATATTCCGGAGGTATAATAGTCCCCCATTCGGATCTCCAGGCGGGGACTACTCAAGAGGACGTCGTTATCAGGAGAAAGAAAACTGGCGTTCTACGGATCGGAGCGTGGAATGTCAGTTCCCTTAATCGGACAGGTACGTTAGAAAATTTAAGAAGGGAAATGGATAGATTAAAGGTAGTATAGTGGGAATTAGTGAAGTTCGGTGGCAGGAGGAACAAGACTTTTGATCAGGCGAATACAGTGTTATAAATACAAATTCAAATAGGGGTAATGCAGGAGTAGGTTTAATAATGAATAAAACAATAGGAATGCGGGTAAGCTACTACAAACTGCACAGAGAACGCATTGTTGTGGGCAAGATAAACACGAAGCCCACGCCTACGACAGTAGTACAAGTCTATATAACAATTAGCTCTGCAGATGATGAAGAAATTGAAGAAATGTATGATGAGATAAAAGAAATTATTCAGATAGTGAAAGGAAACGAAAATTTAATTGTCATGGGTGACTGGAATACGATAGTAGGAAAAGGAAGAGAAGGAAAGGTAGTAGGTGAATATGGATTGGGGCTAAGAAATGAAAGAGGAAGCCACCTGGTGGAATTTTGCACAGAGCACAACTTAATCATAGCAAACACTTGGTTTAAGAATCATAAAAGAAGGTTGTATACATGGAAGAAGCCTGCACATACTGACAGGCTTCAGATAGATTATATAAGACAGAGATTTAGGAATCGGGTTTTAAATTGTAAGACATTTCCAGTGGCAGATGTGGACTCTGACCACAATCTATTGGTTATGAACTGTAGATTAAAACTGAAGAAACTGCAAAAAGGTGGGAATTTAAAGAGATGAGACCTGGATAAACTGAAAGAACCAGAGGTTGTACAGAGTTTAAGGGAGGGCATAAGGGAACAATTGACAAGAATGGGGGAAAGATATACTGTAGAAGAAGAATGGGTAGCTTTGAGGGATGAAGTAGTGTAGGCAGCAGAGGATCAACTAGGTAAAAAGACGAGGCTAGTAGAAATCCTTGTGTGATAGAAGAAATATTGAATTTAATTGACGAAAGGAGAAAATATAGAAATGCAGTAAATGAAGCAGGAAAAAGGAATACAAACGTCTCAAAAATGAGATCGACAGGAAGTGCAAAATGTCTAAGCAGGGATGGCCAGACGACAAATGTAAGGAAGTAGAGGCTTATCTCACTAGGGGTAAGATAGATACTGCCTACAGGAAAATTAAAGAGACCTTTGGAGAAAAGAAAACCACTTGCATGAATATCAAGAGCTCAGATAGAAACTCAGTTCTAAGCAAAGAAGGGAAAGCAGAAAGGTGGAAGGAGTATATAGAGGGTCTATACAAGGGCGATGTACTTGAGGGCAAAGTTATAGAAATGGAAGAGGATGTAGATGAAGATGAAATGGGAGATATGATACTGCGTGAAGAGTTTGACAGAGCACTGAAAGGTCTAAGTCGAAACAAGGCCCCGGGAGTATACAACATTCCATTAGAACTACTGACAGCCTTGGGAGAGCCAGCCCTGATAACACTCTACCATCTGGTGAGCAAGATGTATGAGACAGGCGAAATACCCTCAGACTTCAAGAAGAATTTAGTAATTCCAATCAAAAAGAAAGCAGGTGCTGACAGATGTGAAAATTACCGAACTATCAGTTTAATAAGTCACAGCTGCAAAATACTAACAGCCGAATGGAAAAACTGGTAGAAGCCGACCTCGGGGAAGATCAGTTTGGATTCCGTAGAAATGTTGGAACACGTGAGGCAATACTGACCCTACGGCTTATCTTAGAAGAAAGATTAAGGAAAGGCAAACCTACGTTTCTAGCATTTGTAGACTTAGAGAAAGTTTTTGACAATGTTGACTGGAATACTCTCTTTCAAATTGTGAAGGTGGCAGGGGTAAAATACAGGGAGCGAAAGGCTATTTACAATTTGTACAGAAACCAGATGGCAGTTATAAGAGTCGAGGGACATGAAA
The DNA here is from genome assembly GCF_023864345.2 of Schistocerca serialis cubense. NCBI lineage: Eukaryota > Metazoa > Arthropoda > Insecta > Orthoptera > Acrididae > Schistocerca > Schistocerca serialis. The sequence continues at coordinate 1,172,763,594 of NC_064638.1, forward strand.
GGAAAGAAGTGGTTGGGAAGGGAGTGAGACAGGGTTGTAGCCTCTTCCCGATGTTGTTCAATCTTTATATTGAGCAAGCAGTAAAGGAAACAAAAGAAAAATTCGGAGTAGGAATTAAAATCCATGGAGAAAAAATAAAAACTTTGAGGTGCGCCGATAAAATTGCAATTCTGTCAGAGACAGCAAAGGATTTGAACGAGCACTTGAACGGACTGGACAGTGTTTTGAAAGGAGGATATAAGATGAACATCAACAAAAGCAAAACGAGGCTAAAGAATGTAGTCGAGTTAAGTCGGGTGATGATGAGGGAAATAGATTAGGAAATGAGACACTTAAAGTAGGAAAGGAGTTTTGCTATTTGGGGAGCAGAATAACGTATGATGGTCGAAGTATAGAGGATATAAAATGTAGACTGGCAATGGCAAGGAAAGCGTTTCTGAAGAAGAGAAATTTGTTAACATCGAGTATAGATTTAAATGTCGGGAAGTCGTTTCTGAAAGTATTTGTATGGAGTGTAGCCATGTATGGAAGGGAATCATGGACGATAAATAGTTTGGACAAGAAGAGAATAGAAGCTTTCGAAATGTGGTGCTACAGAAGAATGCTGAAGATTAGATGGGTATATCATATAACTAATGAGGAGGTATTGCATAGGATTGGGGATAATAGAGGTTTGTGGCACAACTTGACTAGAAGAAGGGATCGGTTGGTAGGACATGTTCTGAGGCATCAAGGGATCACCAATTTAGTATTGGAGGGCAGCGTGGAGGGAAAAAATCGTAGAGGGAGACCAAGAGATGAATACATTAAGCAGATTCAGAAGGATGTAGTTTGCAGTATGTACTGAGAGATGAAGAAGCTTGCACAGCATAGAGTAGCATGGAGAGTTGCATCAAACCAGTCTCAGGACTGAAGACCACAACAACAGCAACATTGATAAGGACCAGGTGCAGCAAGAAAATAAAAGTGAAGCATAGGTATTTACGTGCGACCGCTACGATATGGGACGTTGGTGCTAGATCTACATTCCAAGAAATCCTTCAGTTTATAATTAAATGGAAATTTAGTGAATCATTAACCCGCACAAGACCTACAATCCAGTACTTCCTGACCATACGTGTACCATGCGAGAGTTTCTCTAAAGTGAAACTAACAGAAAAATTATCTTCACTTTTAGATAAACGACTAGCCAATCTGTCAATTTTATCAGATGAAAGAAAAGTTTCAAATGTAACAGATTTCGGTGACATTATTGTGAATTTCAGTAACATAAAGGGATGTACTACAATACATCTACATCTGCTTCTGCACGACTACTTTGCAATTCACCGTTAAGTGTCTGGCAGAGGGTTCTTCGAACCACCTTCAGATTATTTTTGTGCCGCTACATTCTCTACCAGCGTGGGGAAAAATAGACACTTAAAACTTCCTGTACGAACTCTGATTTCTCTTATTTTATTACGACGATCTTTTCTTCCTATATATGTTGGCGACAATAAAATATTTTCACTTTCAGAAGAGAAAGACGGTGATTGTAATTTCGTGAAAAGATCTCGTCGCAACGAAAAAGCCTTTGTTTTAATGTTTGCCATTCCAAGTCGCTTACCATATCCGCGACACTCTCCCCTCTATTACGCGACAGTGCAAAACAAGATGCCCTTCTTTGAACGTTTTCGATGTCCTTCATCAGTCGTACCTGGAAAGCACCGGATATAGCACAGCAACACTGTAGCAAAGGACGAACAAGCCTGGTGTGGGTTGCCTCTTGAATACACCTGTAGCATCTTCTGAGTGTTCAGTCAATAAAACGTTGTTTTTGGTTTACATCCCCCACAACATTATCTATCTGAGCTATCCAGTTTAAGTTGTTCGACATTGTAAATCCTAGGTATTTAGTCGAATCGACAGCCCTTAAATTTGTGTGATTTATCGTGTAGACGATATTTACCGGATATCTTCTTGTACTCATGTGCATGAGCTCACACGCCTCCTTATTACGAGATAATTGTCACTTTTAACACCATTCAGATATCGTTTCTAAGTCATTGCCATATTTGGTGTTGATCTTCTCCTGGCTTTTACTAGACGGTAAATGACAGCATAATCTGCAAAGAATCTAAGAGGGCTACTCAGATTATGTCTTAAATCTTTTATGTAGATTAGGAACAGCAGAGGGCCTATAACACTTCTTTGGGGATCGCCGGATATCACTTACGTTTTTGTACATACTGTGCGACCTTTCTCATAGGAAATCTCGGAATCAGTCGCACAACTGAGACGATGATCCATAGACACGCATTTGGTTAGACGTCTCTTGTGAAGAACGGTATCAAAAGCCTTCTGGAAATATAGAAATATGGAATCAATATGAGATCTCCTTTCGATAGCAATAATTACTTCGTGTGAATAAAACGCTAGTTGTATTTCACAGAAACGATATTTTTTGAGTCCGTGCTGACTGTGTGTCAATAAACCGTAATCATAGAGGTAAATCATAATGTTCGAACACAGTATATCTTCCTATATCCTTTCGCAAATAATATCTACAATAACTGTCAATACCAAGAATACGAAAGTAGCTGATATTATAACTGTACAGCCTTTGTTTCCAGGAGTATAAAATAAACGGTAATTTTCTTACTCTATACTTTATTATTTCTTTGCACTCTACCTACCATTTCTTATGCCAAATGCTGTTTCGTATTCTAAGTTGCTCACCTGTATCTGTAAGTATGCAAATTACAGTTACTAGAGCGTAGAGTACACACAGTATAGATACTTGATTCCTTCAGACATTATTATTCATTTTTAAGAAAATATACACAACAGATTCATCAATTTCTAAGCAGACTTGGATCCTCATTTGCTTTCACCACGCCGGGCCTACGACAGGTTCTACTGTTCCTGAAACTACAGAGCGACAAATATTGAACTATATGAAAGAAACGTAAATTAGTTACAAACTACGGCATGTACGCACTTTCAAATGGTTCAAATGGCACTAAGCACTATGGGGTGTACACAGTTTATTCAACATGTAAACGTCACTACAGATATTCGGATTTAGCTTATGACATGTACGATATGCTTGCCATCCTTGGAAATGATGTGGCGCACAGGAATAACGAAATTGTGCATGACCCGATGAAGTGTCGGTACATCGATACTATCGATGACCTCCTGAATGACTGTTTTCAGCTCAGCGATGATTTTGGGGTTATTGCTGTACACCTTGTCTTTAATAAGGCCCCACAAAAAGGAGTCGCATGTGTTCAGATCCGGAGAATATGGCTGCCAATCGAGGCCCATGCCAGTGGCCTCTGGGTACCCCAGAGACAAAATACGGTCCCCAGAGTACTCATCCAGGACATCAATCACTCTCCCTCTTCGATGGGGCCGAGCATGAACCACATCCTGTAGAAATCTTGGTCACATTGGACAATGTGGATAAAATCATCTTTCAAAACCTTCAGGTGCCGTTCTGTAGTCACCGAGCCATCAAAGAATATCACGCCGATCATTCCGTGACTGGACATTGCACACCACTCAGTCACCCGTTGAGTATGAGGAGACTTATCGATTGCGAAATGCTGATTCTCAATCCCCCAAATGCGCCAAATTTGCTGATTGACGAAACCATGCAAATGAAACAAGGCACGTGCGCATGCGCATCCTGATTCCCATCACTCTCCGTGGCCAACCGTGCAGTTTGAACGTCGTAATAACGCAGCCCATTCAGAAGTTATGACGATTTTATTTTACCGGGTGATCAAAAAGTCAGTATAAATTTGAAAACTTAATAAACCACGGAATAATGTAGATAGAGAGTTAAAAATTGACACACATGCTTGGAATGACATGGGCTTTATTAGAAGAAAAAAAAACACCCCATATTGCTAGACGCGTGAAAGATCTCTTGCACGCGTCGTTTGGTGATGATTGTGTGCTCAGCCGTCACTTTCGTCACGCTTGGCCTCCCAGGTCCCCAGACCTCAGTCCGTGCGATTATTGGCTTTGCGGTTACCTGAAGTCGCAAGTGTATCGTGATCGACCGACATCTCTAGGGCTGCTGAAAGACAACATCCGACGCCAATGCCTCACCATAACTCCGGACATGCTTTACAGTGCTGTTCACAACATTATTCCTCAACTACAGCTATTGTTGAGGAACGATGGCGGACATATTGAGCATTTCCTGTAAAGAACATCATCTTTGCTTTGTCTTACTTTTTTATGATAATTATTGCTATTCTCCGTATGTCGGACATTTTTTGAACTTTTTTATTTTTTTGGTTCCAATAAAACCCCATGTCATCCCAAGCATGTGTGTCAATTTGTACCTCTCTATCTACATTATTCCGTGATTTATTCAGTTTTCAAATTTATACTGACTTTTTGATCACCCAGTATATAGTTCTGTAATTGTTACCCTGTATCTAGTACTCAGGATAACATGTCATAGTTGATATGCACGGCAGCTTGAAACGTTCGCTTGATGCAAGCTGAAGAAATAAAACTGCGCTCTAAATCACTGCATACTTCGTATGGCGGTGTTGTAGCTTTACAGTTGACAAACCGAAATGTTGACTCGCGAAGAAATTTAACGTAAGCAGTTCGTATTCCCGCAGTAAGCCGGATGGGGGTGCAGTCTAAGGCGCTTACCTTTACTGCGCTTCGCTGACGGGAGAATGGCAGCGAGCTGGGAGCTGCAGACGCAGCGGCGCTATTCCTTTTTTTTCCCCCGCCGGCGAGGTCTCTGCTGGGATTAAGGGCGCTGGCGGCAAGGCGAGAGGGAGGCACTAGAAAACCTGGGAGAGATGACAGCCGCCTGCCCTAATGGGGAGGATTAGCACTGTGGACCCGCGACTGGCACTCTTCCCTGTGTCTGAGGCCCCGAGGAGTCCAGCAAGCAAAGTACTGCGGGTGCTGGACCCATTGCGGACGTCTGCACCGCCAAGAAACAGTAATAACCTGCCACGCGACGACTAAATGAGAACCAGGAATTGAATGATCTTCCTTGTTAGTACTTGGCAACAATTTTCCGTTTCCTGTATTCCTCTCTCGTCCCAAGCGAAGGAGTGGGGGCTTCAGGAGGGAGGGGGGGGGGGGCTGGCCGTGTGAATCAAGGAAGTCGAGTGACTGTCAAAAAATGGACGGAGAAGAATTTCGTGTGGTGATTAAACATTACTTTATGAAAGGCCAAACGCCTCAGGAGGCTAAAGAGAAGCTTGATAAACATCACGGTGACTCTGCACCTTCGATTAGAACAGTTTATAAGTGATTTCAAAATTTTCGGATTGGCCATATGGGCACAATTGATGCTGAACGTTCTGGACGCCCTGTGGAGGTTACGACTCCAGATATCATTGATAAAATCCGTGATATGGCGATGGGTGACAGAAGAGTTAAGGTGCGTGTGATTGCTAGTGCTGTGGGCATCTCGAATGAACGGGTACGTAATATTTTGCATAAACATTTGGACATGAGAAACCTATCCGCAAGATGGGTTCCGCGATTGCTCACTCTTGACCAAAAACGGAATCGTGTGAAGTGTTGCAAGGATGGTTTGCAGCTGTTCAGGGGAATCCTCAGGACTTAAAGCGTCGTTCCGTCACTGTGGATGAAACATGGCTACATTACTATACTCCTGAGACCAAACAACAATCTAAACAATGGGTTACCAAGGAATAATCTTCACCAAAAAAAGGTAGGAAGGGTTATGGCTACTGTATTTGGGATTCGCTAGGGATAAGCCTCTTAGACTATCTGAAAAGAGTAAAACTATTACAAGTGCATATTATTCATCGTTATTGGACCGTTTGTAAACCGAGCTGCAAGAAAAACGCCGGCGATTGGACCGCAAAAAAGTCACTTTTCCATCACGACAATGCACCAGCACATACCTCAGCAGTTGTGGTCGAAAAATTAATGGAAATAGCATTCCAACTAGTTTCACAGTTCCAGACGTGGCTCCCTCGGACCAGTATTTGTTCCCCAATTTGAAGAAATGGCTGAGGGGACAAAGATTTTACTCAAACGAGGAGGTGATTGCAGCAACTAATAGCTATTTTGCAGACTTGGACAATTCCTATTACTCAGAAGGGATCAACAAATTAGAACAGCGTTGGACGAAGTGTATAAGTCTAAAAGGAGACTATGTCGAAAAATAAAAAGGTTTACCCCAAACACGTAAGTAGTTTTTATTTTTGTACGGACTTTTCAAACGCTCCTCGTACTCCTTCCCCAGGTGCGTCTTATAGGAGCGCATTCGGCACGGAATTTATATTTATGGATGGAAATGCGCTGCCGCACCCAACAGCGCAGGTGGAGGAGCCTTTGGAACGAGAGGGTATTCGGCAGGTTGGCTAGTCTGACCTTCCTCGCTGCTTAAACGGCATCGAACATGTGTTAGGGAGACGTACTGAAACACGTCTAAATGCACCAACGAACATCCAGCAATTGTCAACAGCGTTAGTGGATGAATGCAGCGCTCTACCACAATAACTCCTTACCAACATTGTGGCCAGCATGGGAACACATTGCCCACGATGTATTGTCGTCTGTGGTGATACACACTCTATTAAGGTCAAAGTCTCGCCGTTCTCCTGAGGATCACCATAAATCACGGTGACTACAGGGTAGCTATTTTCTTTGAAAAAAAAAAAAAGTCTGTTCGTCGCTTTCAGTTACCTTCTGTGCTGTACTGTAGCAGTTCTTTCTATGTATGGTCCAGGTTTCATCGAGCTATGCTATTTTTTTTCAGTACTCAGTCTTCCACATCCTCAATTATTTGCTGTATGTCTTCATCCAAATTTTTTGCCATCCACAGCTCCCTCTAGTACCATGGAGGTCATTCCCCGAGGTCTTAACAGTTGTCTTATCATCCTGTCCCTTCTCATTGTTAGTGTTTTCCACATATTCCTCTCCGATTCTGAGCAGAGCCTCCTCATTCCATACCATATCAGTCCACCTAATTTTCAACATTCGATTGTAGCACCACATCTCAAATGCTACGATTCTCTTCTGTTTGACCCTAAATAACGAAAATTGTGAGGTCATCCACATGAGTGCTAAAAGGAACTCGTTAAACTTCGGTTACACGATAAATCAGTCTAATCTAAAAGCCGTAATTTCAACTAAATACCTAGGTATTACAATTACGAACAACTTAAATTGGAAGTAACGCATAGAAAATGTTGTTGGGAAGGCTAACCAAAGACTCCGTTTTATTGGCAGGACACTTAGAAAATGTAACAGACTTACTAAGGAGACTGCCTACACTGCGCTTGTCCGTTCTCTTTTAGAATACTGCTGTGCGGTGTGGGATCCTTACCAGATAGGACTGACGGAGTACATTGAAAAAGTTCAAAGAAAGGCATCACGTTTTGTATTATCGCGAAATATGGGAGAGAGTGTCAAAGAAATGATACAGGATTTGGGCTGGAAATCATTGAAAGAAAAGCGTTTTTCGTTGCGACGGATCCTCTCACGAAATTCCAATCACCAACTTTCTCCTCTGAATGCGAAAATATTTGTTGACAGCGACCTACACAGAAAGGAACCATCATCACGATAAAACAAGAGAAATCAGAACTCGTACGGAAAGGTATAGGTGTTCATTCTTTGCGTGCGCTGTAGGAGATTGGAATAAGGTGGTTGTGAAGGTGGTTCGATGAACCCTCTGCCAGGTACTTAAATGTGATTTGCAGAGTATCCATGTAGATGTAAATGTAGATGTTCCGGTTTTCCTACAGCCCATGTTCCACTACCATACAATACTGTGGTCCAGACGTGCGTTCTCAGAAATTTCTTTCTGAAATTAAGGGTGTAGACTCTTGGCGACGAATGCTCTTTCTGCCAGTGCTAGCCTGCTTTTGATGACCTACTTGCTCCGTCCATCATTGGTTATTTCGCTGCCTATGTAGCAAAATTCCTTTACTTCGTTTTCCAACCGTGGTCTAGGGGTAGCGTCTTTTATCTGGAATCAAAACTGCCTCGGTCCCGGGTTCACAACCCGCCACCGCTTAAATTGTCATTATTATTAATCAGCATTGGCGGCCGAAGACTTCCGGCATAAGAAGTCAGCCTAATTCTGCCAACTGCCTTGTCAAAGAGGGCAGAAGAATCATGATCAACGGCATGAGGATGCAGAAGGTCACGGAAATCACTGCTTTAAAGACACATAAAATGTATCCACAGGACATGTGGCCTGTAATTGAAAAGAGTCATGACGATGTCTCCATTGGCAAAAGATTCCGGAATATTCCCCCATTCGGACCTCCAGGAGGGAACTGCCCATGAGAAAAAGATTGAATAGATGTTATTTAGCTCTGATATTTTGTACTTCTACGGAGTGCTCAAAAAGACTCTCCGCAGCGTCGTATGATTGTTAGCTGCGCGTGCCGTATGATTGTTCACCTGCTTGGGTTACTTCCCCTCAAGTGGACTCTCCCAACATTCCATTTCTTCGTTTATCTCAGCCAGCGTCAGTAGAATCGTTGGTGTGTGTCGTTACGTGTTGGCGTGAACGTTTAAGTTTAGTTCCTTTGTTCGTTTGTTTCGTTTATGTCGCTGTTAAAATGCTAAGCGTTGGAGGACGTGTGTTTTTAGTCGAACAAGTGTTCAAAGCTGGCGGTAAATACACAGTTTCATTTCGTCAAACATTTATTTCAGTTTTCCCGGAGACAACACTCCCACATACTGTGCGAGATTTGACTAACAAATTTCGAAGTACGGGTTCAGTGACAGTTGCACCGAGAAGTGGTCGTCCTAGCGTTTTGTCTGAGGATAAACTACTCGATATTTCCGATAAAATGTCCATGAGTCCGACCACGTCAGTAAGAAAATTCGCCCAGGAAATCGATGTTAGTGTCGGAACGGCCCACACACTTTCCCCATACAAAGTGACAGTCGTGCAAGAACTGAAAAATACTGTTCAAGGCAAGAGACTCCATTACTGTCAACGATTCGAAAATTTCGTTCAACAAAATGGAAGGGATATTCTTAAGGAAACGTTTTTCACTGATGAGGCGCGGTTTCATTTATCTGGGTACATGAACTCGCAAAATTCTCGTATGTGGAGTACTGCAAATGCATTGTGTATTCATGAGGAACCACATTATTCTGTGAAAGTAGCAGTTTGGATTGCAATTTCTAGACATCGCATTGTGGGTCCCATGTTTTTCAACGAAACAATAAACGCACAACGATACTGCAGTGATATTCTGTACCCATTCATACGAGAACTTGTGTTAAGTGAGACACTGAACGGCTATTTTCAACAAGATGGTGCAACCGCGCTTACACCTCGCGTTTCAATGTCACTGCTTGCTGATGTTTTTGGTATCTCATAATTTCACAGAGACATTGGCCTCCACAATCGCCTAACCTAACACCACCTGACTTTTTCTTCTGGGATGCAGCGAAAGCAACTGTCTATAAAAACCGTCCAAAATCCATCGATGAATTGGAGTTGAAAACTGCAATATACACTTTCACTACTTCTGTTTCAGAAGAAATGTTACAGCTTGTGTTTGGAAACATGATTAGACGAATTGAATTGTGTATTCAACAACAGGGGAGACACATACAACATTTAATGTGAAAATTTCTAAGTAAAAATGAATATTCAATAAATTAATGACTTGTATTTCACTGAGTTTCATTTCGGTATATTCACTGCGGCATACGGAACGTGCGGCTAACAATCAAACGACACCGCGGAGAGATTTTTTGAACACCCCGTATAACGGAAACGTTCGTTCTTTCTTCTGTCCGTGGTACATGTAACATCTTCCGCCAACACCACACCTCAAAGACACTAATTCGGCTCTTGTCACTTGCTTTCAGAGTCCATGTCTCGCGGCCTTACAAGGACACGCAGAGCACTAATAATTCCACCACCCGGATCTTCGTTGCTTTGGATATTGAGTGTACCGTTCACGCCAGCCGTGAGTTTATCTTTGACGGAGCAGCGGCGGCTGCTGAGGACAGGAAAGCTACAGGTAAAGTAAAGTGTACTGAAGACGAGGGTGCTTTTGGGTAGGGGAGCTACGACGCCACGTGGACGTCTGTACGCGCCCAGTATGTGTGGTGAAGGTGCTACCGTGTTGCAGGAAGTTAAATATTGGCATTGGCGGCAGCCGTTGGAAACAGGAGCAGTCGGGCATCGAAGCAATCATACCGTGTTGCTATATGTACCCGAGTTACCTGGAGGAGTTATTATTTTGCTAGCGGACTAACCACCTCATTTTCGGGAGGAGACTTTCTATTTTGGCCTGTGGTTAGCAAGTACTAAAACTTGGTCATTTCTTGAATCTGAGCCTGAACGTTCTTTTAGAACTAGCCTTTCAGTTTTATATTTCTGTTTAGTTGGTAATTCTTCTGTAGCTTATTCGTATTTGATCCCGGTCGTGTGCCTTGAGTGAACTGTGTGGTAAGTCATACGACGGTTGTAACTCCTTTATTCTGCTGAGTGTTCGTTGTTCAACAGCGAGCGGCAGTGTACCTGTGTTATTCTTGTTCCTTAACTGGCTTTATGTGTATGTGTTGCAGTTGTTTTACTGTACAATTGGCAGAAAGCTCATGTTTGTATGAGGTTGGCGGCTTCTATTTAAACGGCACGACCGACGAACGTTGACGGCAACAGAATTTTGAGGAACTGTATTGAGCAAGGACTCCCACAGCGGATTAGGTAGTTTCTGTGTCAGATCTTACCACTTATCTTGTTGTGTGTTAACTGGTCGCTAGAGAGTAAGAGTTTTTCTACTTAGTATTTGGTTTTGGCAGATGTCTCTTGTAGTGTATGGTAAAAGGGTTATTTTTTTCGGAATATGGCTTTCTGTATAGATAGTAGTATGTCAATCTGCCCGGAAATTGGTCTGCTGCTGGGGTGCTTACGATTAACTAGTACTTATTTTTAGTCGTTTTAACGACGCCGTGTTAAGCGTGTCGACGCTTGTTTTTTTTTTTTTTTTTTTTTTTTTTTTTAAATATGATAGAGGTCTGTTATTAGACTGCAGTTAGAGCGCCTTGAAATTTTCTGTTTATGTTCTTTGATGAATTGTCGTTTGCCTTCTGAAGGTTATTATTTTATGCTAGGTATCAGTCTTGCGCCCGTATGAATTCCTTGAGACTTTTTTTTTAAGTCCCGGCTTGTGTGGTCGTTCGAAAGACGCTACACACACATAATTAGGAGCAGTTTCTTATAAGCACCTTGGTGAATGGAAAATCGGCCATGAATTTTGTTAGCTCGAGGTCTGTGCTTCTCAGATAATTAATTTAAAGTCGTCCTACTGAATTTCTTGTTACGCGCTATGGCCGTCAAATATATGAAGTTGTCACCCACCTGACGAAATTGCTATTGTACTGCGTGCTGACCCCGCAAATGGACCTTTCTTTTTTATTATACTTTTTGTGATTAATTATTATTGTTTGGGTTGTGTTATTTCATCATTGTAGCTAAATCTGGGCAGCCGTTAATTATTGTTTTGCAGCTCCACCATCTAAATGTTTCTGTTTCAAACAGCATACTAAAAGATTTGGCGAACTATGGATGCAGGATAAAGTTAAAGTGAGATTTATTTTGACTGTCGTTTTTTTATTGTATAGAACAGGGGTCTCCAAACCTTTTAGTCCACGGGCCACATTGACTCCTCCACGAAGTCATAAGGGCCAAGTTCTACCTAGTGGGATTAAAGCACCCTAGCACTCCATGATCACCGTAATGTAAGGCTAAAGGAAAGATGAAATCGCAAAAATCTAAGGTTGTGGGAATAGCTAGCACTGAAACGAACTACGATTTTTATTTAATTACATGATTTTGATTGGTGGACGTACCTGACCGAAATTCTGGCGTATTTTATTCTGGCGAATTTCACCGACAAAAAAGTATGTCACTGCACATTCTTCACGAAAGCGTCCTGCAAAGTAAACGAAATCTCAAAATCATTGTAAGCAACACTATTACTGCAAGACGCAACAGAGGTAGAGTATGTCAACGCATTGTTATTTCAAGCAGCGCAACAATAAGTTTAGTTATGCAGTCTTGTAGCGAGTAGCAGAGCCAGAGCATATATTTGACAGTTCTGTTAAGTGATTGTGTCTATGATGCGAGTGTCTCATTAGTTTTTTTAGTGTTTTATGCGCTTTACTAGTAGGTGAGACGACGAAGTGTGGGACAATTCAAAGTTTGAATTAGAAGAGACAAGGAAAATCTGAAAATCGAAATATGTATAGCACGACTTGAGTATTTTTTCACTGTATTTTTTAGTGGAACTACAGTGTAATTGTGAGTATTTAATTTAGTAATTAAAGTACCTTAAAAATAAATTAATTGCATTTTGTTTAGGCAGACTGCTCCCTAGTTTTATTAGTATTAAATAGCACAATTTTATTTTCAGGTTACAATCTTTTGTAAAGTTCTGTACAAATATGGAAAAGAAACGAAAGGTTGACAGTGAATGTAGAATTTTTAAAGAGCAGTGGGGATGTCAATATTTCGTGGTGGAGTCAAGCAACAAACCAATGTGTATTATTTGCAATGAAGCGATATCAGTCTTCAAAGAATACAATATAAAACGTCATTATGAGACTAAGCACTCTCACAATTACTCCAAGTTTACAGGATGCGAACGATTGGAAATGTATGAGTCTCTGAAACGCGAGCTAAAATCCCAGCAGTCGCTGTTTAAGAAAGTAAATGCTGAACAACATACAGCAACTCGTGCTAGTTTTCGTGTGGCTCATTTAGTAGCGAAACAGTGTAAGCCATTTACAGACAGTGAATTAATTAAGAACTGCTTCATTGCAACAGCAGAAGAAATGTGTCCAGAAAAAGTTAATTTATTTAAAAACCTGAGTTTGTCCGCAAACACTATGGCTCGAAGAATAGATGACATTGCACAAACTATATCAGCACAACTGCGTGACAAAAATCAAGACTTAGACTGGTTCTCTTTGGCTGTGGATGAGTCAACAGATGTATCGGATACTGTTCAAGTACTACATTTTATTCGAGGGAATGACAAAAATTATGTAGTGTATGAAGAGCTCCTTGATGTTCACAGTATTCACGGGACGACCACTGGCGAAGATATTTTTAAAGGAGTTGAAAGGGCAGTTCAGAAAAACAATCTTCAGTGGAAGAAATTAAAACGTATCACAACTGATGGTGGCAAAAACGTGTGTGGGAAAAATAAAGGTGTTGTTGCTCTCCTTTCTAAGGCCGTAGAAAATGACGGTGGCTCAAAACCATTAGCAGTGCATTGTATTATTCACCAACAGTCTTTATGTGGAAAACATTTAGATATGTCAGAAGTTTTAAAGCCAGCTATTTCAGTTGTTAATTATATCAGACCCCATGCACTCAGTCATCGCCAGTTCCGGGAGTTTCTTGAAAATGTTGAGGAAAGCGACTTGCCATATTATACTGCAGTGCGCTAGCTTAGCTGCTGTAAAGTTCTGACCCGTTTTTTTTTTATCTCCGAACAGTAACTGAAATTTTTTTGAACGAAAGGAATCGCTTTCTGGCTGAATTACGGAACGGTGAATGGTTATGGAAGCTAGCATTTTATACAGACTTAACTAAACATATGAATGACCTTAATCTAAAATTGCAAGGTGAAAACCAGCTCCTGTCTGATTTATACACGCATGTTAAGTCCTTTCGACAGAAGATTGCTTTGTTTCAATCTCAGTTCAACAAAGTATGCTTCACGCATTTTAATACATGCCAAACATTCAGTCAGCAAACTGAGATTCCGTTTCCTGTAACTTTCGCAATTGAAGCTTTGAGCGCTTTGAAAATGAATTTTGGATCACGTTTTTCAGATATCGATGCAAATTCAAACGATATCTATATATTTCAAAATCCCTTTGACGTCGATATATAAGCGTTACCCGCAGAACTTCGGTTTGAAATTATTGATATGCAATGTAGCGACTTTTTTAAAGAAAAACATTCAAAGTCAACATTACTGGAATTTTATAAGTGTCTTCCATCCACACAGTTTCCAAATTTACATAAATTTGCCCGTGGATTTTTTTCCGCTTTTGTCACTACTTATTTGTCTGAAAAAGCTTTCTCCAAAATGAAACATGCAGAAAGTATTTACAGATCAAAATTAAGTAATGAGCATTTGAAGTCGCTGATGATTATCTCTGCCAGTAAACTGGAGGTAATTATGAAAGGAAAGTTACAGCTACATAAAAGTCACTAATTATGACTAAGATGTTAAATTTCTTTACGTGAATACTCTAACACTGTGAGTTTTCAAGCTATAAATTAATTACAGTTATTTTTATACATCAGTACAACTAAAATATCCAATATCATTATGTACACCAGGTATTGTATTTTCTTTAAATTGCCTTTAAATAAAAATATTTTATACGATTTTCTTGCTATGTGTATTTTACAACGTAATCAAAAGAAAGTGAAAACTCGCTTAAGAAGCATCTTCCATAATGAAACTTCCTGGCAGATTAAAACTGTGTGCCCGACCGAGACTCGAACTCGGGACCTTTGCCTTTCGCGGGCAAGTGCTCTACCAACTGAGCTGCCGAAGCACGACTCACGCCCGGTACTCACAGCTTTACTTCTGCCAGTACCTCGTCTCCTACCTTCCAAACTTTACAGAAGCTCTCCTGCGAACCTTGCAGAACTAGCACTCCTGAAAGAAAGGATATTGCGGAGACATGGCTTAGGCACAGCCTGGGGGATGTTTCCAGAATGAGATTTTCACTCTGCAGCGGAGAGTGCGCTGATATGAAACTTCCTGGCAGATTAAAACTGTGTGCCCGACCGAGACTCGAACTCGGGACCTTTGCCTTTCGCGGGCAAGTGCTCTACCAACTGTGCTCAGTTGGTAGAGCACTTGCCCGCGAAAGGCAAAGGTCCCGAGTTCGAGTCTCGGTCGGGCACACAGTTTTAATCTGCCAGGAAGTTTCATATCAGCGCACTCTCCGCTGCAGAGTGAAAATCTCATTCTGGAAACATCCCCCAGGCTGTGGCTAAGCCATGTCTCCGCAATATCCTTTCTTTCAGGAGTGCTAGTTCTGCAAGGTTCGCAGGAGAGCTTCTGTAAAGTTTGGAAGGTAGGAGACGAGGTACTGGCAGAAGTAAAGCTGTGAGTACCGGCCGTGAGTCGTGCTTCGGTAGCTCGGTTGGTAGAGCACTTGCCCGCGAAAGGCAAAGGTCCCGAGTTCGAGTCTCGGTCGGGCACACAGTTTTAATCTGCCAGGAAGTTTCATATCAGCGCACTCTCCGCTGCAGAGTGAAAATCTCATTCTGGAATCTTCCATAATGATTGATTACTAAGGCTAGTCGCCGAAGTGGCGTCCATTTGAAAGACTTGCACCAGACTCGTGAGCAGAAAAAAATGCAAAGAGTTTTTTTACTTAAAATGTTTTCGCCAAACTAGTCTGTGAACCGTTCTTTTTTTTTTTCACTATCGCACGGAGAATGGTCTGTCTGTTTATTGTGGATAGCGACAAGTTTAACCACTACCTTCCGCTTTGTAAAGATAGAGCTCCGACAATGTCGTGGTGTACTGGTTGCGATAGGCCTCGAAACTCAATTGTTGCCAGTATAGGTACCACCTCGCATATTTGGCGGGCCGGATACCGGGGCTGTCCGGACAGCTAACGCGAGCCGGTTTGCCGGCCCTCGCAGGCCGGTTTCGGCCCGCGGGCCGTAGTTTGGAGACCTCTGGTATAGAAAAGTGATCTGAAACTTCTGGAGCGCTGGAAAGATTTTCTTTCTTCTGAAATTGTTAGCAGATTTATTGTCAGCCTTAGACTGTTTATTTTGGTAGCAGCATCTTTCGGCTCCAAATATAGTACACTACCGTTATAGAGAGTTTCGTTATTGCGGCTCATCCAACGACAATTTGTCGTTTTTTTTCTTTATCATAACTTTTTGTGTCATTATTCAAAGGAACTAGATAGTCACAGACATCCACTGCCTCCAGATTCATTAAGTAGCCTGTAGGTTGAATGTGATCTCAACCTTGTCGGTTCATAACCATTACTTTCACGTTTGTCTCTAGACTAAAATTCAAACTGATAGTCTTCCCTCTGAAAAACAGGTCATTAAGTTCTGCCTAAGTTCCTGCAATGAGGCCAGCATAATCAGCAAAACATAGACTGTTGCTTTTCCTACCGCCAATTGAAATTCCACCATTCCAGCCATCCAGTGCGCACTCTGATATCTTACTGAGCACAGACGTTGTAGAGCTTACGTTATTTATTTATTTAGCGTATGGCTATACATGCAACATTAATACATCAAGTGTTAGACATTAAAATCTTATAACAATCATAAATATAATTTATGTTTATATTGGTCAGTTAAAAGGTTATATCGAGGTTTGAGATCCATTCTAGCGCCGATGGGGATGCCTCCAGGAAGTCGGACCAGTTCCCTGCATATGCTCGCAAGGAGCATTCACCATGGATGTGTTGGATCGTCTGTCTAGGGGCACCGCAGTCGCATTCTGGTGACATCGCTCTTCCCCATTTGTGTAGTGAATCCGCACACCTGCCCTGTCCAGTACATATTCGATTTAATGCGCACCATGTTTTCCGTGTTAGTTCCATTCCAGAGATGTTGCAGTTATAGCTCTCAAACCAGGTCTGTAGTTGGTCATTTGTCTTTTGGTTCCAATCTAGTCTCCATTGTTTCATGTGGTCATAGTTATTATTTTGAAGCTGCTCAGCTGTGCGTATGGGTGGCTTTCTTGATTTCAATCGAGTGTGTCGCAGTTGTGAGAATTCTTCTTTAATTGGTAGTTCTGGTTTTGTCTCAATCTTTCTGAATTCGTGCAGTAGGGCCGCTTTTCTACGCAGGTCCGGGGACAGGATATTACATAGCACCGGTAACCAGTACGTGGGCGTTGATTTAACAGTTCCAGAAATCAACCTCATTGTGTTATTTAATTGCCTGTCAATAAGTTTGGCGTGACAGCTATTAATCCAGACTGTAGCGCAGTACTCAGCCACAGAGAACACTAAGGCGATAGATGAGGTGCGTAATGTTTTTGCGTTAGCTCCCCAAGTAGTACCGCTAAGTTTTTGGATGATGTTATTCCGTGTTCCAATTTTTGCAGTGGTGTTCTCCAGATGTTTTCGGTAAGAAAGAGTGCGATCCAATGTTATAACTAAGTACTTTGGAAACTTATTATGTTTGAGGTTGGTGTTTCCGAGTTTTATGTTAATAATTTCATTTGCCATTTTGTTATTAAGATGGAATGTAGATACTTCAGTTTTGTTAGGGTTAGGCTTGAGTCTCCATTTCTTGAAATAATTGTATAGTATTTCAACATCATTATTAAGGACTTCCTCTGTATTGAAGAGATACTTGTCTCTGGTAGCCAGTGCTATGTCATCCGCATAGCAAAATTTTCTTGACTTTGTGTTTGGGAGATCTGCTATATAGAGGTTAAACAGGAGAGGGGCCAATACGGAGCCTTGCGGAAGCCCGTTGTTAATAAGTTTTGTGCCCGCATCTCGTGGTCGTGCGGTAGCGTTCTCGCTTCCCACGCCCGGGTTCCCGGGTTCGATTCCCGGCGGGGTCAGGGATTTTCTCTGCCTCGTGATGGCTGGGTGTTGTGTGCTGTCCTTAGGTTAGTTAGGTTTAAGTAGTTCTAAACTCTAGGGGACTTATGACCACAGCAGTTGAGTCCCATAGTGCTCAGAGCCATTTGAACCATTAGCCAATAAGTTTTGTTTTGCTTGTCTTTCCGTTTAGGGTGACCTGGAAGGTTCTGTTACTCAGCATACTATGTATTAAGGATGTTAGAATCAGGCAAGGAATCACTCTTAAGAGTTTGTAAATTATTCCATCTCTCCAAACAGTATCATATGCAGATGTTACGTCTAGAAATGCAGCACTTGTTTTCAATTTCTGTTGAAAGCCAGCCTCTATGTAGGATGTTAATGCCAGAACTTGGTCACGAAGCCTGCCTGTTCTATAGGTAAGTTCTCCATAATAATGCCGCTAATTCGATTATGGACAAGTCGTTCGAGAAGTTTGTATGTACAGCTAAGAAGTGCTATTGGTCTGTAGCTTAGCGGTTGGTCTGCTGGTTTCACTGGTTTCAGCAAAGCTATTATTCTTGCCTTTTTGAATTCTCTAGGGAGATGGTTTGTAGTCAAAATGTTCGAAAGGAAATTTGCCAGCCATTTGACTACGTTCTTTCCAGCGTAGGTCAGAAATTCTGGATGTATGTTGTCAAAACCTGGGGCTTTGCCCGGTTTCATATCCTTGAGGGCAGTAATGACATCATCCTCAGTGAATGGTCTGGAAAGCTCTGATATATTTGGAGTATTCTTTTTTAGTGTTCTGAGTTCGCGCTTAATCATCCTGGTATGCGGTTGGTCTCTCGGAGCTCTTGACATTTCGACAATGTTATTTGCAATTTTCTCTGGTGTTATGGTTGGATTTTTCTGGGCTGGTCTTGTCGTACCTCCGAGTTTACGTAACAAACTCCATGTCTTCCTACTTGATTGAGTGAAATTCATTCTTTCAGTTGCTTCAGTCCATCGTTGTCTTCTTGCGGAATCTAGATTGTGGAGGAGGTCATCAGCTATTTCTTGGTCACCACTACTAGTAAAATCCTCATATAGCTGATGGCATTTTGCATCCCATCCTGGGATGTATTCTTTTCGAAACCCCCTAGGGATGTGTTTTTTAGCTGTGGTAATTATAGCTTTCCTGAAACGATCATAGCATTTAGGTAGTGACGGTATAAACCGGATGCATTTATCAAGGTCCGCTGAATACTTCTCCCAGTCAGCTTTTTGGAAATTCCATCTAGGTCGAGGGAAGGACCGTATCAGGGGTATAGTGACACCGATGTCTAAAATAACAGGCCTATGCTGGCTGTGTGGGAAATCTGTGGCAACCCTTCTGGTTCTCTCTCGTTATCGGTAGTTACAAAGCAGAGGTCCGGATTGTAGTCCCTGCGCCAGGCGGCTGAGTGGAATGTGCCCCTCTCTTTGTCATCGAATATAAGATGTAGATTGTTCTCGTCGGCCCATTCCACCAGCGCTTCTCCATGTTCATTATTTTGGGTGTATCGCCACATTTCATGATGGCTATTAAAATCACCGGCATATATCGTTGGGTGTTCATGTACGGGTAGTACAATACTTGGCCAGATTTGGTTTGGTGGTTTGTAGACATTTATAAGTCTTATGTTGTCTACTTTTATATCAACAACATGGATGTTGTTTTCTGTGCTTGTGGACAGCAGGTGTGCATGTTCAATATCGGATCGGGCATATGTGGCGGTGCCATAGGCGTGATGATGTGTTGCGCCTATTTGTTGGAAGCCTTGAATACGTCCTCTTCTTTGTAAGTCTTCCTGCGAGTCGGTAAGTGTATCCTGAAGGAGTACCACATCGATGCTATTGTCCAATAGAAACTTTGAAAGATATTCAGATTTGGATCGACTAATTCCCTCAATATTTAGCTGGCAGATCCGGACTGATGGTCCCAATCTTCTAGTCGCATGGTTCCCAAAGGAATCGTTCGTTTGGTCACTTCGTTGCATGTTTGAATTACCAGGAGATCCCAAAGGATAGTCTGGTAGCCAAGTTTGTAGACTATTTAGCCGCGATATAATCACGTTGCCCGGGGTGCACCACGTGGAGGCTAGTCTACTACGCACCCCGTAGAGCTTAGGTGACAGAATAGAACCTTGTCTGCCGTGCAGTTAAAGGCGCTGCAGTCTGGAACCGCAAGACCGCTACGGCCGCAGGTTCGAATCCTGCCTCGGGCATGGATGTTTGTGATGTCCTTAGGTTAGTTAGGTTTAACTAGTTCTAAGTTCTAGGAGACTAATGACCTCAGCAGTTGAGTCCCATAGTGCTCAGAGCCATTTGAACCATTTTTAGAACCTTGTCTGTCTCAGTCTGTCACAGCGAAAATCTTCTTCCGTTCAGACCTTTAGCAATGACACTAGGTTTCGTTTGAAGTCCAAATTCATTAAGCGCATGCCACAACTTATCCCACACGCCAAGTTATCAGGTATAAAATACAATGAGGTTATGTACAACTCGTGCAGAAATCAGACAGAAGTTTGTAAGAGTCGGAGGACACAAAAGAGGGGCAGCTATTGTGAGGGAGTGAGACAGGACAGTAATCTGTCTACCGTGTTATTCGAACTGTCTACTGAGCAAGCAGCAGAGGAAGCTAACTGAAATCTGGAAACGGACTTAAAGTTCAGGGCCAAGCAATGAGACCTGGGACACAATAAGTGAATGGCATGGCTAGGCTGAGGTAAGTACGATAGTTTTCTTCAAAACACGTAACACTTTGATTTCAAAAACTCCCATTAAAAGAAACGAAAATATTCAAAAATGGTTCAAATGGCTCCGAGCACTATGGGACTTAACAGCTAAGGTCATCAGTCCCCTAGAACTTAGAACTACTTAAACCTAACTAACCTAAGGACATCACACACATCCATGCCCGAGGCAGGATTCGAACCTGCGACCGGAGCGGTCACGCGGTTCCAGACTGAAGCGCCTAGACCGCACGACCACACCGGCCGGCGAAAATATTCAAATTCAGTTTAAGATAATATAAATTTATAGAGTGAAATGGATATACCCATACAACTTGCTCAACAATTACAAAATTCAGTTAAAGTAATTGAAGAAATGTACCACAACACAAGATATTAAAAGAAATAAAAACAATTTACAAAGTGTTCTACCGACCTTTTTTTTATTTTTTCTAAATTACAGGGGTGCGATCCCGAGGTCTGCCCTCTATGCCTCCCCCTTCCCGTCCTCGAACGCACCCTCCTATTTTATTTTAACTTATTTTTTATGTTTCTTATTTTTATTTTGTTTGCATTTGTATTTATTTATTTGTTTTGTTCTTCAGCGTCGAAATCGAGTGAACAATTGTAATACAAATTGTTTCTGTTTGTTGTAAACAAATTAATGAACATAATTTTTTTTAATCGCATTTTCTTCGTGCGTCCACCTTCCATCACACAGCTGAACTCAAAACACATTATAACACATAAGAGAATGGAAATTCCTGCAGTTATATTGCACACGGTCAAAGGAAATCAAAATAATGATGAAAAACAAATCGAGCACGCTATTCCATGTGCGCTTCCCATCTGCAGCCAATGTTCGTTGGAACCACGCCGATAACCATTTTGCCTCGCGTCAGTGTCCACGACAGCGGTCATCTTCTGCCCGGTGCAACCCAACTGTGAGGGGGCTATGAAGACAATTCAAAAATAGTTTGCGAAGAGTTGTTGACAGCGAGGAATGTGCTCAAATGTACTGTGTTTATCCTGGAGATATTGTCAATTAGCAACAACCATCTTCTCATCATCGCTAAATACGTAATACATGGACATGCCTTTAAACCACGTGATAGCATGAGTCTTCGTGGTCGGGAAGTAAGTATCCTCCAGGCATAGGTGGAGTCGGGAGTCAACCGTGTGAGACGTGGCACCAAGGTTATAACAGAGGATCTTCTGTACCAGCAGCCATACGACAACTGCTGTTCCACGTGTTAAACGGGGTTTGTCAGTGTCCGGGATATGACATTGTGGTCAGAGTGGAGAAACCGCCAGCCCAATATCGTGCAACTTGCGGTACTTCCTGTTGACCACATGGTACCACGTTGCTCGTACCCGTGTAGGGAGGATGAGGTGTTGGATTATTCTCCGCACCACCGGCCATAGTGTGGCCGGGATCTTACACTCAGTCACATTGCGAGAGATGCTCTCAGTAGCAGACGATAGACGTTTCTCACCTTCGGAGCTCGAGTGGTTGGCAGATCAGTGTGCACAAAACTATATTCGAATATGAATACCGATATGTAGGAAAAGAGAGGGAGCGATGTACGCAACCGTAGCAGCTGGCATCAGTTCCTCCAACAGACTGGCCGTAAGTGAAGTTAGTTTTATCACTGTGCACAAATATAACGCTGCAGCGCACACTAGTACGTTTGTAAGTCCTGGTCCAACTTCAGGCTGAATGAGGGTGAAGGTGTCGTAGCGGACGTTAAACAAGAATCCAGCCGTAGTCTGCGTGCCATCGCTGTATCTAGTGGGAGAACCTGAGCCATGCGCATCAATTTGGTCATTAGACGAAGGTGAAGATATTGACACTTTGTACGAGGTCCATGGGCCGAAGTAGGTTCTGGTGGGCTTATGTGGGGGTTGGGTTGGATTGTTTGGGGGAAGAGATCAAACAGCGAGGTCATCAGTCTCATCGAAGTGGGGAAGGAAGTCGGCCGTGCCCTTTCAAAGGAACCAACCCAGCATTTGCCTGACACGATTCAGGGAAATCACGGAAAACCTAAATCAGGATGGCCGGACGCGGGATTGAACCGTCTTCCTCCCGAATGGGAGTCTACTATGCTAACCACTGAGGCACCTCGCTCGGTCGGATTTCTGTGCGTGTCAACTGCAGTAGTCGTCTATAGTTCGTGGTAGCCACGCGACGCACGCCTCGTGTAAATGTAATACCCAAATATCTGACTGCATCCACCTTTGGGGCCGGCCGAAGTGGCCGTGCGGTTAAAGGCGCTGCAGTCTGGAACCGCAAGACCGCTACGGTCGCAGGTTCGAATCCTGCCTCGGGCATGGATGTTTGTGATGTCTTTAGGTTAGTTAGGTTTAACTAGTTCTAAGTTCTAGGGTACTAATGACCTCAGCAGTTGAGTCCCATAGTGCTCAGAGCCATTTTTTGAACCACCTTTGGGAGAGGCGTCACGCAGACCACCTGCAGGCTTCTTCTAACACGCATCGCCGCCGACTTGGCTACATTCATATGGCTTCTCGCCGCCAATCCATATCGCTTGATCCATTCAGGCACGGAGAGCACCTCATCTGATCGGACCAGCAGTGGAAGGTCATCAGTATACGCTGTGTTGTAGAAGGTGTGCCCTGTCAACGTAATTCCCTTATGTCTGCCCTTCAGCCCTCCTAGGAGCGGTTCCAGTGCGCTTCCGTAAGAAACCATGGATAGTGGGCATGCTTGTCGAACCAAACTCCGGTTTGGCAAGGAATCCATCGTAAGTCTATTTAGCAACATATGTGATGATGCTCCGCATAAGAGGCGCAAAATTACTTCGAGGAAGTCAGATAAGAAGCCCAGGAGGGCTAGAACTGACATAAGAAACCATTGGTGAACTCTGTCGAAAGCATGGTCGAAGTTAACTCAGATCACAGCAGCTCGATGGCAACAAGATATGGCGAAAACTATCAAATCCATACATTCACTAGTGGAATGTTGGACTCACCTCTTTGTGTAGTTTGTTCCATTAAAGGGCTTAGTGGCAGAACCTTATTTATGCGCGCTGCCAGGAGCAGGGTAAAGATCTTCTAGTCCGAATTTAACATTGTAATCAGGCGGTAGTCCTCGATATGGTTCAAATGGCTCTGAGCACTATGGGACTTAACATCTGAGGTCATCAGTCCCCTATAACTTAGAACTGCATAAACCTAACTAACCTACAGACATCACACACGTCCATGCCCCAAGCAGGATTCGAACCTGCAACCGTAGCAGTCGCGCGGTTCCGGACTGAAGCGCCTAGAACCGCTTGGCCACCGCGGCCGGCAGTCCTCGATAGAGGCAAAGCGAAGTCCTTCATTAGCTGTTGTCGATGTCGACGGCTATCAAGCACGATGCGGTGGATGGATGGTATTTTGCCGCTCGATCGGTTTTGGCGCCGCGACCGCACCATGACTCTTTCAAATTTTCGCCGTCTACATCAATACGTCAATATGTTGGCTTCAGTCTGGCAATTTGTCATCTATCTCTGGTGACAGCGGTCGGGATACGAGTTCGCGAAGTATCATTTAATAAAAGTACAAAGTATACCAATGGCAGGCGGCGATGCCCTTTCCATATTGTATCAGTACCTGCTGGAACGCCGGTTTCGCACAAATGAAATGAAATGGCCTTTGGCATAGTTGGTCGGTATGTCCCATTCGGGTTCGGCCGCCAAAAAATGGTTCAAATGGTTCTGAGCACTATGGGACATCACACACATCCATGCCCGAGCCAGGATTCGAACCTGCGACCGCAGCGGTCGCGCGGTTCCTGACTGTAGCGCCTAAAGCCTCTCAGCCAGACCGGCCTGCTCGGCCGCCAAAAGCAAGTCTTATTTCATTTGGCGCCACACTGGGCGACTTGCGACCGATGATGAGGATGAAATGATGATGAGGACAAAACAACACCAAGTCCACGAGCGGAGAAAATCTCCGACCCAGCCTGGAATCAAACCCGGGCCTAGTGCATGAGAGGCAAACACGTTACGACCCAGCTAAGCAGACGGACGTCGGGTTCGCACATTCCGTCCACCATGCCAACGTTGAAGGGTATCGTGGAAGACCTGTTTCGCTGTGGGCCAACGCGCAGCCAATATCTGACGGCATTGTGGGTCCTGGAGGTGTGCCACATTCATATTCCACATACCACAGCTGCGCCATACACGCTGTTGCTGTAGAACGACGGGCATATGAAGGTAGTATGGTCTGAGAAGGCAAGTGGCTACCGTTCGACGTGCAACAACATGTGAGACTAGATGCGATCAAGACTACTGGCCGAGTGACTGGTGAGAATTGTGTCCCAGGAGTTGTCACCTTGCACTTTCTCCCAATTAACGATGAGATGGATGTCTCGAACCAGTATCCGAAATTCTTGACAAATCGAAAAGTGTGGGAGCACAACGTTAAAATCGTCGCCGAAGTTATAGTGACTGTACCGACAGAGAAAGAGGGTGGTGTTATCTTCTGAGTAGAACTGCGATCTTTCGCGGAGTTTGTCGGTTCCCGATGGAGCATACGCGTTAATAATATGTGTATGAGGTTTGTTCAAAAAATTCCGGAGTATTCGTAATTTCACGTCAATGGGGTGTTGAAGCGTAATGCGGTTGGCATCCCTCCTCACTCCTGTGTTTAGTGTGCAACTGCCGGAAGTTCCACTGTTGTATGTCTGTTAGTTATTGTTCAGTGTTGTATTGAGTACAACATTATATCGCACAATAATCCAGGGTTCAAATTTTTAGACAACATAGTTGCGTGGAGACAGCAGCGATTGGTTTATTTATAATCAATCAATCAAAATGGCAGTCACAATCGCGTTATTTATTTTGTCGCCAACCGGTTTCAACCCGCGGTGGGATCATCTTCAAGGCAATTTACACCATTTGGTCGCTCGCTGGAGTTGTCACCCTGCCTGTGCATGGTTGGTAACTATCAAACCACGCACAGGCAGGATGACAACTCCAGCGAGCGACCAAATGGTGTAAATTGCCCTGAAGATGATCCCATCGTGGGTTGAAACCGGTTGGCGACAAAATAAAAACGCGATTGTGACTGTCATTTTGATTGATTAACCCTTGGTTCGGTGTGGGGCGGCGGAGGGGTGAAGTGGACTGCGGTAGTCGTAGTGGGGTTGCGGACCACTGCGGCTGCGGCGGGGACGGAGCCTCTCCGTCGTTTCTATGTCCCCGGTTAACATAACATGACATAACATAAAGACTGACGGTCTGATCACACGGTGTCATATATGTCGCATAACCATAGTAGTCGGAGAAGGACACGAAACTAATTTCTTGCAATAAAGCAAAGCCGGTAACCGAAGCACGAAGCATCTCTCGCAGCAAATGGATCTTCACCGTTCTTACAATCATACTGAGGTTAATTGTGGCGATACGAAAGCCTTTCGTCGAACTGCGGTTTGCAAGTCTTCCATTACGTCTGAGATGTCTATTGAGTGTCAAGCTGCATCGTGACCATTGGCCACTCCCAACACATCGGCCGGAAATGTTCCTAAAATGCAGGCGCCACCGGTGCGGGCGCTGTTGGCGTATTGCAGAGTAAGACTATCTTGCATCGTCTCCTCGGGGCACGGTATGGGTGTCCGCAATGGCCGGCCGGAGTGGTCGTGCGGTTCTGGGCGCTACAGTCTGGAACCGAGCGACCGCTACGGTCGCAAGTTCGAATCCTGCCTCGGGCATGGATGTGTGTGATGTCCTTAGGTTAGTTAGGTTTAAGTAGTTCTAAGTTCTAGGCGACTGATGACCTCAGAACTTAAGTCGCATAGTGCTCAGAGCCATTTGTCCGCAATGCGCCATGTGGAAGGCAATTCCCGTCTCGGGTACTTGTGACTGACCGCTCGGCTGTGAGTACGTACGAAACTTCCTCAGTCCCATTCCGTGTTGCCAAGCTGCACCCGGCGGCGGTTGCCGGCAGCTGGTTCTCAATATCTTCTGAATTTGCTCTGTGCCTCCGCTTACGGCACTTTCGAGATCGTTACTTTCTGGTGCAACCTTCCGTGTCAGACGAAGGCAGCGGCTCACGACACTCCGACACAAAGGCCACAGTCACCACGATCAACGAGTCTATCACCATCTCATCGTCATGGACATCATCTGTCGACGGGGTGGTACCGTGAGAGTGGAGTCCGTGACACGTAAGACGGGCGTTTCATCTTCCCGCCACATCTGAGCATGCTGCGTTGTGTCATAAGGGAGCGCCAGACACCACGGTCAAGCGGCCACAGCCGTGATGGCGGCAACTGCCCGACTTAGCTACCCAAGCACGACTTACGACCCACCATTAGAGCTTTACTTCCGCAAGTACCTCATCTCCTGTCTTCCAAACTTCCAGGAGTGCTAGTGCTGCAGATTTCGCAAGAGTGCTTCTGTGAGTTCTGGAAGGTAGGAAGGATATGGGG
This sequence comes from Schistocerca serialis cubense, assembly GCF_023864345.2. NCBI lineage: Eukaryota > Metazoa > Arthropoda > Insecta > Orthoptera > Acrididae > Schistocerca > Schistocerca serialis. The sequence continues at coordinate 1,172,790,321 of NC_064638.1, forward strand.
CACTGCCGGAAGTAAAGCTCTGAGGGCGCGCCGTAATTCGCGCTAGGGTAGTTCAGTCGGCAGTTTTGCCTTTGGTGGAGCAGTGGTGCGAACGAGTTTTCGCCGCGGAATGAGCGCTCGTGTTATATACTCAGCACTCGGCCGTTTCATGCACGCCGGCATAATCATGTACGGTGATGGAAAATAGAATCGCTTCACCGAGAAGGAGTTTTGCGACATAAACAAAAGTAGCCGTGTTCCAGCGTCTGTAAGACGATGTCTGTTCAAATTTCGCACCAGTCTCACAAGAGTGACGCTAACACCACTATGAGAATGCAAATCAGATTTGCTTTAAACACACGTTGTAATGGACGTGACCATTACCTACGTTAGAGATTCGATCTGATGAGTTGATCTTAGTGAAGAATGCGATTAAGGCGACAAAGACGCCATAATCAGCACCCCACTGAGTTTGGACGAGGTCGTGTAATAGGGCTACGAGAAGATCGAGGTTTCTTCTACGATATCCAGAAAGACTTGTCAGGAATGGGATTAAATTTGGTCACTTTCTTTACCAGGTTTGAGAATGGTACTATTTTAGCTCTTTTTCACAATCTCGGAAAGCAACCGTTACTAAGGCAACTGTTATATAAAGCGGTAAGGTAGTTGGGAAAAACGATATACAACCGACATAGAATCTTACTAGTAACACCAATCTCATCAGGAGCCTTTTTTTTTCAGGCAAGTTCGTTATTATTTCTTCTATTTCTGTCTGTGTGAAAGCTATGTCCTTTATCGTTCCGTTGGGGGCATTTGAGATCTTATTAGTTTATGGTACTTCATGACTTGAATGTAATCGTCCTCAGGCACAATATATTCGATCATATATGTGGCGGTTTCTTTTAAATCCGTTATTTTCGTGTTGTCAGTTTTCCTTAGCGTTGTCATGGGAGCATTATTTTCTCTGGTGCAATTCGATAGACTGCGTTCCAAGGGTTATTTGTTGGGATCAAGCTGCACTATTTCTGTATAGCTGTGCTGTATTCCTTCTTCTCTTTGCAATATTGTTGGCCTCGAAGCTCTCTCAGATGTTCGCTGTTCTTTGTCCTTTGATGAATTCGCCTCAACGCGTTGGTCTTTTTCGCTCTGCAGTTAATTCAAACGACCACAACTTTTTGTTCCACTTCTGTACTTCAGCCGATGTTGTATCTTGAACACTTACTTTAGTGCAAGAAGTATCTAGAACTTCTTCAGATTCTGTGATAAGAGTTTAAGTATTTGTTTCCGCTTGATTTTTACTGCCAAATTCTGGTCTATTTCTTTTAAGTTGTGTAAGTCCGTGTTTGGTAAATATTTCTGAGTAAGATCTTCCAACAAATACCCATCAAAGTCTCTCAGGTTTTCGTCTCTAACAATAAATGTTTTAGTTTGAATTACGCTTCTAGCGTATGGCGTTGAGCACACTCTTACGCTAAAAGTGATAGTCCTATTGTTGGAGCAACACTCTTCTTCACCGCACGTCCATTGGCTCAGATGAGAGGTGGCAATAGTTAAATCAATATTCGTCTTCCAGTTACTGTTGTCAAATGTTTGTCCGTGGTTCTCCTCGTTCAGTAGGTACAGATTAATTTTTCCATCTCCTTTCCTCTGGAGCTGGTTACTATGTCTTTTCACATGCTTGATCTTGCATCGTATTCCATAGTAAATGCTAAACCAACTCTTTTATTGTACGTTATCATGTAAATTTTTCTTAGGTCACTGTTGATGGGTTTCGTGATATCTAAGTACAAGCTAGATATGAAAAATCGCAAGTTTTCTTTTACTATTTCTACAAATACTGAATCCTCGCCGGCCAAGTGGCTGATCATTGCGGAATCAATATCTTTGTCGGTTATCACTATTGCTGCCCTTTTCCTTGTGTTACCTGCGCTAAATACAGCCTCTAAGCAATGCCAATCTAATAAAATGGCTCTGAGCACTATGGGCCTTAACATCTGAGGTCATCAGTCCCCTAGAACTTAGAACTACTTAAACCTAACTAGCAGTCGCCCGGTTCCGGACTCTAGCGCCTAGAACCGGTAGGCCACCGCGGCCGGGGTCCATCTAATATTGCACAATAACTTGCATTATGTTAGCTGTTGCAGCTCTGCAGCGCTGTAGATTTATTTGTATGCACTTGATTTGATATTGAAGAGACCAAGTAGTCTGACTTGTATTTGGTTTTGCCAATAGTGATAGTCAGAGTTGTGTTTGCGTTATGCACTATTTATTTCGGACGTATCAACGCTACTGCATTGTACTGTCTCGAACAGAGAGGTGACGAACACTATCTCATTTTGTGGCCATCTCCTTTTTAATCGCACATAACAATCGCTGCAAGCGAAGACGTTCGTCGATTGCTTTGGTTTTTTGTAAGTTGTTTATCAATTAATTGTTCCAAAGCTGCAATATCTTTAGTGTGCTGTTTTGCAATCGGAAGTATTATTTTCTGACTTCTTGTCACATTGTAAAAGGCTTTGAATTGTTTTGAAGACATGAAGTAATGTTAATGGATATCTTCCGCCACTGGCGCACCTGTCATTGAGGAATGTGATACTGACGAACCACATTCGGATTCCGTGTCTATCGTGTCGTCGTTTTGATGTGCAGCGGGAGATTGCTGCTCGCGTTGGTCGAGATCCAATGACTGTTAGCATAATGTGGAATCGGTTGGTTCTGGAGGGTAATACGGTACGCCGTGCTGGATCCCAACGGCCTTGTATCACTATGCAGATGATACACGGGTATTCATTGGACAAATATATCATACTAGAACTAACATGTGATTACATTGTCACGCAGTAGGGTGCATAGATCCTGAGAAATCAGTACCCAAAACAACCTCCTCTGACCGTAATAACGGCCTGGGCATTGAGTCAAACAGAACTTGGATGGCGTGTACAGGTACAGCTGCCCATGCAGCTTCAGCGCGATACTACAGTTCATAAAGAGTAGTGACTGGCGTATTGTGACGAGCCACTTGCTCGGCCACCATTGAGCAGACGTTTTCAGTTGGTGAGAGATCTGGTGAATGTGCTGGCCAGGGCAGCAGTCGAACATTTTCTGTATCCAGAAAGGCCCGTACAGGACCTGCAACATGCGGTCGCGCATTATCCTGCTGAAATGTAGGGTTTCGCAGGGATCGAATGAAGGGGAGAGGCACTGGTCGAAACACATCTGAAATGTAACTTCCACTGTTCAAAGTACCGTCAATGCGAACATGAGGTGACCGAGACGTGTAACCAATGGCACCCCATACCATCACGCCGGGTTATACGCCAGTATGGCGATGACGAATACATGCTTCCAATGTGGGTTCGCCGCGATGTCGCCAAACACGGATGCGACCATCATGATGCTGTAAACAGAAACTGGATTCATCCGAAAAAATGACGTTTTGCCATTCGTGCACCCAGGCTCGCCGTTGAGTACACCATCGCAGGCGCTCCTGTCTGTGATGCAGCGTCAATGGTAACCGCAGCCATGGTGTCCGAGCTGATAGTCCATGGTGCTACAAACGTCGTCGAACTGTTCGTGCAGATGGTTGTTGTCTTGCAAACGTCCTCATCTGTTGACTCAGGGATCGAGACGTGGCTGCACGATCCGTTACAGCCATGTGGATAAGATGCCTGTCATCTCGACTGCTAGTGATACGACGCCGTTGGGAGCCAGCACGGCGTTCCGTATTACCCTCCTGAACCCACCGATTCCATATTCTGTTAACAGTCATTGGATCTCGACCAACGCGAACAGCAATGTCGCGATACGATAAACCGCAATCGCGATAGGCTACAATCCGACCTTTATCAAAGTCGGAAACGTGATGGTACGCATTTCTCCTCCTTACACGAGGCATCACAACAACGTTTCACCAGGCAACGCCGGTCAACTGCTGTTCGTGTATGAGAAATCGGTTGGAAACTTTGCTCATGTCAGGACGATGTAGGTGTCGCCACCGGCGCCAACCTTGTGTTAATGCTCTGAAAAGCTAATCATTTGCATATCACAGCATCTTATTCCTGTCGGTTAAATTTCGCGTCTGTAGCACGTCATCTTCGTGGTGTAGCAATTTTAAAAAATGGTTCAAATGGCTCTGAGCACTATGGGACTTAACATCTATGGTCATCAGTCCCCCAGAACTTAGAACTACTTAAACCTAACTAACCTAAGGACAGCACACAACACCCAGCCATCACGAGGCAGAGAAAATCCCTGACACCGCCGGGAATCGAACCCGGGAACACGGGCGTGGGAAGCGAGAACGCTACCGCACGACCACGAGATGCGGGCTAGCAATTTTAATGGCTAATAGTGTAAATTTCATATCCAGCCACTCATACATATTATGTAATACGTACCAAACGCAAAATCATAGCGATCCCTACTTTTCATTGCAAACTTTTCCGAACTTCGCGCTGTGTGTTACTTCCATACATACATCACAATAACTACGACCATTAACGAAATGATGGGCACACCGTAACGAACCTGACGTATAAAGCTACAAGTTTTTTCACCGAATAGTTTCTGTAAAATCGTTTCAGAAAGACTGCAGGGCGTGTGCATCGATTGTGTCATCGTCGACAGGCCGATAGGTGGAAAACGCTTGTCGGCCTCCCCTTGTGAACAAACGAATGAAATCGTCCAACTCTTTGGACGAGAATTGGTCACTGTGCATCGACGACCGTATCCTGTTCATCCTATACTGAAGTGAAAGTAATACGAAACGAGTTCGACAGAAATGACACTTCGAAGACGATCACTCACCTCATTTATGATGGTCTACCGCACATTATAAAAGGACGGTTCTTAGCAGGGTCTGTGATCACCATGGGCAACAGTGGACGCTCTGTAACGTGCTCTCTTGCTGGCCACGAGATGCGTAAGAAGTTCATGTGGCAGGGCGTCTCATACCCTCACCACCACGGTTGACAACTACTGTACTGTCATCGGTGCATGCGGACGAGCCGCAATACGTCTCCGTAATGGACCCCACGCGTCCTTATGTCGGGAAACGGGCAGGCCAGTCCATTCACCGAATATCCATTCATTATAAGAGCTCCACCACCTGCATTGCTCCGTGCGGTCCAACATTGTCATCCACGAAAATGAAGTCAGGAGAAAATCCACCTCTGAAAAGACCCACACGGGGAGAAGTGTAATGTCACAAGAACGTTGACCAGCGAGCGTACCGCACTATGGTGGTCAGTGCGCCCATGCGACATTATCACTCCCGACACCATAAGGGCTGCACAACCAAAACGGTCACGTTCGGCAATGTTCCGCGTGCGTTAAGTGTTCCCGTCTTTCGCCTTTTGAGTGTACTTCGACAAACACTACTGAGATTGAGTCTTGCCTCATTCGAGAAGAGCACGCTACCCCACTCCTCATTCGTGCACTTCTTGAGCTCTTATCAGCATCGCAAACAATGCGCCGATGAGCGGTTGTCAACGAAACTCAGCGCACTGGTCGTCGGACAAAGAGACCAGCCCCATGCAGTCGCTGTATAACTATGAAGGGTGAGACTGTGTCTCTTGCGTTGCTGTTAAGGCGGGTCCACACTGAGCGCGCCGCGCCGCGCCTTGCTGCGCCGCGCCGCTGCAGCCCGCGCACTGCTGTAGCACAGTAGAATGCGCCGTCAAATGGTTCAAATGGCTCTGAGCACTATGGGACTCAACTGCTGAGGTCATTAGTCCCCTAGAACTTGGAACTAGTTAAACCCAACTAACCTAAGGACATCACAAACATCCATGCCCGAGGCAGGATTCGAACCTGCGACCGTAGCGGTCTTGCGGTTCCAGACTGCAGCGCCTTTAACCGCACGGCCACGTCGGCCGGCTAATGCGCCGTCCGCGCCGCGCCGTTCCGAGGCGCGCACTGTGGTTCCAGTTGGAGAGCGCACACATCTGAAGACGGAGCGAGCCAAGATTGTGAGTGCCGCATTTATTGAGCTGTACCATCAGTTAAGTCATTGGGTAACCCCAGTGTTAAAGAGTACGGCATTCTACGGTGGAAATGATCTTTTCAGTGAACTACTTGCAGGCGACAGTGGACAGTTCGAAAACTTTTATCGAATGTCTTTCGAAGACTTCGAATATCTGTTGAAAGTGATCGAACCAGACATAATGAAGAAAGAGACAAATTGTAGACGTGCTATATCTACCAAAGAGAGACTGGCAATGACTTTGCGCTTTCTGGCAACTGGAGATTCCTTTACAAGTCTGATGTATCTGTTCAAAATATCTAAACAAAGTATATCAACGATTGTCATCGAAGTTTGCACCGCTCTCAATAATGCACTGAAACCCTTTGTGAAAGTAAGAAGCTATTATTGTTTACTGTCGTTAAATGAAACCATCCTTTTCAAAGCATTTGTAGTTATTTGCATGAAGTTGTTACCTGTCCGAAGTCAAAAGTGTACAAGGTAAAAGAGGTTGCGGGCTGATAGCATTACATCAAAGAAAGTTCCTTACAAACAATTATTTATTGACTGCAGTTTTGTTATTCGTTACAACCTTATATACGTAAATATCCGCATACAAATAAAAATGTCTGAAACACGTTATTGTTAACAGAATGTGCTTAATCAAATGTATTTATGAAGTACTACAAAAAAGTATATGATGAAGGTTCTTGGAGCAGAGCTGAATCTGGTAGACGGAGCGAGAGAGAGTCATGTCGTTCATTGCTGCTGCTTGGTTGAGTAGGGACAACCGTATGATGAGAGACGAGCACAGGTGACTGGGAGTGACTCGAAGGAGAAGTTGCGGAATAGGACTGCATTGGGGAGACGGGTGGGTGGGAAACAGGACTGCTTTGGGAAGAATGGACGACAGAAGGAGACGAACTATCTGATGTCAGATAATGTGCATAGAAATCAGTCTCGGCATCGAAAATAAAATTGTTTATCCTGTGCATTAGCACTGATCGCCTGCGCGTGTCAAATTTGCCGAGCTTCATTGCAATATGTTCCCCGAATGTGGAACACTCGTCGGGACGTACATTTCCCACACTTTCCAAAATTCCATAGGCCTTCATGAGCATCGGGTCTTCTTTCTTCTTACGTTTACTGGCCGGTTTTTTTGGGGACTGGAAAACCTTTCCCCTGTACGCCATTCCTTCCTCTTTGTTAATAGGAGGTGACTCTCCAGGTCTCTCCGGACCAGTGTCATTTAGATGTAATACTTCTTCGGCGACATTTACCGTAGAATCCTGTTGGCTTTCTTCATCACCAGAACTCTGAAATGAAACATTAGGCTATAATGTATTAGGTTTGACAGTAAATGCCACAGCCAGAATTCTATTTCATTATGGTACAGTATGAAGTAATATCTTTTCCTTTAATTCACTTATACGGCTAAATCGATTCTACAAGTAGCAATATTTCTTGGCGAACACGGAAATTCCACTAGTGTGAAAAGTACGGTTAAATTTGTGAGCAATGGTCGATGGATTGATATCGGATGTTTTCTGAAGGCAGACATGATGCCATTGATTGTTAACAAACCCTTATTACAATGTCACGACTACAGTTTCTGCCGTAAGCCATCGTTAAGTTGAATTTCGAAATACACTCCTGGAAATGGAAAAAAGAACACATTGACACCGGTGTGTCAGACCCACCATACTTACTCCGGACACTGCGAGAGGGCTGTACAAGCAATGATCACACGCACGGCACAGCGGACACACCAGGAACCGCGGTGTTGGCCGTCGAATGGCGCTAGCTGCGCAGCATTTGTGCACCGCCGCCGTCAGTGTCAGCCAGTTTGCCGTGGCATACGGAGCTCCGTCGCAGTCTTTAACACTGGTAGCATGCCGCGACAGCGTGGACGATGAACCGTATGTGCAGTTGACGGACTTTGAGCGAGGGCGTATAGTGGGCATGCGGGAGGCCGGGTGGACGTACCGCCGAATTGTTCAACACGTGGGGCGTGAGGTCTCCACAGTACATCGATGTTGTCGCCAGTGGTCGGCGGAAGGTGCACGTGCCCGTCGACCTGGGACCGGACCGCAGCGACGCACGGATGCACGCCAAGACCGTAGGATCCTACGCAGTGCCGTAGGGGACCGCACCGCCACTTCCCAGCAAATTAGGGACACTGTTGCTCCTGGGGTATCGGCGAGGACCATTCGCAACCGTCTCCATGAAGCTGGGCTACGGTCCCGCACACCGTTAGGCCGTCTTCCGCTCACGCCCCAACATCGTGCAGCCCGCCTCCAGTGGTGTCGCGACAGGCGTGAATGGAGGGACGAATGGAGACGTGTCGTCTTCAGCGATGAGAGTCGCTTCTGCCTTGGTGCCAATGATGGTCGTATGCGTGTTTGGCGCCGTGCAGGTGAGCGCCACAATCAGGACTGCATACGACCGAGGCACACAGGGCCAACACCCGGCATCATGGTGTGGGGAGCGATCTCCTACACTGGCCGTACACCACTGGTGATCGTCGAGGGGACACTGAATAGTGCATGGTACATCCAAACCGTCATCGAACCCATCGTTCTACCATTCCTAGACCGGCAAGGGAACTTGCTGTTCCAACAGGACAATGCACGTCCGCATGTATCCCGTGCCACCCAACGTGCTCTAGAAGGTGTAAGTCAACTACCCTGGCCAGCAAGATCTCCGGATCTGTCCCCCATTGAGCATGTTTGGGACTGGATGAAGCGTCGTCTCACGCGGTCTGCACGTCCAGCACGAACGCTGGTCCAACTGAGGCGCCAGGTGGAAATGGCATGGCAAGCCGTTCCACAGGACTACATCCAGCATCTCTACGATCGTCTCCATGGGAGAATAGCAGCCTGCATTGCTGCGAAAGGTGGATATACACTGTACTAGTGCAGACATTGTGCATGCTCTGTTGCCTGTGTCTATGTGCCTGTGGTTCTGTCAGTGTGATCATATGATGTATCTGACCCCAGGAATGTGTCAATAAAGTTTCCCCTTCCTGGGACAATGAATTCACGGTGTTCTTATTTCAATTTCCAGGAGTGTATGTTAAATCATATCATTGTAACCGGCATGCACTTGTTCTGAGCATAAAATATTGCAGTACGAATTTCATATATGGAATGAAAATTCTATGCAAAATGCAGGACTATGGCTTAACGCCGAAACTGCAGTTGTGACATGATACTAAAAATTTGTCAACAGTCGATGGCGCCATGATTGCCTTCAGAAAATATTATATCACTATGGGCCCCTCACAAGAGAAATTCTTGTCATCGCAAGCTTTCAATCTAGAACTGCTCATTGTAGACGCTCATTTCAATCACACTTGACACGATTATGTAACAAAGACACGTTTCAATTCTTCAGTTTTTAAGACAAGATATGTTGTAACTTCTTTGAAACCCTTTCTTGCCGGCCGGAGTGGCCGAGCGGTTAAAGGCGCTACAGTCTGGAACCGCACGACCGCTACGGTCGCAGGTTCGAATCCTGCCTCGGGCATGGATGTGTGTGATGTCCTTAGGTTAGTTAGGTTTAAGTAGTTCTAAGTTCTGGGGGACTTATGACCACAGCAGTTGAGTCCCATAGTGCTCAGAGCCATTTGAACCATTTTTGAAACCCTTTCTTTTCAGTTGCCGAGTACTACAGAAGAATGGAAACGATGTTCGGGGGAATTTGATAAAACATGGAATTCCCCCATTGCCTGGCTGCTATGGACGGCAAACACATAATGTTACAGGCAGCAATAAATACCGGCAGCGAGTACTATAACTACAAGAACTTTTTTAGCAATGTGTTATTTGGTCTGGTGGATGCAAAGTACAATTTCTTGTATGCACAAGTAGGTTCACAATGTCGTATATCTGATGGCGGAATATTCAAAAGCACTAAATTGCGGAAGAAATTGCAAGACAACTCCCTTAACATACCTCGACCTGAACCACTTCCTGCACGTGAACAGATGACACCATATGTTATATTGGCCGACGAAGCATTTGTTTTGCATGAGAATGCGATGAAACCATACGCAGGCGTCTATGCGAGAGGTACAAAAGAGAGAACATTCAACTATCGACTTTCAAGAGCCCGTCGAGTTGCTGAAAATTGTTTTGGAATCCTGACATCCGTTTTTAGGGTCATGAGGAAACCAATGCTTCTGGACCCAGAAAAAGCCAGTGTTATTGTACTGACAACTATTTACTTGCATAATTATTTGAGACAGAGCAAGAAATCTTCCAGTTTGTATGCTCCAGACGGCACAGTGGACAGTGAGCTGCCAGATGATACTTTAGTGGAAGGAACATGGAGACGGGAAGCACAACCAACGTCATTATGCAATTTAAAGGCAGTGCCAAGAAAAAGTTCGTCAAATGCCCGAGCTATTTGCGAAGAGATAGCCGACTATTTTATTAAAAATGGACGTATGCCTTGGCAAGATGAGGCAGCATGAAAGCATATACGTGTTTGTTATCACTACACCGTTGTGAAGACCACACTTTGGCCTAATTATCTAGTGTGTTAAAGTGATAATAGAATCTGACTCTATATTATAGATAATTGTTACATGACATGTACGTACATATTCTGTGTTTATGGTACCAGTGGGAGTGTCTCGTTCCTTCAGGAATTCAAATAATGGGAAAGCAAACCAGTTACTATTGTAAGTGTCTGTCAACCCTGAAACAATAGTGTGATGTTATAATAAATGTAAATGGGAAACTGTGTTGTTACAAACATTGTTTATGAGTAGTTACCTATTCCAGTGGCCCTCGACTTCTTCACTTTCATTTTCTCCCTTCTGTAGGAAGACAATAATGATGTCGTTCTTTTTTTGCTTGGTCGATTCCACAGCCGACGCCACTGGCGACCCACTGCCAAGCATCACTTTTTTTGGGTTTCATATGGTAATTATTGTCTTTTGGGTCCCACAGTTCCCGCCTTTGTCTATACAGCTCTATGAGGTTCTCACTTTGCTTCCGGTCCCACTCCATAACGAGGACACCTACGCGAGAACACACGACCTGTCACCGCGAATTGACGCACGCAATAAACTACCGCGCCCGCCAGCCGAAGCCCCGTCTAATCTGAGCGCGCGCAAACGCACCACTCCCTTTGATGTACCGACAACAGCCGGAACACTGCGCGGCGAGGCGCAGCACAGCGCGGCGCGGCGCGGCGCGGTTCGCCGCCCACACTGGACGCGCACACCCGCGCACAGCAGTTTCGCGCAGCGCGGCGCGGCACGGCGCGCTCAGTGTGCACCCGCCTTTAAACGCGGTTGCCGTGGCACCTGCTGCTTTACGTCCGTGCCCTCTCGCCTGTTGCGCAATGCAGCAGCCGTCCACTGCTATAGTTGACCGTGGTCGACCATCGCCTCTCCTTCGTGCAGCAGTGTCTGTGGTTCTGAACGTTCCCCATGCACGTGAAACCAGGCTGTGAGCGATAGCAAGCTCCAGGCCCGAACTCGCCACACTTCGTCCCACTTCCAGTTTCCTGATGACTCTTTCCCAACTGAATTCATCTAAGAGTTGTCTCGGGGCTATGTTGAAATGAAGGACACCATCACACTGCACCGTAGCTGCTTGATGACTGACACACACCGTCTTCTCTCGTTTCTTCAACTGCTTCGTGTTGCGGGCCCAGCTCCATAAGGCACTATAATCACGGCGACCTCACAGCATGCGACGTCCACCTTTCTGTCCATTTATGTCCACCAAGTACTCACAATCAACACCGATTTAGAAAACATCATTCTTGTGCAACACAACTAGCTCTTTACCCACACTCGTGTTGAGCGTTATTGAAAGGGATTTCAAATTGATTCCGTATTTCTATATTTCCAAAAGCCTTTTGACACTGTACAAAACAAGCGGCTTTTAGTCAAATTGAGTGCCGATGACTATCGTCACAGTTATGTGAGTGGATTCGTCGTTTACTGTCAGAGAGCTAACAGTTCGTAGTCATTGACGGAAAGTTATCGAGTAAAACAGGAATGATTCGTCGCGTTCCCGAAGGTGGTGTTATAGAACCTCTGCTGTTCCTTATCTACGTAAACGATTTAGGAGACAATCTGAGCAGCCGTCGTAGCTTATTCCCACATGGAGCTGTCGTTTATTGTCTAGTAAAGTCATCAGAAGAACAAAACAAACTGCACAACGATTTAGAAAAGATATCTGTATACTGCGAAAATTGGCAATTGAACCCAAATAATGAAAAGTGTGAAGTCATCCACATGAAACGTAAAAATGAATCCGTTAAACTTAGGTCATACGATAAATCAATCAAATCTAAAGGTCGTAAATTCAGTTAAATACCTAGGATATGTTGTTGTTGTGGTCTTCAGTCCTGAGACTGGTTTGATGCAGCTCTCCATGCTACTCTATCCTGTGCAAGCTTTTTCATCTCCCAGCACCTACTGCAACCTACATCCTTCTGAATCTGCTTAGTGTATCCATCTCTTGGTCTCCCTCTACGATTTTTACCCTCCACGCTGCCCTCCAATACTAAATTGGTGATCCCTTGATGCCTCAGAACATGTCCTACCAACCAATCCCTTCTTCTGGTCAAGTTGTGCCACAAACTTCTCTTCTCCCCAATCCTATTCAATACTTCCTCATTAGTTATGTGATCTACCCATCTAATCTTCAGCATTCTTCTGTAGCACGACATTTCGAAAGCTTCTATTCTCTTCCTGTCCAAACTATTTATCGTCCATGTTTCACTTCCATACATGGCTACACTCCATACGAATACTTTCAGAAATGACTTCCTGACACTTAAATCAATACTGGATGTTAACAAATTTCTCTTGTTCAGAAACGCTTTCCTTGCCATTGCCAGCCTACATTTTACATCCTCTCTACTTCGACCATCATCAGTTATTTTGCTCCCCAAATAGCAAAACTCCTTTACTACTTTAAGTGCGTCATTTCCTAATCTAATTCCCTCAGCATCACCCGACTTAATTAGACTACATTCCATTATCCTTGTTTTGCTTTTGTTGATGTTCATCTTATATCCTCCTTTCAAGACACTGTCCATTCCATTCAACTGCTCTTCCAAGTCCTTTGCTGTCTCTGACAGAATTACAATGTCATCGGCGAACCTCAAAGTTTTTATTTCTTCTCCATGGACTTTAATACCTACTCCGGATTTTTCTTTTGTTTCCTTTACTGCTTGCTCAATATACAGATTGAACAACAACGGGGAGAGGCTACAACCCTGTCTTACTCCCTTCCCAACCACTGCTTCCCTTTCATGTCCATCGACTCTTATAACTGCCATCTGGTTTCTGTACAAATTGTAAATAGCCTTTCGCTCCCTGTATTTTACCCCTGCCACCTTTAGAATTTGAAAGAGAGTATTCCAGTCAACATAGTCAAAACCTTTCTCTAAGTCTACAAATGCTAGAAACGTAGGTTTGCGTTTCCTTAATCTTTCTTCTAAGATAAGTCGTAAGGTCAGTATTGCCTCACGTGTTCCAGTGTTTTTTCGGAATCCAAACTGATCTTCCTCGAGGTTGGCTTCTACTAGTTTTTCCATTCGTCTGTAAAGAATTCGTGTTAGTATTTTGCAGCTGTGACTTATTAAACTGACAGTTCGGTAATTTTCACATCTGTCAACACCTGCTTTCTTTGGGATTGGAATTATTATATTCTTCTTGAAGTCTGAGGGTATTTCGCCTGTCTCATACATCTTGCTCACCAGATGGTAGAGTTTTGTCAGGACTGGCTCTCCCAAGGTCGTCAGTAGTTCCTAGGATATACTAAGATGGTATCTGTTCTTTCGGACATGTCCGGAAGAACAGATACCGTCGGTGACCATGCAGGGGACGTTGTAGCATCGGTGTTGACAACAGCCGACTGCAGCGCTACGCTGCAACTTAATAAACAGCTCGCCCTGCCGATGAAGCTGCCCTGTTTAACTTGATTACACAGGAGACATCGTATCCTCTGCGCTAAACGAATTGGACGACAGTGACTCCTGTGAATCTGACTGTAACGCAATTTGCCTCTTTTTGACTGCGATCTTCATACACTCAGTTGTCATGTCCCAGTGCATTATTTTAATATAAACTGTTCGGAAAGTGCGAATGTTGATAGTGGATTCAATAATTAGTTGCAGCTCAGTGGCCTGTTTTTCTCTGTGTATATACCGATGGACCCAAAATTCCGCAGGAAGAGTATACTGAACGTTCATCTCTCTGCTCTCAGATTCAGATCCGGAAAACTGTCAAACTGCCCCTAAGCGCCTCTATGTTTTCGGCGGTGACAGTGGTACTTTTGGAAGCTCTTAAACTTCTCTCTTCCACGTCCTTCCCCAAGATATTAATTGCTTCCTTCAAAGTCTGCTTCAACGAGGTGCAACAAAACAACTAATCGCTACAACTTGGATGTGGTTACGGAATGTATTCGCAGCACACGGATGGGGCGCACAATACATTTTTCTGTGGTTGTGTTCCCAAGCAAGTATCCTACATAATGACGAAGTTGATGCATTAGCCAAGCAAGCGACATCTTTAGGCACTGTCCTGGATCTGAATTTTCCTTCCACAGACTAGTTACGTGAGGCCAAGAGTCACGCAAACCAACAATGGCAAGAGATGTGGAACGTTTCCCAGCAAGCGAAAGACCGTTACTACGCAGTTCTCCAACCTCGGACTCTTTCGCCGGCCGGAGTGGCCGTGCTGTTCTAAGCGCTACAGTCTGGGACCGCGTGACCGCTACGGTCGCAGGTTCGAATCCTGCCTTGGGCATGGATGTGTGTGATGTCCTTGGGTTAGTTAGGTTTAAGTAGTTCTAAGTTCTAGGGGACTGATGACCACAGCAGTTAAGTCCCATGGTGTTCAGAGCCATTTGAACCATTCTGACTCTTTCACAGCTGTGGTACATGAGGTCACATTTGAACGGATCCACTATTTCTGCTACCATACAACTTCGCTTCAATCACGTGTATTTTCCTCATCTACGTCGGATCGACGTTTACGCTTCGTCGGTATGTGAGTGTGATCCTGAGTCGGAAACTGATGTCAACCACATCTTGCTTATGTGTCCAAAATTTGACTGTGAACGGTTGGACTTTCTGAAGACATTGCTGAGTGTGGTATATCACCTTCCTCAGTTAGTTCCTTCTCTTTTATTTACCAAAGACATTCGCCTTTATAAAGTGATTGTTAAGTTCCTTAAGAATACTGGGCACAATCTGTAGGTTTTAATGGTGCAGATATTCTGTTTTTCTGTCTTGCTTCTGTGGATATTTCAGGAACAGTGTGAACTGTGACTCAACAAAATTTTAATTACCTTTCAATCTAATTGCTGCAAAAAATATAGCGGACACAGCTGTGACTGTTTGAGCTTTCTCTACTTGTAAATATGTATTTCTATATTCTTTTATTCAGTTCCATGCACTTTGTAACTATGTGTTATTGATGGCAAAATTGAGTTGCTACTCGGAAGGCCAAATGAAGCAAAAAATAAAGTTGCTTTAAGGGGACATTGTATGTCCTATGCCTCCATTGTTAAATTATCGAATTTTTTGACCCATTATCTTGGAAGCTTTTTAAGACACCAACTTACAATTTCCCATAATTATTGAATGCACCTTTCTAGATACACTAATCTAGAATTATTACTAAAATTGCATTGTGGGGAATGTTATCTTTTTTTTTCAAACACTCAATTTTTTGACAGAATTTTGTAAATAAATGATGATAAAAACAAAACAACTCAGGATATTGTAATTATTCTAGTTCCATATGTGTTGAATCTCACACTTTGCATGCTGTGAAAATTTCATGTCTCTACCATAGTACTTTTTTTTAGAAAACAGGTCACTTATTGCAAAATATGTACTCCAGAGATATTGAGGTTTAAAACATTTTTAATTACAAATTTTTATACAGACTCACATTTCTGCTGCTTTTATGCACTAGAATTGCCCTGGCCCATAGTCTGTGTCTTCTTCAGTGTCACAACAGCCCAGTGCTTCCTTCCTCCTTTTCTTTCTAGCTTCTTTTGTCATTTGCTGAGCAGCTAACTCTGCTTCACGTACACAAAGTTCATCCATTCCCGCAGTCCTTTAGTTGTGTTCTGTCCAAATCTTACCCCTAACTTCTCCAGAACCTTGAGTCTTTCATAGTCCCCACCATTAAAAGTTATTGCAGCATCATACACTGCTAACTTTAGTCATGAGGCCAACAAATACATTTTTAGGCACGCGGCACCACACAACATTATTGAAGGACTCATTCACATTCTGGGTCTTCCCATGTAAACACTTGTTTAGTAGTTCAGGATTTGCCAAAGGAAGAGAATGTTTATGTGTAAATTCATGCAGGGTGCCAGAAAATTAAGCTTGCCTATATTTACACCAAGTGTTTGGTGGAGGTGGACACAAAGCATGACATGGCTTTTCATCGGTTGATATTCGATGAAAGAAAGTGCTCCACACAGCTCTTTTCATCTTGCATTTCTTGAAGTTACTTTTACGCTTAGTTATTTTACTTACGTAAAAAAGCAATAGAAGTTAGCTTACTAGTAAAATAGCCGATAATCACACTACTTTCAACGAAAACTAGTATCAGAAGCAAAGGACTGATTTGTTTATTCGTAATGCCATCTTCTGAGACGTAGCAGTGGGCACAAAACAAAGCAATTCATAGCCTTCTAGACTGCGTAGTTCCCAACAATGACTGCTTAACTGTGACAGTATATGCGTAGCCGCGAAAGTTGACAGTCACACGCAGCATTCAAAATATTATTTCAAGGTCTCACAATTGTCTGATTTTAACGTGTTATATACCAAAATGTTAAGGAAAGTCCAAAGTACTGGGCGATCAAAAAGTCAGTATAAATTTAAAAACTGAATAAATCACAGAATAATGTAGATAGACAGGTACAAATTGACACACATGCTTGGAATGACATGGGGTTTTATAAGAACCAAAAAATACAAAAGTTCAAAAAATGTCCGACAGATGCTGCTTCATCTGATCAGAATAGCAATAATTAGCATAACAAAGTAAGACAAAGCAAAGATCATGTTCTTTACAGGAAATGCTCAATATGTCCACCATCAGTCCTCAACAATAGCTGTAGTCGAGGAATAATGTTGTGAACAGCACTGTAAAGCATGTTCGGAGTTATGGTGAGGCATTGTCGTCGGATGTTGTCTTTCAGCATCCCTAGAGGTATCGGTCGATTACGATACACTTGCGACTTCAGGTAACCCCAAAACCAATAATCGCACGGACTGAGGTCTGGGGACCTGGGAGGCCAAGCATGACGAAAGTGGCGGCCGAGCACACGATCAGCACCAAACGACGCGCGCAAGAGATCTTTCACGCGTCTAGCAATGTGGGGTGGAGCGCCATCCTGCATAAACATCGTACGTTCCAGCAGGTGTTTATCAGCCTGGCTGGGGATGATGCGATTCAGTAACATATCGGCGTACCTCTCACCCGTCACGGTAGCAGTTACAAAACCAGTATCACGCATTTCCTCGAAGAAAAAAGGCCCGATAACGGTAGATGTGGTAAATCCAACCCATACCGTGACTTTCTCGTCGTGCAATGGAGTTACCACGACAATTCTAGGATTTTCGGTAGCCCAAATTCTGTGGGCGTTGACAGACCCTCGGAGCGTGAAATGAGCTTCGTCGGTCCACAACACGTTACTCAACCAATCGTCACCTTCCGCCATCTTTTGAAACGTCCACACCGCAAATGCCCTCCACTTCACTAAATCGCCAGGTAGCCGTTCATGATGCCGATGGATTTTGTACGGATAGCGTCGGAGGTTACGCCTAAGTGTCAACCAAACAGAAGTGTATGGAATGCCGATGCGACGTGCGACTGCACAAGCGGTGACTTCCCCGTGCATAGACGAACCCGCTCCATTTCTTCTTGAACTGTCTCAGCAGCATTACGCCTTGTGCTCGGTCAGCCACTACGGGGTCTATCGTCTAAACAACCCGTGGCTTAAAACTTCGAAATCATTCTCGCCACAGCTGCATTTGTCAAAGGACCTTTACCCGTTCGAAACCCTTCCTATGGTTATAGGATCGTAACGCTAAACTAGCACATTCCCCATTCTGATAATACAGCTTCACTAAAAGCGCCTTTTCAGGTAACGTCAATATGCTGCGACTGCTGGCGCATCTGATTCTCCTTCTCATTACAGCTCCTCTTATACACGATTGTCATGCGCAGTCACTGACGTTTTGCTGTCCAGCGCCATCTGTCGGACATTTTGTGAACTTTGTTTTTCTTGGTTCTAATAAAACCCCATGTCATTCCAAGCATGTGTGTCAATTTTTACCTCTCTATCTACATTATTCCGTGGTTTATTAAGTTTTCGAATATATACTGACTTTTTGATCACCCGGTACATTACGGAGTAGAAAACAGAAACTGTCAAATTTCAACGAAATTCTCGTACAACGTGATGGTCGCATCCGTGTTTTGGGACATCGCAGTGTACGCACATTGGAAGCGTGTATTCGTCATCGTCATACTGTCGTATCACGTGGCGTGATGGTATGGGGTGCCATTGGTTACACGTCTCGGTCACCTCTTGTTCGCATTGACGGCACTTTGAACAGTGGACGTTACATTTCAGATGTGTTACGATCCGTGGCTCTACCCTTCATTCGATCCCTGCGAAACCCTACATTTCAGCAGGATAATGCGCGACCGCATGTTGCAGGTCCTGTACCGGCTTTTCTGGATACAGAAAATGTTCCACTGCTGCCCTGGCCAGCACATTCTCCAGATTCCTCACCAATTGAAAACTTCTGGTCAATGTTGGCCGAGCAACTGGCTCGTCACAATAAACCAGTCACTATTCTTGATGAACTGTGGTATCTTGTTGAAGCTGCATGGGCAGCTGTACCTGTACACGCCATCCAAGTTCTGTTTGACTCAATGCCCAGGCCGTAATTACGGTCAGAGGAGGTTGTTTTGGGTACTGATTTCTCAGGATCTATGCACCCAAACTGCGTGACAATGTAATCACATGTTAGTTCTAGTATAATATATTTGTCCAATGAATACCCGTGTATCATCTGCGTTTCTTCTTGGTGTAGCAATTTTAATGGCCAGTAGTGTAAATGAGGTGAGTGTAATTATTGTGTTCGAAGAAACGTGTCATTTCTGTCGAACTCGTTTCTTATTATTTTCACTTCAGTATAGGATGAACAGGATGTGGTGGTCAATGAACAGTGACCAGTTCTCGTACAAAGAGCTGGACGAGTTCATTCGTTTGTTCACAAGGGGATGCCGACAAACCTTTGCCACCTTTCGCCCATGCGGCGATATGAGAGAATCGATGCACACGCCCTGCAGTCTTTCTGAAACGGTTTTACAGAAACTATTTGGTAAAAAAACTTGTAGCTTTGTACGTCAGGATCGTTACGGTGTGACCATCATTTCGTCAATGGTCGTATTTGTTGTGATATATATGTGAAAGTAAGACACTGCTCAAAATTCGAAAAAGTTTGCAATGATAAGTAGGGGTCGCTATCATTTTGCGTTTGGTACATATTACATAGTATGTATGAGTGGCTGGATATGAAATTTAGCTAACATACTTAATTTTCCTCTAATGTTGGGTAAAGATGTCTGTTACCAGTCTTGAGAAAATTGATCTGAAATATTACACTCTTTTGGGATCGCACCACGCCAGTGATAAAGCCAGAGTGAAACATCCATAACATGCCTCATATTTCATAAACTGTTTCTGAAATGGAAATGAGATTCTGGGAAATGATAGCACACGAAGAGGAGAATATTTCGCTGTATGGTTATTACGCTCAACTTTATTATCTGCTATGTTATTCCAATAACTAAAGACTTTTCCGATAAAGAAAGAATGTAATTTTTAAGGACCATCGATAGCTGGTGAAACGAGAAATGCTAGGCGTTTTGGAACAACATAAATGAAGTCATTTCACCTTTATTTTGTACCGAGGATGTGCTCTTTCATAAGATGCTGACCTTACTTTTCTCTGGATCCTCAGTTAATAAACTTAATAAACGACTGTTTCTTAATTCTTTCGCAATTGTGTCTGCACAACATGTTAATGAGGTGAGACTGTGTAAACTTTTCTGAGTTTTGCCAAAAGAAGCAAATTTTGACAAGAAAACAAGAGAAATGTGTAGGTTTTACTCAAAATTGCACACTCGTGGCACTTCTCTGTAAGTTACAAACGTATAATAAAACCAGGCGAAAATAAATCTCTGCATCTTCCGCAAATTTCTTTTCGATACTAATTCTTTTTTAGATACTAGCCAAAGAGCTCCCCCCCCCCACCCCCCTCCCCTGAACCATGGACCTTGCCGTTGGTGGCGAGGCTTGCGTGCCTCAGCGATACAGATAGCCGCACCGTAGGTGCAACCACAACGGAGGGGTGTCTGTTGAGAGGCCAGACAAACGTGTGGTTCCTGAAGAGGGGCAGCAGCCTTTTCAGTAGTTGCAGGGCAACAGACTGGATGATTGACTGATCTGGCCTTGCAGCACTAACCAAAACGGCCTTGCTGTGCTGGTACTGCGAACGGCTGAAAGCAAGGGGAGATTACAGCCGTAATTTTCCCCGAGGGCATGCAGCTTTACTGTGTGGTCAAATGATAATGGCGTCCTCTTGGGTAAAACATTCCGGAGATAGAATAGTCCCCCATTCGGATCTCCAGGCGGGGACTACTAAGGAGGACGTCGTTATCAGGAGAAAGAAAACTGGCGTTCTACGGATCGGAGCGTGGAATTTGAGATCCCTTAATCGGGCAGCTAGGTTAGAAAGTTTAAAAAGGGAAATGGATAGATTAAAGTTAGATATAGTGGGAATTAGTGAAGTTCGGTGGCAGGAGGAACAAGACTTTTGGTCAGGTGAATATAGGGTTATAAACACAAAATCAAATAGGGGTAATGCAGGAGTAGGTTTAATAATGAATAAAAAAATAGGAGTGCTGGTAAGCTACTACAAACAGTATAGTGAACGCATTATTGTAGCCAAGATAGATACGAAGCCCACGCCTACCACAGTAGTACAAGTTTATATGCAAGCTAGCTCCGCAGATCACGAAGAGATTGATAAAATGTATAATGAGATAAAAGAAATTATTCAGATAGTGAAGGGAGACGAAAACGTAATAGTCATGGGCGACTGGAATTTGATAGTTGGAAAAGGAAGAGAGGGAGACGTAGTGGAATGGGGGTAAGAAATGAAACAGAAAGCCGCCTGGTAGAATTTTGCACAGAGCATAACTTAATCATTGCTAACACTTTGTTCAAGAATCATGAAAGAAAGTTGTATACATGGAAGAGGCCTGGAGGTACTGGAAGGTTTCAGATTATACAGGGTGAGTCACCTAACGTTACCGCTGAATATATTTCGTAAACCACATCAAATACTGACGAACCGATTCCACAGACCGAACGCGACGAGAGGGGCTAGTGTAATTGCTTAATACAAACCATACAAAAATGTACGGAAGTATGTTTTTTAACACAATCCTCCGTTTTTTAAATGGAACCACGTTAGTTTTGTTAGCACATCTGAACATATAAACAAATACGTAATCAGTGCCGTTTGTTGCACTGTAAAATGTTAATTACATCCGGAGATATTGTAACCTAAGTTGACGCTTGAAACCTCCGACGTTCAGTTGTGTGTTGTAACAAACACGGGCCACGGTCGGCGAGCAGCATCTGCAGGGACATGTTTACGATGACGACCGTGTTTACGAGTATGGCTGTAGTGCACTGTTGTGGTTTGGTCTAGCTGTCGCAGTGTCCGCATGTAGCGCTTGCTGCTATTGTTATTCTGCATTCGTCTCCGCACGCAGACCAACTGTAGTACACCGTGTTACCAGACGTCTGTGATAGTGTAGTGTTGTAGGAACTGTGACCATGGTGTATTCGAACTCTGAAAAGGCGGTCATGATACTCATCTATGGCGAGTGTCGACGAAATGCAGCTGAAGTCTGCAGGGTGTATGCAGAACGGTACCCGGACAGAGAGCATCCAACGTGCCGCACATGCAAAAATCTACCGCCAACTGTATGTAACAGGTATGGTCGTAGCACGTAAATGGGTCCGTAACAGGCCCGTCACAGGAGAAGCGGGTGCAGTTGGTGTGTTAGCTGCTGTTGCCATGAACCCACACATGAGTACACGGGACATTGCGAGAGCCGGTGGACTGAGTCAAAGTAGTGTCATGCGCATACTGCATCGTCACCTCTTTCACCCGTTTCATGTGTCGCTACATCAGCAATTACGTGGTGATGACTTTAATCATCGAGTGCAATTCTGTCAATGGGCATTAACAGAGAATGCGTTGCAGTTCTACCTGTTTACCGATGAAGCGGGTTTCATAAACCACGGGGCAATGAATCTACGGAACATGCATTACTGGTCCGTGGACAATCCTCGCTGGCTCAGACATGTAGAGCGACAGGGACCGTGGACTGTAAATGTATGGTGCGGAATCATTGGCGACCACCTCATTGGTCCTCACTTCATTGCAAGGGCCCAAACAGCTGCAACATACATCGCGTTTCTACAGAATGATCTTCCAACGTTGCTCGAAAATGTCCCACTGGAAACGCGTCGACGTATGCGGTATCAGCATGTTGGTGCACCTGCACATTTCGCAATTAACACTAGGCTGACCCTTGACAGGATGTTCGATGGGCGTTTCATAGTACGTGGAGGACGCATAAATTGGCCAGCCCGTTCTCCTGATCTTACACCTCTGGACTTCTTTCTGTGGGGTACGTTAAAGGAGAATGTGTACCGTGATGTGCCTACAACCCCAGAGGATATGAAACAACGTATTGTGGCAGCCTGCGGCGACATTACACCAGATGTACTGCGGCGTGTACGACATTCATTACGCCAGAGATTGTAATTGTATGCAGCAAATGATGGCCACCACATTGAACATCTATTGGCCTGACATGTCGGGACACATTCTATTCCACTCCGTAATTGAAAACGGAAACCACGTGTGTACGTGTACCTCACCCCTCATGGTAATGTACATGTGCGTCAGTGAAAAAGACCAATAAAAAGGTGTTAGCATGTGGACGTAATGTGCTGTTCCAGTCTCTTCTGTACCTAAGGTCCATCACCGTTCCCTTTGGATCCCTACGTAATTCGGTGCTCTCCGATACACACGATCGAACAGCGGAGGAGTGGTACTCAAGCGTCAACTTTAGGTTACAATATCTCCGGATGTAATTAACATTTTACAATGCAACAAAAAGCACTGATTACGTATTTGTTTATATGTTCAGATGTGCTAACAAAACTGACGGGGTTCCATTAAAAAAAACGTAGGTTTGTGTTAAAAAACATACTTCCGTGCATTTTTTATGGTTTGTAATAACCAATTACACGAGCCCCTCTCCTCACGTTCGGTCTGTGGAATCGATTCGTCAGTATTTGATGTGGTTTACGAAATATATCCAGCGGTAATGTTAGGTGACTCACCCTGTATAATGGTAAGACAGAGATTTAGGAACCATGTTTTAAATTGTAAGACATTTCCAGATGTGGACTCTGACCACAATCTGTTGGTCATGAACTATATATTAAAATTGAAGAAATTGCTAAAAGATGGGAATTTAAGGAGATGGGACCTGGGTAAACTGAGAGAACCAGAGGTTTTACAGAGTTTCAGGGAGAGCATTAGGGAACGATTAACAGGAATGGGGGAAAGAATTACAGTAGACGAAGAATGTGTAGCTTTGAGGAATGAAATAGTGAAGGCAGCAGAAGATCAGGTAGGGACGAGGGCTAGTAGAAATCCTTGGGTAAGAGAAAATATATTGAATTTAATTGATGAAAGGAGAAAATATAAAAATGCTGTAAATGAAGCAGGCAAAAAGGAATACAAACATCTCAAAAGTGAGATCGACAGGAAGTGCAAAAGGCTAAGCAGGGTTGGCTAGAGGACAAATGTAAGGATGTAGAGGTATATGTCACTAGGGGTAAGATAGATACTTCCTACAGGAAAATTAAAGAGACCTTTGGAGAAAAGAGAACCACTTGTATGAATATCAAGAGCTCAAACGGAAACCCAGATCTAAGCAAAGAAGGGAAAGCAGAAAGGTGGAAGGTGTATATAGAGGGTCTACACAAGGGCAATGCACTTGAGGACAATTTTATGGAAACAGAAGAGGATGTAGATGAAGATGAAATGGAAGGTACGATACTGCGTTATGAGTTTGACAGAGCACTGAAAGACCTAAGTCGAAACAAGGCCCCGAGAGTAGACAACATTCCATTAGAACTACTGACAGCCTTGGGAGAGTCAACCCTGACAAAACTCTACCATCCAGTGAGCAAGATGTATGATACGGGCGAAATACCCTCGGACTTCAAGAAGAAAATAATAATTCCAATCCCAAAGAAAGCAGGTGTCGACATATGTGACAATTACCGAACTATCAGTTTAATAAGTCACGGCTGCAAAATAGTAACGAAAATTCTTTACAGACGAATAGAAAAACTGGTAGAAGCCAACTTCAGGGAAAATCAGTCTGGATTCCATAGAAATGTTGGAACACAAGAGGCAATACTGACCCAACGACTTATCTTAGAAGACAGATTAAGGAAAGGCAAACCCATGTTTCAAGCATTTGTAGACTTAGAGAAAGCTTTTGAGAATGTTGACTGGAATATTCTCTTTCAAATTCTGAAGGTGGCAGGGGTAAAATACAGGGAACGAAAGGCTATTTACAATTTGTACAAAAACCAAATGGCAGTTAGAAGAGTCGAGGCGCATGAAAGGGAAGCAGTGGTTGGGAAGGGATTGAGAGAGGGTTGTAGCATATCCCCGATGTTATTCAATCTGTAGATTGAGCAAGCAGTAAAGGAAACAAAAGAAAAATTCGGAGTAGGGATTAAAATCCACCGTGAAGAAATAAAAACTTTGAGGTTCGCTGATGACATTGTAATTCTGTCAGAGACAGCGAAGGACCTGGAAAAGCAGTTGAACGGAATGGACAGTGTCTTGAAAGGAGGATATAAGATGAACATCAACAAAAGCAAAACGAGGATAATGGAATGTAGTCGATTTAAGTCAGGTGATGCTGAAGAATTAGAATAGGAAATGAGACACTTAAAGTAGTAGATGAGTTTTGCTATTTGAGGAAGCAAAATAAATGATGATGGTCGAAGTAGAGAGGATATAAAATGTAGACTGGCAACGGCAAGGGAAGCGTTTCTGAAGAAGAGAAATTTGTTAACATTGAGTACAGAATTAAGTGTCAGGAAGTCGTTTCTGAAAGTATTTGTATGGATTGTAGCCATGTATGGAAGTGAAATGTGGATGATAAATAGTTTGGACAAGAAGAGAATAGAAGCTTTCGAAATGTGGTGCTACAGAAGAATGCTGAAGATTAGATGGGTGGATCACATAACTAATGAGGTGGTATTGAATAGACTTGGGGAGGAGAGGAGTTTGTGGCCCAACTTGACTAGAAGAAGGGATTGGTTGGTAGGACATGTTCTGAGACATCGAGGGATCACCAATTTAGAATTGGAGGGAAGAGTGGAGTGTAAAAATCGCACAGAGAGACCAAGAGATGAATACACTAAGCAGATTCAGAAGGATGTAGGTTGCAGTAGGTACTGGGAGATGAAGAAGCTTGCACAGGATAGAGTAGCATGGAGAGACGCATCCAACCAATCTCCAGACTGAAGACCACAACAACAACAACACCTACCAAAGAAGAGGTGACAGATCTTTGTGAATGGTCGCCATGCAGGTGCGGGCTTGAAGGGCCCCGCCTAATATTAACAGAAAATGTGAGTCTAGGCTCCAGTTTGGAAAGGCGCATCCCCTCTAGCTCTCGGCATTTCCCCTACAGCGCCTGCCCGCAGCCCCCACCACTACCGCCCTCCCCACAGGTGCCCTGCCGGCTGTGCATCTACCAGTCAGGGTTTCCTGCGTGCACCATACTATAGTGTAGCAGTTCTTCCTATGTACGTTTCGAGTTTCATCAAGCTATGTTACTTTGCAATGAAACACCATGCAAAGCTACTTGTGTTTGTAAGTTTTTCATAAATGCATTTCGCCATTCATGTAGCAAATTTAGTCTTGGTAAATCGGATGAACTTTTCTGAATCACCCTGTATAGTAATAAATAAATAAACAAATTAAATTAAAAGACGATGACTGTGTTCCTCTTCGACAGTGTTTCTAATTTTTGTCATTCTGATTTGGCCTGCGCATGCAACATTGTATGATATGGCAGTCAGTCAACATTTCCAGCTTGTGCGCCCTAGTTGATTTATTTTATGACATGTCACAGTTCAAAGTTTGGTGCTGTCCATGAGCGGTTCGTCAGTGCTTCGGTGCCATAGAACTCTGGCCATACTTTTTCTCGTTTGTCCTCCATGATCTTCAGTTGATTTCTGGAAGCCCTGGTGGGTGGCATCATATATCGAAGTTCGATGTCTTCAACTAGGAATGTCTCTCTCGCTAACAGGTACACTTGTCTAGATCTTGTTGTCTTTGAGAGAACTAGTGCTCTCTTCAGGTAAGTCGATTTTACCTTTTCTAGAGTTTCTAGATTTTTTTCTGTCAGGTGGTCCCATATAACCTCGATCCCATAGGCCAGGATTGGCAAGATTTTTGCGTTGAATAATTTAAGAAAATTGCCGCCAAATAGCCACATACAGTTACTTTGCTTAACATTTTACATTTACATTTTACACTTTTGCATATTAATTTATCGATTTCACTCTTTTACTGCACAGTTCTATGTGATATCGTTCACAGGTTTCGTTACACAGTTCACATACACATGTTGTGATTGGGTTGTGACAAGTTTTGTTTTTGCAGATTAGATGATGAATGCCGTGAATAGAAAATCTAGTTATGACATGTCACAGTTCAAAGTTTGGTGCTGTCCATGAGCGGTTCGCCATTGCTTCGGTGCCATAGAACTCTGGCCATACTTTTTCTCGTTTGTCCTCCATGATCTTCAGTTGATTTCTGGAAGCCCTGGTGTGTGGCATCATATATCGAAGTTCGATGTCTTCAACTAGGAATGTCTCTCTCGCTAGCAGGTACACTTGTCTAGATCTTGTTGTCTTTGAGAGAACTAGTGCTCTCTTCAGGTAAGTCGATTTTACCTTTCCTAGTGTTTCTAGATTTTTTTCTGTCAGGTGGTCCCATATAACCTCGATCCCATAGGCCAGGATTGGCAAGATTTTTGCATTGAATAATTTCATGGCCGTTTCTAGACTGAGTAGGCGGATGTTTTTGATGTCCTGTATTGCTATTATTGCTTGGGCTGTACGCTCTGTTGTATGTACTGTGAAGCATTTGACTGTTGGTTGCAATGTCACCCCTAGGTATTTAAAGTCTGATGAGATTTTTATTTCTTGTCCTCTGATGTTGATTTCCGCATTCTTGGGTGTTTTGCCTCCTTTTTCTGAGAAACACCATTTCTGTCCTTGTTATGTTTATGTTTAGTTTGTGTTCACTGCACCATTTGTCTATTTTCTCAATGGTTTTCTGCAGCTTCTGTGTATCTGTTGAACCTACGGCTATGTCGTCAGCATATGTATATATGCGTACATCTTCATTTTCTCCAATTCGCAGTACTTCTTCAGCGGCAAGAATTTACAGCAAAGGGTCACCCTGTAAGACTCCATTCGTTTGCTGAATGAGGTTCGGAAAAGAGAGGTTGTCTGATATTGTGATTAAGATGTATTCGAGGATTGACTTGATTACTCTTGTCAATACGCTATCTTCTCCCATTGTGTTTTCCAGTTTTCGGACAATGACATCTCTTTCCAGTAGGTCAAAGGCTTTGGTAAAGTCTATGAAAACTGTGTAGAACATTTGTTTCTTTTGTAGCACTTCGTCGATGTTGTTTAGAAGAAGCCTGACTGCCGTAAGTGTTGATCCTCCAGATCTGAAACCCATTTGTCGTTCTGGGAGATGACTGTCCGCAGAGGCTTTGATTTTTTGTGTAATTATCTCTGAAAACATCTTGAACTGAGTATTTTCGAGGGCTATGCCTCTCTACTTTTTTGTGTCCGTTGGGTCTCCTCTACTTTCGTAAAGAACTTTCACTCTCGAGTGTCTCCATTGGGTCGGAATCCTTCTAAGTTCCAAGCGTTTGTTGAATAGTTTGATCCATACATGTTGGAGGGCCTCTTTGGCATCTTTTCTATGTTCATTATACAGGGTGTAAACGGTATCAGGCGCCAAAATTATACAGATGGCACATCTCGCAATGCTTGACAAAAAAGTCTAGTAACATGTTTGCGTATTTCCTACTGTTGTCTCAGAAAAAAACAGTTCGTCTCAGGATAATGGTTTTGGAAAAGTACAGGGTTATTACAAATGATTGAAGCGATTTCACAGCTCTACAATAACTTTATTATTTGAGATATTTTCACAATGCTTTGCACACACATACAAAAACTCAAAAAGTTTTTTCAGGCATTCACAAATGTTCGATATCTGCCCCTTTAGTGATTCGGCAGACATCAAGCCGATAATCAAGTTCCTCCCACACGCGGCGCAGCATGTCCCCGTCAATGAGTTCGAAAGCATCGTTGATGCAAGCTCGCAGTTCTGGCACGTTTCTTGGTAGAGGAGGTTTAAACACTGCATCTTTCACATAACCCCACAGAAAGAAATCGCATGGGGTTAAGTCGGGAGAGCGTGGAGGCCATGACATGAATTGCTGATCATGATCTCCACCACGAGCGATCCATCGGTTTTCCAATCTCCTGTTTAAGAAATGCCGAACATCATGATGGAAGTGCAGTGGAGCACCATCCTGTTGAAAGATGAAGTCGGCGCTGTCGGTCTCCAGTTGTGGCATGAGCCAATTTTACAGCATGTCCAGATACACGTGTCCTGTAACGTTTTTTTTGCCGAAGATAAAGGGGCCGTAAACTTTAAGCCCTGAGATTGCACAAAACACGTTAACTTTTGGTGAATTGCGAATTTGCAGCACGAATGTGTGAAGACTCTCTACCGCCCAGATTCGCACAATCTGTCTGTTCACTTCACCATTAAGAAAAAATGTTGCTTCATCACTGAAAGCAAGTTTCGCACTGAACGCATCCTCTTCCATGAGCTGTTGCAACCGCGCCGGAAATTCAAAGCGTTTGACTTTGTCATCAGGTGTCAGGGCTTGTAGCAATTGTAAACGGTAAGGCTTCTGCTTTAGCCTTTTCCGTAAGATTTTCCAAACCGTCGGCTGTGGTACGTTTAGCTCCCTGCTTGCTTTATTCGTCGACTTCCGCGGGCTACGCGTGAAACTTGCCCGCACGCGTTCAACCGTTTCCGTTGATTTCCCCTTACAGAGCCATCAAGAAGCTTTAAACTGCGCATACCATCGCCGAATGGAGTTAGCAGTTGGTGGATCTTTGTTGAACTTCGTCCTGAAGTGTCGTTGCACTGTTATGACTGACTGATGTGAGTGCATTTCAAGCACGACATACGCTTTCTCGGCTCCTGTCGCCATTTTGTCTCACTGCGCTCTCGAGCGCTCTGGCGGCAGAAACCTGAAGTGCGGCCTCAGCCGAACAAAACTTTTTGAGTTTTTCTACGTATCTGTAGTTTGTCCTGACCATGTGTCAATGAATGGAGCTACAGTGAATTTATGAAATCGCTTCAATCATTTGTAATAGCCTTGTAGATACTTGGCCGTGCACGTAAGTAAGCAATCGGTTCCTGTTATTGCCCGCTGCGCGTATTGACATCGCGAGCGTAAATCGTAAACACATAGGCAACTGCGACCTGAGTGGCTGCGTCATTGTAATACACCGAGCGACGACAGTAGGCGAGTAACCTGTGCAGATGTTATTGCAACTCTGTTAACTGTTAGGATGGAAAGGAGATTTACTATAGCTGAACTATGCGATATTCATTTAATTTGTGGCGAGGCAAAAGGTATTGCGAGGGCAGCTGTCGAATTTATCGAGAACGCTTCACACAACTACGACTTCCTGCACGAAAGACATTTGCTGCTGTGCACCAAAGGGTTGTGTCATTGTAATCCTCTACCTGTATGTGATTATTATGCTTTTACATCTTAATAAAATACAGTAGTTATCTGCACCTTTGTAAATTTTCGTCCGTATGTGAAACGTATCTTCTGTTCTGATACGCTTTCCGTTTTTGTTACATCATGACAGAATTTCCTTAGATTGAGAGATACTGACTCTTTACTGCCCCGCGCAGAAGGCAGAGGCCCACAACGCGCCGATCGTACATTGGAAGCTGAGGAAAGAATTCTGGACCGCATCCAGGAGGATCCTTCTCAGAGTACTAGAAGCATCGCCCGCCACGTGGGTATATCGCACACTGCCGTTCATCGCATTTTGCAACAGGAGCGTCTGCGGCCTTACCACATTCAACGCGTACAAGCATTGGAAGAACAAGATTTCCCTTCACGACGTGAATGCGCAGAGTGGTTTTTGTTACACAGTGCGCAGCATGATTCTGTCAACAAAATACTCGTCACAGATGAAGCGTGTTTCACTCGCGACGGAATAACTAATTTCCATAACATGCACACGTGGAGTGTACACAATCCTCGCCACGTAGTGGCAACACATTTTTCAGCTACGATTTCCCGTAAATGTGTGGGCGGGTATGCTCGATAATTACATTATTGGGCCCTATGTTTTACCTGCACGTTTGATTGGTAACTATTACCGAACGTTTCTAGAGGATACATTGTTACCAACGTTGTTAGAAGACATTCCGTTAGGCATACGTCATAGCATGTGGTTCCTCCACGATGGTGCTCCACCCCACATTGGTCACAGAGAACGCAGATTTTTGGATAGTCGATTTCCAGGACGATGGACCGCGCGTTCGGGTCCACGTCGATGGCCAGCACGCAGTCCTGATTTAAATCCACTGGACTTTTGCTTTTGGGGCCATATGAAGGAACTTGTTTATGCTGAGTCCGTAAATAATGTGGACGAATTGACGCCGAAGATTTTAGATGCTGCCAATACCATAAAGGCCAATGTGCATGTGTTTGAACGAGTGCGACGAAACTGGGTTCGCCGTAATGAAGCATGTGTAGAAGCGAATGGTGGTCATTTCGAACATTTATTGTAGTATTGGTGTAAGAGGAAACGAAGTAATGGGTTTTCTTTTCGTAACGATGTTGTACAGAAGAGAAATAATGTGAATTTAGTATTCGTTATGGCATTGCCGTAAAAAGGTGAAACAGTTGATTGTAATTAATGCACAACTATCTACTTGGTGATTGACTGAATTTGTACTAATGGAAATACATTGTGTTTGATATTAGATTGTCATTACTACTACGACCTTCGTTATCGACTTGTTGAGAAACAGACTGATTGTATTCAATTCACGTAAAGCGAATTACACATTCTTGACAACCCAAAAACCGTTTACATTCCTTTTTTCGGTAGCACCTGATTATCACACCAGATCGTTGTACACGTCTAATGATTTCAATCCTCTGGTCGGTTCGTTGCCTTTCTCTGGCCGCCCCGTCATTGTAGGCAATAAGCTCGGTACGCCGTGTACTGTCGGTTGACTACGTAAACAGAAATGCGTATACTATCTATCCTACGAACATTAGGTTTTAATAATACAAAAATAAAGTACATGATACAAGAAAATGTCATTAGACTTTTTTGTCAAGCACACCGAGATGTACCATCTGTATAATTCTGACGCCTTATACCGTTTACACCCTGTATATATTACCGGGTCCTGCTGCTTTCTTGTTCTTCAGTGCTTTTATTACTTCTATTACATCTTGTTGATTTGATTTGAAGGGTGGTTACAAGCTGCTGTGCTGGGAGACGCCGTGTGCCCGTCTGCGGCGGAGGGGAGGACGCGAGGCGCCGGTGGTGGGGGCAGCGGGACCCCGACAAGCGGATCGGCCGCAGTCGCGCGCCGGCCGCCGAGCAGGGAGGTCGAGCCGAAGCTGCTCGCGGGCGAGGGGATACGTGGCGAGGCGAAGCGGTCGCGCGCCTTCCGCGCCGCGTTCGGTGGACAGGACAGGCACGATCGGGACACGTGGTTCCGTACGGCGTGACGCAACTCCGACACACAATACGTCAGATCGCTTGATGTTGGCCTCAGCAGCCGAACGTATCCTCTGAAATGCAGTGCAGTGCTTCGAATTTTTCGCCCTATACTTAATGTCACAAATACATTAATTTCGCCATAAATAAGCACACACCCCTTTTAATAAATGCAACAATATTCAACCAATATAGGGCTTCATGTAGGATTCAGATGAACAAAAGAAGAAGCAAGTGATGTTAATTATCGATACTGAATAACCACTTTCCTTCTAAATTCATTAGGCTTGGAAGCTTAATTGTACATGTACCTTTTTATGGGAACTCTATTCACTGACACCAATAAAGTCGTGTGATGACTGAGGGCAGTGCATGTCAATTTCAAGGAATTCGTCACAGTCATAAAATTTGCGAAGTCTCTGTCAAGGTGGGATAAACAAGAAACTACTGGCCTACTGAGACGCGCGTCTTAGCAAACTACCTGAGTCAATGCAGTGAGAAACTTTGTGAATGTTTTCCGTAACTGCAGCAATGCGTTTATTCTGCATCATAGTTAATGAGAGTTCGTTACCAGCGACGAGAACTATTCACTAAGAGAAGACGCTGTCAAGAAGCTAAGGAATCTGTTCTGTGTGTTTTTCATTTAGATTATACCTTTAGACTTGTGGTCCAATGTCAAAGTACGAAACTGGCTGGAAAGATGCTCGTTCGCTCAAAGCTGCCACTTTTGCAGTCGAGTGTGTTGGGAAACTGTCCATTGGATGGTGAGTTCGGCTTAGCCAGTGGAAGTGGTATTGCCTGACACAAAATTATTCAAGGGAATTCGATGTAACTCTCAGCAATAATGAGAGCGTAGTAAAACTGCCGATTAGAAAACAGCACTCTGTCCTGTCGCAGGTTTCACTCATATAAACTGGGGCTTCGAAAACCTGTGAATGTGTCAAGAGTCACTGACGATAATCGTAAAGTGTGGTACACTTCAAAGAAAAGTCCGCCCCCGGTAGCTGAGTGATCAGCGCGACAGACTGTCAATCCCAAGGACACGGGTTCGATTCCCGGCTGGGTCGGAGATTTTCTCTGCTCAGGGACTGGGTGTTGTGTTGTCATAATCATCATTTCATCCCCATCGACGTGCAAGTCACCGAAGTGGCGTCAAATCGAAAGACTAGCACCAGGCCAGCGGTCTACCCGACGGGAGGCCCTCGTCACACGCCATTATTATTATTATTATTATTATTACTTCAAAGAAGTATGCTGTAAGGCAGATTCGGAATGTGAGCGTCCACGCAGGTCGGTATTTGATGTTCAGAGTCTATGGGATATGGTTTATACAGAAGAAATGCCAGTGAAGGATAGGAAAAAGTGATTCATGCTTAGTGCACTTACTCGCAGCAGACCGAAAAGTGAATTAAAAGGGGAAATAAGTGATTGTTGTCAAAAACGGGTTAGCAAAAGAACCAAACCGTCGTTCGTCGTGCCTGAATAAGTCGGTCGAGAAGTGTATTGCTCCTGACGGGCAAGGTACCAGGTTCGAATCTCGGTGTCGATCTGCCAGGAAGTTTTCTATCGAGAAGAGTGTGCTGACTGGGCGTGTTTACAGTGTCTGTAGCGACGCGGAAACTGTCGGCGGCGGCCAGGTAGCACAGCGGGGCCAAGGGCGGCTACTGTGGGGGAGCGCGGCACTGCGCATGCGCGCCGGCCGGCCCGGCTGCGTTCCGGCGGCGACCACTGCGCTCGCAGCAGTCCGTCCTCCGCGAAAGTCGCGCCTCCCCCGCCGGCCCGACGTGACGCAGCGAAAGTCACCGCGGCTCGGGCGCGTCCTAGTTAGCCGCTAGCTCCCGTTTATCGCCAGTCCCTCGCGGTCCACACGGGACAACACTCGCACTCGCGCGCGCGCGGATACCGCCGCTCCTCCAGCGTCGACGCGTTCGGACACCTGCTGCAGGCCGGTGCAGCAGATACGGTTAAAGGTTACCGGAGGATTCGTCAGTACCATTCCGGTGAAGTCGCACCGGTAGCGAACAGGCATCCCTGTGACAGATGCCACAGTTAAAGCCTTGGACGGCGTTCCTTATTCTTGGAGGACAGCTCGAACAGACTCCGACATTACGTCGCTACGACCATCGATAAACCACACCAAAACAAGTGTTACGAAGAATTCTTATCATTGCATGATTTCACAGTGATCCCCTAGTGGTCTTACTAGTAACTACTACACGATTCTATAGCATTATGATAAAAGTGCGGACAGACTCTGCTTTGCATCTATCACAATCACGATTGTACACAGCGTGAATTACTAACTGCTGAGGGAATCAACAGGTGCCAACGACTGGGTGCTTCTGCATTCGATAAGCACCACGGTGGCAACATTTCAATTGTAGAACCTGAATCGAACACAAGTGCTCAAATTTTGAATGCGGATTTAAAGAAGAACTGACATCTGGAGTTGACGCTGAGTCTTACGTGACCGAGCCACTGACAAAGTCGCGAAGTGTGGTGCAAGAAGTCTGCCAGACTTCATTTCTTCACTGAAGTTTTTCACCGCAGCCCTCTGAACTAAATAGGCAAAGTGTACGTATTAGCGTCACTTAATTCGTTTAAATATTAACACCTTCCACAGGGTTGAGTTTCGGGACCAATTTTACCTGGGCGCTTCGCGTGTACAGGTGCTGTGCATGGGTATGACCGCAGCAAAATTCTCTCGCTGCACTGTTGGCGCGACGAAGAGCAGTTCCGTTTGTCGAGTGGCGCGCTGTGCCGAACTGAGTAACACTAGAACGCTCGTCGAAGAGTTATAGCACACGGACCGGCAGTGGAGTCGGACGGGATCGCGGTCGTGGGTGATGCTGGGGTCGGTACCCTGACGAGAGCAGTGTGTGGCACGCGATGGCCTTCCTGGGAGAGAACTTGACGGAGGTGGCGTCGACGGCGGCAGCGGCGGCGGCAGGGGCGGCGGGGGCGGCGGCGGCGGCGGCTGGGGACGGCTCGCTTTGGGGCGGCAAGCTGACGGCGATGCTGGGCCTCTGGCTGGGCTCGTTTCTGGCGGGAGTGCTGCCGCAGCTGCTGCGCGCCACGGTGGCGCCGCCCCCGCAGCTGCAGCCGGCCAAGGGGCTGGGCTTCTGCGCCCGCAACGAGGAGCTGCTCGTCTCGCTGCTGCTATGCTTCGGCGGCGGCGTCCTGCTCTTCACCACCTTCATTCACCTGCAACCAGAGGTACCAACACCTGCACAACTCCATAATTAACCTCTCACACCAGTGCTATTATACTGCGTCCCCATCATCGCTACGTTCATACGCCTGCAGCCAGAGGTACCAACACCTGCAAACTTCATAATTAACCTCTCACCACCAATGCTATTATATTGCGCCCGCCTCATCGCCACGTTCATACACCTGCAGCCAGAAGTACCAACAGCTGCGCAATTTCAAATAAACATCCCTCACTACCGGTGCTAATATACTGTGTCCTCCTCATCGCTACCTTCATACTCTTCCAGCCAGAGATACCAACACATGCGCAACTTTAAAATAAACATATCTCACTATCACAGCTACTATGCTACGTCTTCCTCTTCACCAGCTTCATACACCTACATCCAGAGGTACCAAAACCTGCACAGCTCCATAATCAACCTCTCACCACCAGTGCCATTATACTGCGTCCCCATCATCGCTACGTTCATACACCTGCAGCCAGAGGTACCAACACCTGCACAACTCCACAATTAACCTCTCACCACCAGTGCTATTGTACTGCGTCCCCCTCAACGCCACGTTCAAACACCTGCAGCCAAAAGTACCAACAGCTGCGCAATTTCAAATAAACATCCCTCACTACAGGTTGCTAATATACTGCGTCCTCCTCATCAATACCTCCATACTCTTCCAGCCAGAGATACCAACACCTACGCAACTTTAAAATAAACATCTCTCACTATCACAGCTATTATGGTACGTCTTCCTCTTCACCAGCTTCATACACCTACAGCCAGAGGTACCAACACCTGCTCGACTTCCAAATAAACATGTCACTACCGCTGCTAATATACTGCATCCTCCTCATCACTACCTTCATACGCTTGCAACCAAAGATACCAACACCTGCACAACTTCAAAATAAAGATCTCTCACTACCACAGCTATTATACTGAGTCTTCCTCTTCACGAGCTTCATACACCTACAGCCAGAGGCACCGACACCTGGGCAACTTCCAAATAAACATCTCTCACTACCGCTCCTATTATACAGCGTCCTTCTCTTCACTGCCACCTTCATACACCTGCAGCCAGAGGTGCATGACATCAAAATAAACATCTCTCACAACCATTACTATTATATATGAAGATAATAACTGTTCTCGAAAGAACAAATACCACTGATGCGCCTGCAGCTTCTTTACAATAAATGATAATTAATTGAAACCCTCAGCTGCCGACATGTGTTGTTGACATACCTCGATGGGGACAGCTGAAAATGTGTGCACCGACCGGGACTCGAACCTGGGATCTTCTTACATGGCAGATGCTCTACTCATCTGAGCCACTAAGGACACAGATGAATAACGCGTCTGCAGGGACTTATCCCTTGCACGCTTCCCGGGAGACCCACATTCCCAACTGTCTACAATCTACATACGTAATATTCCTAATAGATACTTTGTTCATCAACTCATTACTCGCTCCCACTAAGGTGACGATTCCCTTGAGAGTTCGGGCAACCTGTGCGGATTAGCACAGACGAAGGTTAAATGGCATATAGTTAAATGGCTACCTGCAGCCAGAGATATCAACACCTGCACGAATTCAGAATAAGCACCTCTCACAAATAGTGATACTGTACTGACTACTAACAATACAATGTATTCTAATAAACAGTTTCCGTTTCTTGAGGCAAGTCATTTTTCGATGTAAAGTGATTTTTTAAAATGAACCCTTTAATTTACAGTTTAGCAAGTATCGAATTTATCCCGCTTGGGCATTATAAAGCTACATCACACCAAAAATTATGGTGTCTGTAGCAACAAGTCATGTCTGTAATAAGGGCTTCGCATAACCACAACTATCATATACTAGAAGTGCATATGAAAAATGGAAAACAAAACTGCAATCCTTAAGAGGGTTTTGTCTCTGTGCCAGAATACAAGACATAAAAATGCCTCAATTATGCTTTATCATATAGATTAGAAAAGTCCTGTCTTTTGCAACTGAAGGCTTTAACTGCATGTACCAAATATGTATCGCCTGTTCCTGTTAGGCACTTTCACTGGTCTGTAATATAAATGAAATTATTTAATTATACTTATTTTGCTAGGATATCTATAGTGATGCTTGACTAACTATTTAATTATCTGTTTGCGAATACAGGGTATCCGAGGAGAATTCGTCAGTATTCGAAGATATGACAGAAACCATCATTTGAAACAAAAACTTCATATGGAATATGCCCCGTTCAAATGGTTTCCGAGATAGAACACATTTAATGCATATTGTCATTTATTTTCTGTATTATTCAATACGTTGCCTGACTTACACACCTGTACACATCTATAGCTTTTAGTAAACATAACAACATTTGTTTTACAAACTATCAGTTGAAAAACACGTATTTTTAATGCATTCACCACTAAACAAAATCGGACACGTCACATTACAGCTGTTCTACAGTTCACAATAGATATTCGAATATCCCACTGTCAACTGCAGTGCACTTGTGCACTCTTGGGAGAACATGTTGTGTTGGTTGTCTGAGTGTTTGTACATGTTCACTAATGAGAGCAGGAGCGCCCATGGCGCGATCGTGCATTCGTCTCGCGTATTCACCTTTCGTTTGCACACGCCATAGTTCACACAAACCCAGAAACAAAGACATCCCGAGCAAAGAGGCTGAAAGCAATGAGGTAGGTTAGGCTAGAATAAAACCTCAAAGAGGTTGGGTGGGTAAGACATATACGTGCGCACCACTAGCTAAAAACAAATACATGTTAAATTTATTCTGTCTCGGAAAATATTCGGAACTGGGAACTTGTCCATATGAAGCTTTCTGCTTCAAATTAGCGTTTTTCTCACATCCCTGAATATTAAACATCTCTCCTGGGACACCCTGCATTTGATCGTGTTTTTTTTTACACTTATATTCATTTTATGTCGTTTTCATGTATTTCTGTGTCCCACTGTATATACTACTAGAACCCAGTACAGATTTTCGATACATAGATCACATTTTATCATAGGAGGTTGGTTGATGGGGCACTATGTGTGTGTGTGTGTGTGTGTGTGTGTGTGTGTGTGTGTGTGTGTGTGTGTGTTTATGAAAAGTTATGATAGCTGCAAAGAACTGATACAGATCTCATATCAAAATATGTATAATTAAATATTTCCTTTATATCATAAGCCACTGAAAAAGCCTAGCATGGGTGGGCAATACACATTTGATAGACACAAATAGAATATTCATTTGCGAAATATGGAATTTTTTTCTTATCTGCGTGATAAATCACAACTGAAGTACCAACTACAAATACTAACTATAAACGTGTGTTAGCCTAACTATTAAAATGGGAACAGATATAGTTACACCAACGTTTCACTATGCACTGTATGCTGGCGTAGTGACAAAACCAGCACAAGGTGGCTTTTTTTCCCATTTTAATTGTGGACATCACGTCTGAAATAGTTGTTCCCTTACCAACTATATTTGTGCGAAATCATTGTTAAGGATACCATCCCAAGTTCCTATTTGCGTTTTAATTCTTGCTGTGATGCAACATGATAATGACCAAGGGTTCGTAGTTAGCTAATCGCTAAATTAGGAAATAAAATGTTTATTTGGAAATGTAATAACAGCCTACATAGGAAAACGACTTCCCTCAGGAAATTCACAACGACCCCACATCCTGCTGAGACCCTTCCCTCTATTATTGCACAAAACATTTAAATTTGCAGTTTGAGAAATTTCCTTAGTTATTGTTTAAACAAGTCCACTTTTTTAGCAATAACAATGTTTGGGTAGTGCAAAAATAATGAGTAAGAAAGAAGGTTGTAAAATAAAAAAAAAATACTGCTCATCTATTTGTTGTGACTCCTCGACGAACACGTAGCTCGTGGAAAGAATAATTTTGCGTCTAGTTAATATGATCCCGGTTTCGATTTTAGCTAAGAACAGTGTGTGGTTAAAACATATTCACTTGCTGATTTGTTGCCTTCACATACCGCACTTCTGATGTTTCGACATTGCCTTCAAACGTATAACTTTTTCGTTATAGTCGGTCACAACTGTTCCACAGATCACAATCTTATTTTCTCTTCAAAAATAAGGTTTACACTTCATCAGATAGAATAAGTTGAAGTAATTTCCAAGCATACAATGTAATTGCAACTGTTCAACATGGCAGCTTGTACCAACAATTACTTCTCACGCTCGCCAATATCATATGATTTGCGATTACCAACCAAGAAGAATGAAAATCGTGTATACACATACGAAAATTTGTTACCTAACGACTGACTTACATATTAATGATCTTTTTGGACTTATTTTTAAAGTTTATGAGTATCTATTTTGTAACGTTGATGACTTCAAATGGAAATAACATTAAATACATTTCAAAATAAATGTAATATATGATAAATAATCAGGTTATTCAAAAAATAAAACACATATTATACACATTATTAAAACTATACTAAACTTGAAATAATATTTTGAGCTTGTTGGTATCGTGTAATAAATATATAAAATGTGTCAGGTAATCCTTTTCATAACTCTATCGAAAGATACTATACGTGATGAAAGATAAGCCAGTGATCAGTTTGAAAATCAAGCGAGTGAAGGCTTCTCCAGCAGCTGTCACTTAGATGCCCTTCTTATTTCGTGATTTCGGTTCACGGAGTTGTAATTTTCGGCAGTTGATAGTACGCCGATGCGTATGTACTTCTGTGTTTAATATTCTTAACTTTTGTATAAACCGAGATACTTTTGAATGGAATGGTGTACTTTTTAACGGTATTTGTAAGGGCGTTGGATTGGTGTAGTCCGTGCAGCAATTTCGGCCATAGTGCTGTGGTGTTGCAATGGTCAGCATTCCTGCCTAGTAAACAAGGAGACCCTGGTTCGAGCCGTAGCCGCGGCACAAATTTTAATTTATTTATTCAGCGTCCGTCATTATCGTAGAATTTCTAAGCTCTTGAAAACACGATTACAGTCATACAACGCGTGTTAATGTTCCCATTGCCACTTATCGCAAAAGCATCCGAAAATGTGGAAAACCTGGAAGAGCAAAGCGGCCGAAATCGGCTATTACGATCAAAACACGGCCAAGAAGGTTTCCCACGGCAGACTGCTTCATTAAATGCAGCTACAACGTGAGCCTACACTGCTGAGATAAAACGAATTTCCTTTTTGCCCTTTTCTATACGACACAGTTACAGAGTCAGTTACGATTGTTGTAAATGAAACTAAATCATATGCTCACTTCTAGCGTATAGCGTATGAGTAAGTGCTTAGGAAAACTATTTAAATTGTTTATAGTTTTGAATTTGGGATTTATAATTCCGTTTTTTGCTTTAGTTAATTGATTAAAACCAAGCATTTGACGCGAGAAAGAATTGCATAGCACTAACACAAAATTCATGTTAACGATACTTGTCTTTTATTCATCAGTAGTATGGTCAAGTTGCACATTGACTCAAAGCGTAAGTAGTCCAGATTCTTAGAGCATGAGGTATTTTCCGACATTCCAAAGGAAAACCCGAACACGTAGTTTGAATTTTCACTTGAAGTTTGATACGCTTCATAAATTTTTCTGAATAACTCATTTAAAGAAATTTTCCGCGAAATCAAACAGTCTAGGACTGACCTTAAGATAATACACTCTAATATGACTGCGTCGGTGCAGGCGTCCAGGTATTTACATAACCAAACAATCAGAATTTTTACAACTATTGTTGAATTTACAACTTTTGAAAAAGCTGCAGTCAAGGAATTTTATTTCGGATTAATTGTAATGCAGTCTGGTGAACAAAGTGAACACTACACATAGATTGATTACTTAGAATAATATAAGTGTAACATATACGTTTGAAAATTGATATATTAGAGGCTTCAACAATACTCCGACGTTATTTCGTAATTACTGGCCTATTACAGGACAGGTAATTGGTAATATTTGAATCACATTGTATCATTAAGTAGTTATGATTACTGTAATAGCCATTGTCAGAAGTTACGAGTGTAACAGTAAATATTAATATTTTCACATCGCATTTGATTTAAGTTTTTACATATTCGATAAAACATTACATAAATTTCAATAAGTGGTGACATTTTACAAGTAATGGACGTATACAATGGGACGAACACACAAACTTCCATGTTCGTGAACGAAACAAAATGTGGATCGTGTAGTATCTTAATTACGGTATCGGTCACTTCACTATGGTGTGTCTCGGTCTGCTACATTACAGTGTCCATACAATGAAGTGCCAAAGAAACTGGTATAGGCATGCGTATTCAAATACAGATATACTTAAACACGGAGAATATGGTGCTGCTATCGGAAACGCCTATAAAAGGCAAGTGTCTGGCGCAGTTGTTAGATCGGTTACTGCCGCTCCAACGCCAGGTTATCAAGATTTAAGTGATTTTGAACATCGTGTTATAGACGGCACACGAGCGATGGGACACAGCATCTCCGAGATAGCGATGAATTGGGTATTTTCCCTTACGACCATTTCACGACTGTACCGTGAATATCAGGAATCCGGTAAAACATCAAATCTCCGACATCGCTTTGGCCGGAAAAAGATCTTACAAGAACGGGACCAACGACGACTCAAGAGAATCGTTCAACGTCACAGAAGTGCAAACCTTACGCAAATTGCTGCAGATTTTAATGCTGGACCATCAACAAGTGTCAGCGTGCGAGCCATTCAACGAAACAACATCGATATGGGCTTTCGGAGTCCAAGGCCCTTGAAGACGGCACGAGAAAAAAGCTTTACGCCTCGCCTGGGCCCGTCAACATCGACATTGGACTGTTGATGGATGGTAAGATGTTGCCTGGTCGGACGAGTCTCGTTTCAAATTGTATCGAGCGGATGGACGGGTATGGAGACAAGCTCATGAATCCATGGAACAAGTGAACATTCGAAGGGCTTTATATGACGACAGGGCCCAGCACGGGAGTCACACCTGGTTGTATTTGCAACTCAGTAGCCGATTTTGGTCGACTAGCCTTCTTCAGTTCTGCTCCACTGTCCTCGGATGCTCCTGTAAAACTTTCTACGTCGTCATTGACAACTGTATAGCACTGCAGTTGTCTTTCTCAGAGCTTTCAACTGTCGTTAAAAGCTACACAGATCCATTTAAAAAAAGTCATACTCGCCTCAATTTGTCGATTGTTACGAAAGCGAAGCGGAATAAACGAACAACAAAATTATGTCTGTGTGCTTTCATGTACAGAAAATCTTTCGAAATGTCGAGCGCCTCTGAAAATAAAGGGGATGTATTGAGCAACTTGCCCTATACAGGATGCATGTTACAAGTACAAAGGAGAGGAGAGTCTAGTGAAGAATGAAACAAACAAGTAATCCTAGTAAACGTAGGCCCCGAGCCAGTAGCTTCACCTGTTCGACGACCCGCCCTGATAGTCGCGCACGTTAGTATTCTACTTCCGTGATGCGGGGAGGCGCTCCGGTTCCGATTCGGAAACTCGCGGCGGATTAACGATGAATGCCGATGTGTCGGCAAGCCTGGATGCGGTGCTTAGGCTGTTTCGCACTTCCGACTAGGTGAACACCGGGCTGGCGTCCGCTTGTGCCTCAGTTACATGATTCACAAACATGTAACAAACTTTCGCTCTCTTCAATGTGGGGAAACACTAAATGGAGGCAGTTCGGGTACACAGATTCCGTATCAGGGGTGAAAGGGGTGGCGACAGAAAGGGCTTCCGGCCCCCTCTACCATTAACATTGTGAAATCCTAAAATTAACTTAACGACCTCGTGAAGATATGGGATAAAAACCAGGAAAGGTAAGAAGAAGAAGAAGAAGAAGAAGAAGTGGAAGAAGACGAGGACCTGAACACATTATAGCGAGAGGTCCCGAGAATCGAAGCTGCACTTGAGGACAAACATTTTACAATGTTCCATATGACTACCGTCATGCGAGGGCAGGTTTCAAAACATCTCCAGATCGATGACGTTTTTAATTTTTTTTATGAGTCACCAGTCTTCTGACTGCTCTGATGCGGCCCGCGATGATTTCCTCTCCTGTGTCAAACTCTTCATCTCAGAGTAGCCCTTGCAACCTACGTCCTCGATTATTTGCTGCACGTGCCTTACACCTTTTTCATCCGAGTGCTTCGTTCTTGTTCTTCTTCTCTTATTGTACCATTATGGCGCTTGAACATACCGCACCTAATCCGTCGTTCCCCATAGCTTACCCTTATTTTTCTCAGAATGTCAACATCTTGCACCATTTTATATTGTCGAAAGCTTTTACCAAGTCAACAAATCCAATGAACATTTCTTGACGTTTCTTCAGTCTTGCTTCCGTTATCAACCGCAACGTCATAATTACCTTTCTGGTTCCTTTACCGTTCCTGAAGCCAAAGTAATCGCCATCCAACACATCCTCATTTTCCTTTTCCGTACTTCTGTACATTATTCTTGTCAGCAACTTGGATTCGTGAGCTGTTGAGTTGATCGTGCAAGAATTCTCGCGCTTGTCGGATCTTACAGTCTTCAGAATTGTGTGGATGATGTTTCTCGGGAAGTCAGATAGTATACTGCCAGACTTATAGACTGGTGTCCAAAATTAAAGCAACAAACCGCTTTTTCCTCGTCCTTTGTCTGATTCACAATATAATCATACAAACTGTCAACAGATGTTCGTACGATCGTGTTCTGCACGGAAGATGGCAATCCGGTCAACGGGCAGCGACGCCAACGATGACGTCAGAGCACCTATCAAATGAGGTAGTGTTTTCTGGGTAGTCCCACATCCACAATCGCTGTGTACACGGTCACAGACGTTGCGGTTTGGCATAGAGAAGACGCCTACCAGACTCTCTGCGGTGGAGGGCCATAGGAAGAATGGAAGCAGGACGGTCGCAAACTCATGTGACCCGACGGATTAATGTGAATCGTTCTGTTGT
The DNA here is from genome assembly GCF_023864345.2 of Schistocerca serialis cubense. Lineage (NCBI taxonomy): Eukaryota > Metazoa > Arthropoda > Insecta > Orthoptera > Acrididae > Schistocerca > Schistocerca serialis. The sequence continues at coordinate 1,172,834,500 of NC_064638.1, forward strand.
TTCTCAGATGAGGCGACAGTCTATAGACAATGCAACTGTGTCCCGAAGACCAGGCCAAGGCCTACCATGTGTGACATGGTAGGCCTTATTTAGCTGTAAAGGTACGACGGTACCACCTTAGTACTGCACGACAACTGGCATCTGACCGCGCAGCATCCACTGGACGTGTTGTATCGAGGAAAACGGCATACAGAAGGCTTCGGCAGAGTGGTCTTTATTGTCAGAGACCTGCTGTGTGTGTACCTCTGACGCATCTTCACAGAAGGGAACGTCTTGAGTGGAGCTGTCAACATGCCGACCTGGACGGTCTAATAGGGCCAATTTTCTTTCCACGTATGAGTTCCGATTTGGTCTGGACAGTGATTCTCCACGGATTCGCATCTTGAGAAAACGTGGAACGCGATTTAGGGATCCAAATATTGTGGAAAGAGACTGATATCGAGGGAGATTTCTAATGGTGTGGGCAGGGATTATTTTGACCACTCAAACAAAAAATGGTTCAAATGGCTCTGAGCACTATGGGACTTAACAGCTAAGGTCATCAGTCCCCTAGAACTTCGAACTACTTACACCTAACTAACCTAAGGACATCATACACATCCATGCCCGAAGTAGGATTCGAACCTACAACCATAGTGGTCGCGTGGTTCCAGACTGGAGCGCCTAGAACCGCTCGGCCACCCCGGCCGGCCCACTCGAACACCTCTTCATGAGATTACAGGTGAATCGGCTGGGTTTCACTGCTGTAAGGTATCGTGATGAGACCTTGGGGCCTCATTTGCGGTTGTTGCGAGGTGCTGTTGACTCAGACTTCGTACTGATGGACGATAATGCCCGACCTCATAGAGCACAGGTACTTGATGTTTTCTTGCAAGCAGAAGATTTTGCACACATGGCGTGGCCTGCTCGCTCTCCCGATTTGAATCCCATAGAGCATTTCGGGGATGCACTCGAGAAGTGGGATGCATCACGTCAGCATCCACCTGCCAATCTACAAGACTTAAGAGCAGCTCTGCAAGAAAAACGGGCGTCATTGCCTTACCATGAGATTGTTGACGTCATCGACAGCATGCCCCTTTGATGTCAGGCCGGTATTGCTGCCAGAAGTAGTCACACCCCATACTGAGCACATTAACCTGTTGTCGGAATGTGTGTGCAAATCCTTTAAGTTGGAAAAAACGAACAACATTTTTGTCTACCTTTATGCATGTTGCAGTTGTTTATGTTCTTTATTCTTTACATTGTTTCTACTGTATTATCATCTATTTATACTGTTTTGTGACTAAATTAACAATCTTGAAAAATTTCCATTTATTGCTTTAATTTTGGACACCAGTATACACTCTACACAGGAACGTGAATACTTGTTTTGTTGCCACTTCCCCCAATGATTTTGGAAAGTCTGATGGATGTCATCTACCCCTTTTGTATTATCCGATCTTGGGTCGTCCAAAACTCTTTTAAGTTATGATTCTAATACTGAATCACCTTTCTACTTTCTCTGCCCTATCGATTCCCATTACTTCTTCTATCACGTCGCAGACGAAGTCTTCCCCTTCATAGAGGCGGACAGTGAATGCTTTCCACCTATCCGCTCTGTCCTCTACATCTAACAGTGATATTCCCTTTTCAGTCTTAATGTATCCATACTTGCCTTTAACTTCACCGAAGTTTGTTTAGACTTTTGAATTAGTTCTTCCTACTATCATTTCTTTTTCGATTTCTTGACATTTCTCATACAACCATTTCGCCTTAGCTTCGCTGAACCTCCTGTTTATTTCGTTCCGGAATGATTTGAATATTTCTAAATTTCCATTAATATTTGCGTTCTTCCTTCTTTCGTTGATCATCTAAGTATTTCTTCTGTTGACCATGGGTTCTTGCCAATTACCTTCTTTGCACCTATGTTTTTCTTGCCAACTTTCGTGACTGCCGTTTTTAGAGACGTCCATTCCTCTTCCACAGAACTGCCTGCTCAGCTAATCATCATCGTGGTATCTACAGCATCAGAGAACTTCAAGCGTGTCTCGTCATTCTTTAGTACTTCCGTATCGCACTCCCTTGCGCACTGATTCTTTCCGACTTGTCTTTTAAATTTCAACCTACTCTTCTTCATTACTAAATTGTGATCCGAAGGTGTATCTGCCACTGGATAATCTTTACAATCCAACATCAGATTTCGGAACCTCTCCGTGACTATGAAGTAATTCAACTGAAATCCTTCGGTATCTCTTGGTCTTTTCCAAGTACACGTCCACCTTTTTATGATCCTTGACTAGAGTATTCGCTAATTACTAACTGATATTCACTGCAGGACTCAACTAGTCTTTCTTCTATATCGTTTCTACTACCAACCCCATATTTTTCTGTAACTACTCCTTGTATTCACTCCCCTACAACCGCATTCCAATGTCTATTCGATTCTCATCTCCCTTTACGTACTGAGTTACCCGTTCAGTATCCTCATATACGTTGGCTTTCTGTTCAGCCTCTGCTTGTGACGTCGGCATGTATACCTAAACTATTGTTGTTGGCGTGAGTTTTCTGTCGATCCTGATGAGAGCAACTCTATCGTTGAACTGTTCACAGAAATTCACTCTCTGCCCTACCTTACTATTCATAACGATTTCTACTGCCGTCACACCATTTTCTGCCGCTGTTGATAATTATACTTTACTAGTCTAACCAGAAAACCTTGCCTTCTTCCCATTTCACCTCACTGACACTCACTGCATCTAGACTAAGCCTTTGCATTTCCCTTTTCAGATTTTCTAGCTTCCATACCATATTTAAACTTCTGGCGCTTCACTTCCCAGACTTATAGAACATTATGTTTTCGTTGGTTATTCAGTTTGTTTTGATGGTCATCTCCCTCTTAGTAGTCCCCTCCCGGAAATCCGAATGGGAGAGTAGTACAGAATCTTCTGCCAACGGAGAGATCATCATGACACTTTTTCAATTGCAGGCCGGCCTGTTCTTTGGATACACATTATGTATATTTAGTGAAGTGGTTTCCATTGCCTCTTTTATCCTACTGCCGCAGATCACTGAAATTCTTCCACCCCAAGGACAAGAGAGTGCTCTGAACCTCTGTACGCTAATCCGTCCTCCTTGACAGAGACGTTGGCAGAACGAGAGTGATTGCTGATGATTTCTTTATTCAAAATTTAATCAGCGGCGAGGTTCGAACTCGGTACCGAGGACGTTACCCCAAACCCAAGAGTGATCTAAGACCTACACCCAGATATCATTGATCTAAGACCTACAGGTTTGGAATATACCAAAGCTTGTAAATATCGCAACACATAAAGTCAAACTTGAGGAACTTGGGAGCCCTAGTATAGACGAGCCTCATCGATACATTTCTCGTCGAGACACTATTTACCAGTATTTACATACTGAAAATGATGAGAAAATCAATGGTGGACCGGATGAGATTTCAGCACAGTGTCGTGCAATTTACTTACCTTAGGGGAGCTGCAACAAACTGGCAAATTCTTCTCTTTAGTCCCCCATTTGGATCTCCGGGAGGGGACTGACAAGGCGCAGGTTACCGTGAGAAAAAGATTGAATAATCAACGGAAAGATAACGTTCTACGAGTCGGGGCGTGGAATGTCAGAAGCCTGAACGTGGTAGGGAAACTAGAAAATCTGAAAAGGGAAATGCAAAGGCTCAATCTAGATATAGTAGGGGCCAGTGAAGTGAAGTATAAGAAGACAAGGATTTCTGGTCAGCTGAGTATAATCTAAGATCAACAGCAGCAGAAAATGGTATAACAGGAGTACGATTCGTTATGAATAGGAAGGTACGGCAGAGAGTGTGTTACCGTGAACACTTCAGTGACAGGGTCATTCTTATCAGAATCGCCAGCAAACCAACACCGACGACGATAGTTCAGGTATACATGCCGACGTCGCAAGCTGAAGATGAAGAGATAGAGAAAGTGTATGAGGAGATTGAGAGGGTAATACAGTATATAAAGGGGGATGAAAATCTAAAAGCCATGGGGGACTGGAATGTGGTTGTAGGGGAAGGAATAGAATAAAAGGTTACAGGAGAATGTGGGCTTGGGACGAGGAATGAGAGAAGAGAAAGACTAATTGAGTTCTGTAACACGTTTCAGTCCTCTCTTTGATACTAGTAGACTTCTCCTGGCCAGGAACGCCATTCTTCTCATTGCTTGTCAGCTTTTGATGTTCTCCTTGCTCCGTCCGTCATAGGTTATTTTTCTGCCTAGATAGCAGAATTCGTTAACATCATCTACTTCGTGACCATCAATCCTTATGTTTCCAGAATGAGATTTTCACTCTGCAGCGGAGTGTGCGCTGATATGAAACTTCCTGGCAGATTAAAACTGTGAGCCCGACCGAGACTCGAACTCGGGACCTTTGCCTTTCGCGGGAAAGTGCTTTACCAACTGAGCTACCGAAGCACGACTCACGCCCGGTACTCACAGCTTTACTTCTGCCAGTACCTCGTCTCCTACCTTCCAAACTTTACAGAAGCTCTCCTGCGAACCTTGCAGAACTAGCACTCCTGAAAGAAAGGATATTGCGGAGACATGGCTTAGCCACAGCCTGGGGCATGTTTCCAGAATGAGATTTTCACTCTGCAGCGGAGTGTGCGCTGATATGAAACTTCCTGGCAGATTAAAACTGTGTGCCCGACCGAGACTCGAACTCGGGACCTTTGCCTTTCGCGGGCAAGTGCTCTACCAAATGAGCTACCGACGCACGACTCACGCCCGTTGTTGATCGTCTACTCTTATTATTCCCTTTTGACTCTTGTGTATATTGGATATTATCCCTCTCTCCCTATAGCTTACACCTATTTTTCTCAGAATTTCGAACATCTTGCACCATTTTACATTGTCGAACGCTTTTTCCAGGTCGACAGATCCTATGAACGTGTCTTGAGTTTTCTTCAGTCTTGCTTTCACTATCAACCGCAAAGTCAGAATTCCCACTCTCGTGCCTTCACCTTTTTTAAAACCAAACAGATCGTCATCTAGTATATCTTCAATGTTCTCTTCGATTCTTTTGTTTATTATTCTTGTCAGCAATTAGGATGCATGAACTGTTAAGCTGATTGCGCGATAATTCTCGCAAATGCAGTCTTCGAAATAGTGTAGATGATATTTACCCGAAAGTCAGATGGTATGTCGTCAGATTCATACATTCTACACATCAACGTGAAAATACTCTTTTAATTGCCACTTCCCCCAGTCATTTTAGAAATTCTGATGTGATCTTAAGTCCTCTAAAGCTCTCTTAAATTCTGATTCTGATACTGGATCTGCTACCTCTTATAGATTGACTCCTGTTTCTTCTCCTATCACATCAGACAAATCTTCCCTCTCATAGAGGCCTTCAATGCACTCTTTCCAACTATCCGCTTTCTCGTCTACATTTAACAGTGGAATTCCCGTTGCACTCTTAATGTTACCACCCTTGCTTTTAATGTCACCGGAGCTTCTTGTGACTTTCCTGTATGCTGAGTCAGTCCTTTCGACAATCATTTATTTTTCGATGTCTTCACATTTTTCCTGCATCCAATTCGCCTTAGCTTCCCCGCACTTCCCATTTATTTCATTTTTCAGTGACTTGTATTTCTGTGTACCTGAGTTCCCGGAACATTTTTGTACTTGCTCCTTTCATCAATCAACTGAAGTATTTCTTCTGTTACCCATGTTATCTTCGCAGTGACCTTCTTCGTACCTATGTTTTCCTTCCTTACTTCTATGATAGCCCTTTTGAGAGAAACCCATTCCTCTTCTACTGTACTGCCTACTGAGCTATTCCTTATTGCTTATTCTATAGCCTTAGAGAACTTCAAGCGTGTCTTGTCATTCCTTAGTACTCCCGGATCCATCTTTTTTGCGTATTGATTCTTCCTGACTTATGTCTTAAACTTGAGCCTACTCTTCTTCACTACTAGACTGTGATCTGAGTCTATATCTGCTCCTGGGTACACCTTACAATTCAGTAATTGATTTCGGAATCTCTGTCTGACCATGATGTAATCTAACTGAAATCTTCCCGTATCACACGGGCTTTTCCAAGTATACCTCCTCCTCTTGTGTTTCTTGAACAGGGTATTCGTTACTACTAACTGAAACTTGTTACAGAACTCAATTAGTCTTTCGACTCTCTCATTCCTCGTCCCAAGCGCATATTCTCCTGTAACCTTTTCTTCTACTCCTTCCCCTACAACTCCATTCCTGTCCCCCATGACTATTAGATTTTCATATCCCTTTGCGTATTGTATTATCCTTTCAATATCTTCTTATACTTTCTCTATCTCTTCATCTTCAGCTTGCGATGTCGGCATGTATACTTGAACTATAGTTGTAGGTGTTGGTCTGCTGTCGATTCTGATAAGACCAACCCTGTCACTGAACTGATCACAGTAATACACTCTCTGCCGTACCTTCTTATTCTTAACGAATTCTCCTCTCGTTATAGCATTTTTTGCTGCTGTTGATATTACCCTATATTCATCTGACCAGAAAGCATTGTTTTCTTTCAATTTCACTTAACTGACCACTACTATATCTACTGTTCATACGAGTGTAATTTATGACTGTAATGTAAACAAACTGTGCCACAATGCTCTTATCGTTTATTTAAGCCTCGCATATTTATCCATCTGACCTCTTTCAAGTTGCCGCATACATCGCAGGGAGCTGAAGAATTTAGAAATACTTAATCTAACTTAAATTAGGCTAAGGACAACACACACAGCCATGCCAGAGAGAGGACTCGAACCTGCGACGGGGGAAGCCGCGCGGACCGTGACAAGGCGCCTCAAACTACGCGGCTACCCCTCGCGGCGCAGGGAGCTGAAACACTGTAGGTATATTCATTAACCGGTGTGCTACTGAGGTGAAAGACCCTGAAAGTTGTTTTATCCTAAAGGCAGCAATAGCAGCGCTACATTGTGGGAATATCGCCGACAGAAACAGCTGCAAAGAGTCTTTACGTCAGTAACTGGATTAAAGAAAATGATCAAGAAGTTTGAAGAAACAGTTGAATTAGGTGGTGCAGCATTCCATGGCAGTTGTTGATGAAGTTGCTGCAGGAGTAGCTGACAGTGCAGCACATGCCTCAAATCGTGCATCCAGTGCTCGAGCTCTGACATGGGAATTGTCTCATCCTTGGTCAGCAGTTCAAAAGATTTTGCGGCGCATCTTATACTGGTATCCTTACAAGATTCAGAATGTCCACCAAATGAACTCCAAGATGAGCTACAGCGCCCTGACAATGCGTTTCGTTTTTTGGCAAGCATGGACATGGATGACACGTGGCCGGGGAATATTCTTTGGAGGAACGAGGCACATTCTACTCTGCACGGTGCCGCGAATCCACAGAACAGTCGCATCTGGGGTTCTGCTCCCCATATCCGAGAGATCTGTGCATTCGAGGCACCGTGCAGAGTAGAATGTGCATCGTTCCTCCAAGGAAATCAGCACGTCGTTAGGAAACAGCGGTCATCCGAGACACAGCTGGCCCTCTTTGTGCATGATATACCACAGGCTCTAGATACCGCCTCTCAGATTGATGCCATATTTCTCGACTTTCGAAAGGCGTTCGACTCAGTTCCGCACTGTCGCTTGCTCCAAAAAGTGCGCGCTTACGGTCTGTCCGACGACATATGCGGTTGGATCGATAGTTTTCTAGCAGACAGGGACCAGTATGTCGTCCTGAACGGGATGATTTCAACAGAAACAAGAGTAACTTCAGGTGTGCCCCAGGGCACTGCTTTTTACGATTTACGTAAACGATCTGGTAGATATTATTGACAGCGGCATTAGACTGTTTGCCGATGATGCTGTAGTCTACAGGAAAATAGTATCACACTAAAGTTGTGAACAAATCAATGAGGATTTGCAGAAAATAAGTACGTGGTGCAATGACTGGCAGTTATCTCTCAATATTAATAAGTGTAACCTACTGCATATAAGAGGGTGAAAATCCCCATCAATGTACGAGTGCAAAATAAACGCCCAGTCTTTGGAAGCGGTAACTTCCGTCAAGTATCTGGGTGTGACTATTCGAAATGATCTCAAATGGAATGATCAGATTACACAAGTAACCGGCAAGGCGAACTCTAGGTTGTGGTTTATTGGTAGAATCCTGCAGTTGGGTCGGATTCAAGAGATTGAGAAGGTCCAAAGAAGAGCTGCAAGATTCGCGACTGGTACATTTAGCCATCGCGAGAGCGTTACAAATCTCATAGAAATTTTGAAGTGGTACACACTTGCAGATAAACGACGTGCTAAACGGATGGGCTGCTGACTAAATTCCAAAATCCGATCTTCGCCGAGGATGTAGAGCACATATTATTACCACCAACTATCAAATCAAGCAATGATCACCATTCAAAGATAAGGGAAATTAGAGCTCGTACTGAGGCGTTCAGACAGTCGTTTTTCCCTCACGCGATCCGCAAGTGGAACAGAGGGGGGGGGGGGGGGGGGGGAGGGAGGGAATATAACTTTGGCAGCAATAGTGCCCTCCGCCATACACCGCTTGGTGGCTAGCGGAGTATATATGTAGATGTAGATATGTAGATGTAGAAAGAACACTCTACTCCGCCAGATATTGTGAAGGCACATCCACTACACTCAGCTTGTGTGGTGTGGTTTCACAAGCTCCTTAATTCTCGATACGTTTTATTTTACTGTGCACGGTGCCGTGAATACACCGTCGCATGTGGCGTTCTGCTCCGCCACATATTGTGCAGGAACAAGCACCACACTCAGCTTATGTGACTGTGTGGTGAGCTTTCACAAGCTCCTTCATTCTCGGTCCGTTTTTCTTCCAGTAAATAACACCTCGCGTGCCTGTTGGGTGTACAGTGACATCTGCACGTTATAAGGACTTCAGTGTACAATACGTGATTCCAGCTTAATTTAGTGGATGGCACCAAATATCGCTTGCTAGGTGAAAGATTTGCTTCGAGAAACCTTCGGTAACGACCGCGTCATCTCTAGGCAATATCAAGTTGTGTAGCCTTCCGGACCCCGAGCCTAAATTCATGTGATTCCTGTTTGTGGGGATATCTGAAAGCTGGTGTCTGTCAGGAATGTATTCCTGGTCTGAAGGATGACATACTATGATATGTCACAATGGTTACACAGGGTACGTTGCTAGCAACGATCGACCATGCCGCGTTATGGCTGCAGCATATTTCTGAGCTGGGACACCACCATACTGAGCACATGTAGCTTGTGACCATATCCTAATAAACGGGCCATAACCTCCGTTAGCATGTGTCTACATCTACTTCTACGTGATTACTCTGCTGTTCACAATAAAGTGCCTGGCAGAGGATTCAATGAACCGCTTTAGCCGGCCGGGGTGGCCGAGCGGTTCTAGGCGCTACAGTCTGGAACCGCGCGACCGCTACGGTCGCAGGTTCGAATCCTGCCTCGGGCATGGATGTGTGTGATGTCCTTAGCTTAGTTAGGTTTAAGTTGTTCTAAGTTCTAGGGGACTGATGACCTCAGCAGTTAAGTCCCATAGTGCTCAGAGCCATTTGAACCGCTTTAAAGCTGTCTCTCTACCGTTCCATTCTCGAAAGGCGCGCGAGAAAAACGAGCACTTAAATTTTTTTGTGCGAGCCCTGATTTCTCTAAATTTAATTGTGATGATCATTGCTCCCTATGTAGGTGGGTGGCAACAGAATGTTTTCGCAGTAGGAGAAGAAAACTGGTGATTGAAATTTCATGAGAAAATCCCGTCGCAACGAAAAACGCGTTTGTTTTAATGATTGCCTCTCCAATTGACGCATCATGTCTGTGGCACTATCTCCCCTATTTCGCGGTAATACAAAACGAGCTGCCCTTCTTTGTACTTTTTCGATGTCATCCGTCAGTCCCACCTGATGCGGATCCCACACCGCACAGCAATACTCCAGAATAGGGCGGACAAGCGTGGTGTAATCAGTCTCTTTAGTAGACTTGTTGCACCTTTTAAGTGTTCTACCAATAAATCACAGTCTTTGGTTTGTGCTACCCACAATATTATCTATGTGATCGTTCCTATTTAGGTTATCTGTAATTGTAATCCTTAATTATTTAGTTGAATTTACTGCCTTCAGATTTGTGTAACTTATCGCGTAATCGAAATTTAGCTGATTTCTTTTAGTACTCGTGTGAATAACTTCACACTTTTGTTTATTCAGAATCAATGGACACTTTTCGCACCATACAGATATCTTATCTCAATCATTTTGCAAGTCGTTTTGATCATCTGATGACTTTACAAGACGGTAAATGACAGCATTATCTGCAAACAATCTAAGACGGCTACTCAGATTGTCTCCTATGTCATTAATATAGACCAGGAACAATAGAAGGCCTTTAACACTTCCTTGGGGAACGCCGGATATTACTTCTATTTTACTCGATGACTTTCCGTCTATTACTACGAACTGTGACCTTTCTGACAGGAAACCACGAATCCAGTCGCACAACTGAGGCGATACTCCGTAGGCACGCAGTTTGATTAGAAGAAGCTTGTGAGGAACGGTGTCGAAAGCCTTCTGGAAATCTAAAAATATGGAATCAATTTGACATCCCCTGTCGATAGCACTCATTACTTCATGAGTGTAAAGAGCTAGTTGTGTTTCACAAGAACGATATTTTCTGAATCCTTGCTGACTATATGTCAATAAATCGTTTTCTTCGAGGTACTTTATAGTGTTCGAATACAGCATATGTTCCAAAACCCTACTGCAAATCGACGTTAGTGATATAGGCCTGTAATTCAGCGGATTACTCCTACTTCCCTTTTTGGGTATCGGTGTGAGCAATTTTCCAGTGTTTGGTCGTTACTCCCCTTCTCCTGCACTTTACGCCGCATTCTCACTGATCACATCGCCTATTTTCGCCTGGTGTCACAAAGTGGAAATATCATTTTTTTCAGCATACACCGTGAGCTCTCCGATTAACGAACATACGTACGATGTTTCAGCGTCCCGCGATGTATACAGCCCGCACTGCAGCACTTGTAACACTGTTTAATTTTAACCACGCGGCAGTAGTGCACAATGGCAGGAAATAAAGTCCAAGCCGGAACGTTTCTGCAGACTTGTACGAGTATGTACACAAACTGAACATCACTGAATTACAGGAATATCCCACACCTATTGTGCTACTGCCAGCATAAAAGGAATAGGAGAGATACGCGCTTTATTTAAAACAAACGCGCTCGGATGTTCACGACGGCCAAACGCTCGCATCAGAGAAGTCACCGCCAATAGCAGGCACGAGTGAAATAACAGAATTAAAACGCCTTCCACGCGCGCACAGCAGCATTGGGAATACAGATTGACGATCCATCGTACGACCTGTCGCTACTTGCCTATGCACTGAAAAACACCTCCAGAGACTAAAATGTGTGCAGTGGACGCCATATGTAAACAGTCTTATACTGTTTTTTTTTTTTTTTAAGTCATCTGTCTTCTGACTGGTTTGAAGCGGTCCTCCACGAATTCCTCTCCTGTGTCGACTTCTTCATCACAGGGTAGCACTTGCAACATACGTCCTCAATTATTTGCTGGATGTATTCCAATTTCTGTCTACTTCTACAGTTTTTGCCCTATACAGCTCCCTCTAGAACCATGAAAGTCATTCTCTGATGTCTTAACGGATCCTTTTACCCTGTCCCTTCTCCTCGTCAGTGTTTTCCACAAATTCCTTATTTTCCGGCTCTGCGCAGAACCTCCTCATTCCTCGCATGATCAGTCCACCTAATTTTAAACAATCGTCTGTAGCCCTACATCCCAAATGCTTCGATTCTATTCTGTTCCGGTTTTCCCACGGTCCATATTTCACTACCATACTATACTGTGCTCCAGACGTACAGTCTCAGACATTTCTACCTCAAATTAAGGCCAATGTTTGATACTAGTAGACTTCTCTTGGCCATGAATGACTTTTTTGCCATTGCTAGTCTGCTTTTGATGTCCTCCTTGATTCGTCCGTCACTGGTTATTTTACGGCCTAGATCGTAGAATTCGTGAACTTCATCTACTTCGTGGCAATCAATCCTGATGTTAATTTTCTAACTGTTCTCATTTCTGCTACTTCTCATTACTTTCGTCTTTCTTCGATATACTCTCATTCCATAATCTGTACTCATTAGACTATTCATTCCATTGAGCAGATCATGTGATTCTTCTTCACCATCACTCAGGATAGCAATGTCATCAGTGTATCGTATCACTGATATCCTTTCAACTTGAATTTTAATTCCACTCCTGAGCATTTCTTTTATTTCCATCATTGCTGCCTCGATGTACAGATTGAACAGTAGGGGCGAAAGACTACTCCCCTGTCTTACACCCTTTTTGTTTCGAACACTTCGTTCTTGGTCGTCCACTCTTATTATTCCTTCTTGGCTCTTGTACGTATTGTATCTACATCTACATCTACGTGGATACTCTGAAAATCACATTTAAGTGCCTGGTAAAGGGTTCATCGAACCAACTTCACAATTCTCTATTATTCCAATCTCGAATAGCGCGCGGAAAGAATGAACACCTATATCTTTCCGTACGTGCTTTGATTTCCCTTCTTTTGTCGTGGTGATCGTTCCGCCCTAAGTAGGTCGGTGTCAAAAAAATATTTTCGCATTCGGAGGAGAGAGTTGGTGCTTGGAATTTCGTAAGAAGATTCCGTCGCAACGAAAAACGCCTTCTTTTAATGATTTTCATCCCAAATCCTGCATCATTTCTTTGACACTCTCTTGCATATTTCGCGACAATACAAAACGTGCTGCCTTTATTTGATCTTTTTCGATGTACTCCGTCAGTCCTATCCGGTAAGGATCCCAAACTACGCAGCAGTATTCTAAAAGACAACGGACAAGCGTAGTGTAGGCAGTCTCCCTAGTAGGTCTGTTACATTTTCTAAGCGTCCTGCCACTAAAACGCAGCCTTTGGTTAGCCTTCCCCACAACGTTTTCTATGTGTTCCTTCCAATTTAAGTTGTTCGTAATTGTAATACCTAGGTATTTAGTTGAATTTACGGCTTTTAGATTAGTCTGATTTATCGTGCAACCGAAGTTTAACGAGTTCCTTTTAGCACTCATGTGGATGACCTCACACTTTTCGTTATTTAGGGGCAACTGCCACTTTTCGCACCATTCAGATATTTTTTCTAAATCATTTTGCAGTTTGTTTTGATCTTCTGATGACTTTATTAGTCGATAAACGACAGCGTCATCTGCAGACAACCGAAGACGGCTGCTCAGATTGTCTCCTTAATCGTTTATATAGATGAGGAACAGCAATGGACCAATAACACTATCTTTGGGAACCCCTGAAATCAGTTCTGTTTTACTCGATGGGTGTATTACCCGTCTCTCCATATAGTTTACCCCTGTTTTTCTAAGACTTTTGTAACTGTAATATTCCCAGAAACGAGGCGTTATTGACATTCCATCTGCCTGACGTACGTATTTCTATCCGTAGCAATACCTGTGCAGTAACCATTGTTGCGTAGGATGTACTATATTTAATGTCAAAGTCAATGTCACTACAGCAGTGCATTGCACGATGCAATGTATGATCTGCCTTCGCACATTACGGTATGTGTTATCTTCTTAAAATTCATCTTTCGTCAACACAGGAATGTGTTCCCCGTATAGAGCTCCGCACATGCGCTTTGGTTGTGACCTTTTAAAAAAAATATGATGAAACTCCTGTACAGTAACAATACAGGAACTATAACAACCACCGACTAGGTCATGGATATTCAGCAGAGATGTTAGCTGTGCTTTACCTCCCGTGTTAAACATATCTTTTACTACCACCAAGCACCGAAAAAAAGTTATTTTATGAACAAGCCCATGACCAAAGGTGTTTCCGCTACTAAAAGCCCTAACAGTAGCAGCTGTTGTCATTTAAAAGTTGTTGGCAACAACAGACCATGGTTAAATGGATTTTAGAAAGTCCGAAGAAGATACTTTGCTTTCCCGTTACTTGGATTTCTTCCTCATGATTTTGGGTAAACGCTACAATATTCTGTGTATTGGGAAATTCTCGAAAGGCATCCATTCATCCTTGTGAGAAAGTTTTTTCGTCTGTCTTCCGACTACCTTGATGTGGCTCGCCACAATTTCCTGTGTCAGCCTCTTCGTCTCTTGTGTAACACTTACACTTAAACACTTCAATCATTTGTTGGATGTATTCCAATGTTCCCCTGCATTTTTTATAGTCTACGGTTCTCTACAGTACAGTGGAATCAGTTCCATGATGTCTCAACACCTAACCTATCATCCTGTCAATTTATTCTAGCCGGTGTTTTCCACTAATATCTTTCCTCGAGGAATCTACGCAGCACCTCTTTTCTTCTATCATCAGTCCACTTAATTTTCACTCTCCTTCTGTGGCACCACATCTTAAACTCTTCGATTCTCTTTTTTTCCGATTTCCCCATCGAATCACAACCTGCTGAATGCGTCTTCCCTTTGGCTTTGGAAAACCTCCTCCACCGTAGAATCATCTATCCGTCAGTGGTGTTGTCCACGCAGTGGTTCGTAAGCTTTTCGGAAAAGCTTGAAAACGCTAGACTCTAGATCTGGCGAGTAAGGAAGATACGGCGAGGTTTTGAATCCTGGAAGTGAAGAAAAAGGACAAGGTGCTTTGAGTATTGCGATCGGACGCATGCATTCGTCGCATAACTTTCGAAGTCTTTCGTCGCCTCTTTTGCTTAATCTCAGATTTTAATCGGGGTGGAAGAAATTGATAAGGACAATGTAAAAAGAAATTCAGTATAGCCTTCACAGAACAGTAGTGCTTCATTGTTGTAGGGAAATGAATCTACGTTTAAGGTCCGTTTCCCTGAAATAATAGTGAATCCAACAATCTTCCACTGCGATCAGATGGCTGAAGTCTCATCTCCCTTACCCGTGCACATTCTAAACATTTTCGTCCCGTAATCCATGTGCTGCTTCCTTCGAACTGTCTTTGACATACTAGAAGCGGGAAATATGACGTATCTTGTGCACTGACCCTACACTAATTCCAGCTTCTCTGTCAGCTGCCCAATGTTCTCGATTATTTGCCAGATATATTACAATCCCTCTCTTCCCCCACTTATTTTTTTTTCTATGGTTCCCTCTTGTACCACGGAAGTTATCCCCTGACGTCTTAAAGTACCGGGTGATCAAAAAGTCAGTATAAACTTGAAAACTGAATAAATCACGGAATAATATAGATAGAGAGGTACAAATTGACACACATGCTTGGAATGACATGGAGTTTTATTAGAACCAAAAAAAATAAAAACGTTCAGAAACGCCCGACAGATGGCGCTTCATCTGATCACAATAGCAATAATTAGCATAACAAAGTAAGACAAAGCAAAGATCATGTTCTTTACAGGAAATGCTCAATATGTCCACCATCATTCGTCAACAATAGCTGTAGTCGACGAATAATGTTTTGAACAGAACTGTAAAGCATGTCTGGAGTTATGGTGAGGCATTGGCGTTGGATGTTGTCTTTCAGCATCCCTAGAGACGTCGGTCGATCACGATACACTTGCGACTTCAGGTAGCCCCAAAGCCAATAATCGCACGGACTGAGGTCTGGGAATCTGCGAGGCCAAGCATGACGAAAGTGGCGGCTGAGCACACGAACATCACCAAACGACGCGCGCATGAGATCTTTCACGCGTCTAGCAATATGGGGTGTTTTTTTTTTGTTCTAATAAAACCCCATGTCATTCCAAGCATGTGTGTCAATTTTTACCTTTCTATCTGCATTATTCCGTGGTTTATTAAGTTTTCAAATTTATACTGACTTTTTGATCACCCGGTATGTCCAGCCGTCTTTTCTCTTCTTCTAGTTCCCCATGTATTTCCTCCTCATTTCTTATCATTCCACCTACTTTTCATCAGCTTTCTGTAGCACTCCACTTTAAACTCTTTGAGTTTCTCGTTTTCCGGATTTCTCACAGTCCAAATATATGTTCTCAGAAAATTTTCCGTAAGCCGAGGCTTACGGTTGATACTAGTACAATTCTTTTAGTGAGGAATGCTGTCTCAGCCTTCGTTAGTCTATCATACGTTGCTTTGCTTCCAAGGTAGTATAGTTCCATCATTTTGTCAGTTTCGTACTACGTAGGGTGACCAGAGGTCCGAATTAATCCGGACATGTCCTCCTTTTTAGCTCTTTGTCCGGGGTCCGGGCGGTTTTTACAGTGTCCGGCTTTTTCGGAAAGTTGAATTTACAATTCGTCCCGTTCTATTGCTCTTTTCTCAAATATTTTAAGTATTGGCATAGCTTCCGCGATAAACACGCGCGAAGGCGGTGTTAGTAGGTGGCACCAGGATGGTCGATGTTACCGTTGATCTACCTGTAAGCGAATGCAGATGTCGATTATTTAAAATTTTCGTTTCGTATCTTCGCTTTGTATTGGTTTGGCTTCCTGTAGTGCAAGTTTGATTTGTGAGTGTAATTTTTAACCGAGTGAGTTACGTAAAATATTTGGCTATGCCTAAACGAAAGAGTACATTTTCTGATGTCCTGTCCTGCAAATATCCGGCTTTATGAAAGGGAGAAATGAATTTGAAGCGGAATTTAAGATATGTGGAGCTGAATCGTACGTCTCAGTGGGCAATAAAGGTAAGAAATTACTCGACAGATTAATTGTCATGGTTTTATTTCATTGTTTCATAGTCATTCAATTTATTTGTATTCGGAAGGTTAAAGCGCAGTTTACGTGTCGTCAGCTGCTGCTTGAATTGTAGATGTTGGTAGCGGTGCGTCGAATGAATGGAGGTAAATGGTCTTACGTTTTTCGCTTTGTAAACAATTCCGTGTTGCTGACATAACAAAACAATTGACGCCACACTGTCACGACAATGAATGTTTTTAATTTTTTTTATATTGCTCATTTAACCACCACATCAGGAACAATTAACTACTAGTTTTACCGGTAATTCCCGGCAGTAACGTGACTTGTCCAAAGCTGACGGGTGGTATCGTCAACTGCAGGTGACCCGTTTGATGTGTCCTCTTTTTTCTTCCTTTGTCCTCCTTTTTAACGCTGTTTGTCCTCCTTTTTAAACAATTGCATCTGGTCACCCAAGTACTACGTAATTTTGATAATTTTATCGCTAATATCATTTATCCTAGAAAATCATCCCATTCGTTTTTCTTTCAACAAGCGCATATTCGTCACTTAAACGCCAAAGAGTAAGCCGCCAGAATAAGAAACCAACGAACTGAGGCGCAAGACGCCGAAGGCACGTGAAGTCGAAAGCCCTGTTACCAGGTTGTGGGCCACACAACGTACATTCTGTTAATGGAAACACAAAACCACAGCCAAGCGTCCTGCGGCGTATTCTGCGCTCAGTCGGGCAAACAAGTAAATCACTCAGTTTAAACGGCTTACGGTCCGCAGGACTTTTAGGACGCAGTCGATTGAGCGGGCCATTACCAGCCGGCAGCTGCGCGAAGCTGGGGACATGCATTAGTGGTGTTCGATATGCGTATCAGATGGCGCGCTGCACTCTGTGGCCTAGGTCAGTTGGCGGTGGTGCGTTGTTGTGGCGCTCGATAGGGAGGACGCACCCACGTAATGCGAGTTGTTCACATCGCTGCAGCTTGACTGGTGAGCGTAGGTGGCAGAGAATAGAGTTTTGCGTGTATCTCAACTGCCTAGACGTCTAGGCAGTTGAGGCACACGGAAAATTCTGTTTTCTTTGAACTAAGAGTCGTGAATTTCTCAAATAACACCATGTAGCCTACAACTGATAATTTTTAGTTCTTTTTCGCAATGAAGCACTACTTCGATCATATACCACTTTCAAACACCCTGTTAACACTCTTCTTACAAAAACAATATTTGATATTCAACATGGTGTTATTAGTTAAAGGGCAATGACTAAATAGAACATAAATTACTTTGTACGCTATTGGCCATTAAAATTGCTAAACCAAGAAGAAATGCAGATGATAAACGGGTATTCATTGGACTGTTATATTATACTAGAACTGACAAGTGATTACATTTTCACGCAATTTCGGTGCATAGATCCTGAGAAATCAGTACCTAGAACAATCACCTCTGGCCGTAATAACGGCCTTGATACGCTTGGGCATTAAGTGAAACAGAGCTTAGATGGCGTGTACAGGTACAGCTGCCATGGAGCTTCAACACGATACCACAGTTCATCAGGAGTAGTGACTGGCGTATTGTGACGAACCAGTTCCTCGACCACCATTAACCAGACGTTTTCAGTTAGTGAGAGATCTGGAGAATGTGCTGGCCAGGGCAGCAGTCGAACATTTTCTGTATCCAGAAAGGCCCGTACAGGACCTACAACATGCGGTCGTGCATTATCCTGCCGAAATGTAGAGTTTCGCAGGGATCGAATGAAGGGTAGAGCCACGGGTCGTAACACATCTCAGATGTAACGTCCACTGTTCAAAGTGCCGTCAGTGTGAACATCACACGGAATCAGCAACGACGAACGAAAAGATGTACCGGACCGGAATTCTAACTTGGGATCTCCTGCTTACTAGGCAGGTGCGTTTACCACTGCGCCACCCGGGACACCGTGGTATCCCAACTGCGCGGACTATCTCGCCATGTCTGACGGCCGATCCACATTGCCATCCCGCTGTCCCTATTCATTCCCTCCATGTTCGCTACTCTGAGTTTGTTAATTTGTGGTAAGATCTTATGGGACCAAACTGCTGAGGTCATCGGTCCCTAAGCTTACACACTGCTTAATTTAACTTAGATTAACTTACGCTAAGGACAACACACACACCCATCACGAGGGAGGACTCGAACCTCCGTGGGAGGGAGCCGCGCGGTCCGTGACAAGGAGCCTAAGACCACGCGGCTACCCGGCGCAGCTTCGCTACTCTCAGATCGATACAAGAAGTCGGACGTATTTGTACATCCGCAATGATGGAGGTGAATCCATTTCCCAGCTAGGAAAATCAGTCAGTTATATGAAAACGTGGTGTCTGTCCTTTCGGACATGACTGAAAGAACAGACACCACGCCTTCCTGTAATTGTTATCTGAGATGGTTTTTCCAAAGATGAGTACTTGCAACATGAATGGATAGTTCGAGGCAAAAGCGCGGAAAGTGAATATGAATACTGCGCGTGTGTGTTCATTTCGTTTTCGTTCCGAAGACTGTGAACGAGATGTGAGAAACGAACTTCTAGGGTTACCATCAAGAAAAAAGTTACTACCCACAGCAGTCTCCAGCGTAAACATTACGAACTGGAGTGTGGAAGACATTACAGATAGCAGAGATGTAAGCGGAAAGACAAGAAGTCAGTACGTAAATAACACTCAGAATAGTTATAAAAAAAACCACCTTAAAATAAATTAATTCATATAAATTTAATACTTTTTCACCCGGAATTGGATTACGGAGCGTTAGTGAATGACTCGATAACTAAATTATATTGCTCAGGTTTATTAGCTGTTGCTACCGGATACTTCATTTCTCGTGTAATTAGCCGATATTTTTTGGCTCTGAGCACTATGGGACTTAACATCTATGGTCATCAGTCCCCTAGAACTTAGAACTACTTAAACCTAACTAACCTAAGGACAGCACACAACACCCAGCCATCACGAGGCAGAGAAAATCCCTGACCCCGCCGGGAATCGAACCCGGGAACCCGGGCGTGGGAAGCGAGAACGCTACCGCACGACCACGAGATGCGGGCCGATATTTTTTCCGTGTTCTCAAGAAGTGTTAACTATTTCAATGTAAGAATATAGTACAACTCGCAATTGAGCTCTTAAATCTGTACATTTCACATGCTATTCTAAGGAATTAAGAATAACACTTGATAAGATCTGTCCTTGACAGGCTCAAGGCTGTGAGGTCAAAACCTCTCGATTAGTGGCAAATTTATCTTTAAACTGTATTGGAGTAAGCTATTGCTACGATTTGTGTCACTTATATCACTTTTTTCTATTATTTATTTGATTAATAATGAGAAAATAAAATTCATACCTTAGAGACCTGGAAATCATGGACAACACTGCGAAGCAAGAAATTTGCAAAATCGAGCTTTGACGATTTTACAAAATGCGTTACCGAAAAAGAATGAAAGTCGACCAGACCACACACCTCTGATGATCGCGTTCATGAACTCAGTAAAACAGTTATTAAGGATTTAGAACTTAAGGAACTGAGGGTGCAGATTAAACTTAGTCTTACGTAGTGAAGCAAATGCTCTTCACCGTGTTCTGTCATTAAAGTGGGCAAAAAGGTCATCTGACGCTGAGGAAAAGAACCAAATTACACAGAAGTGTGAGCAATGTGTTGACAAAATATTTCAGACCGCCGCAAATACAATGTCTGTTGAACGGAAGCAAAAAGGGAAAGTAGAATTCAGAGAACATTGTCCATTCATTACTCCTAGAACTCAATCGCCAAAACCTTGTTTGCAAAAGCGAAAAGTACCTTTGTTGTGCAGCATTTCAAAAATGGACAAAGGAATTTAAATGCAGACTACATACGCTCGAAGATATTCTATGTTTATTGAAGGCTAGGTCAAAAACTTTTACTACCCAAGAGACACTAGCAGTTTTGACATTTGACGAAATGAATGGTGATGTTAGCATATGTTACGATACATCGAAGGACATAGTGTAGCAGCCGGTCCACAATTCAGCGTTCAAGTTTGAATGACCCGTTGGTTGTGTAAGTTGTGGAAACAACCGGTTTATTACGACTTCGACAATGTTATGATTAGTATTTTGCTTCAGATTATCATGAAGACAGTAGAGGAATCGGGAATAAATGCTGTAGCTGTGACATATGACACGGGTTGAAAAAATGTAAAAGTTTGAAAGGAACTGCGCGTCGACATAGATAAAACATATTTCGCAAATCCAGAGGACGATACCAGGAATGCACGAGTTTCCTTCGCTGTATCACATTTGAATTCCGTCCGGACAGGTCTTGGATGGTCCACCGGTATCGATCAGTCGCCGTGTCATCCTCAGCTCACAGGCGTCACTGGATGCGGATGTGGAGGGGCACACCGCTCTCCCGGCTGTATGTCAGTTTACGAACATCATGAATAGCGACAACGTTGTTCTTGTGAAAGCTCAATATAGAATCGGTATCCAACATAGAGGAATGAATAATTCTGCTGCCACAGTCGCACAACCACGGGAGTAAGATGAGAGAGATTGCATACATGAGCATTGACAGTATTTCCCCCTCTGTCCATACGTGCTTTGAACAGAAGAGTGTGTGGATTGTACTGGTCAGGGTGTAGTGGAGTTATGTGTAGATGCAAATAAGAGGAGACGGCGTGCACACATTCCTTTTTTAGCAGAAAATGACGATTTGTGTTGTCAGCGGCGGCGTGGAGTTATCGAGAAATATTTCATCTGTCGCTGACTGCAGTGATGGAACCGCTGCAATGCGGTCCCTAGCAGTATCTCGCGTGAGTTTCGCTGCAACAAGAGCTGCGGAAAGTCGCAAGCTTTTGCGCCGCTCGCGAAGAAAATTGCGACGTTTTTCACCTGCTTAACGCGCAAAGCAATGACCTCCCTCCTACTTAACATCTGAAACGTCAAGTTACCTGCATCGTTTTTTATCGCGAGGGGGAACAACGTGAAATTTCAAAAGAAAGTGTCTTCAGCTTCTTAAATCCAAAAAAGTAAAGCAAATTGCTTGAACATGGCGGTGCCCTACACTTGATATACAATGGCGGAAAAGAATGACAACACCAAGAGGGAGTTGTGCGACATTAAAGAGAGGTGGCAGGCGTTGTTTCTATATTTGAAATTTGATGTCATTCACATTTCGTGTCAGTCGCATATAAGGATGCAAATCATATTTACTTTAAATACACGCTATGACGGTCGTGAGCGTTAATCACATTTTAGATGGGACGCGATGGGTTGTTGTTAGTGAGAAATTTCTTTAAGGAGACAAATCCACCATTATCAACACATTACTGAGTTTGAACGAGGTCGTGTTATAGGCCCACGTGGAACTACCAAGAGGGAAGACCATTGTGTTCGGCATACGGGTCTGGCGTATGGTACTGCATCTACAGCAGCAATTTCAGCAGCAGTTGGCGCTACAGTGTCACAGTGAACCGTTACAAATCGGTTACTTCATGGATAGCTTGCAGCCAGAAGCATTTTACCTTGCATTCCACTGAGCCCAAACCACCGCCATTTCCGACTTCAGGCGAGAGGTCATTGGATTGCAGGGTGGAGGTCCGTCGTGTTTTCTGATGAAAGCCAGTTCTTCTTCGGTGCCTGTGATGGCCGTAGATTGGTTAGGAGGAGTCCAGCTCAGGGCCTGCAACCAACCTGTACAGGTACTAGACACACTGGACCTACACTTGGAGTTATGGTCTGGGGTGCGACTTCGTGACAGTAGGAGCACTCTCGTCGTAATCCCACGCATCCTGTCCACAAATCTCTACATCAATTCGACCTATTGTACTGCCATTCACGGACAACATTGCAGGGGGTGTTTTTCAACAGGATAACGCTTGCCCATAAACCGCTGTTGTAAACCGACATTCTCTGCAGAGTGTCGACGTGTTGCCTTGTCCTGCTCGATCACCAGATCGGTTTCCATTATGGGACATCATCGGACGGTATCAGCATTTCACATCTGCATTAGCTTATTTCACCCTTACGTTAACCTGTGATCTTGGAGTGGGCCATATGTTACGTAGACAAATGTATTCCCGAAATTTCATTACTCTAGACCAATTACTTTTTGGTGTTACGATTTTTTTCCGTCATTGAAAAAGTGACGTAAGACTGGAAAGTATGCCAGAAAATGCAGAATGACAGCTGTGGTTCTCTTTTCCAGAGGGTTTGTTGACCATACAATACGTAATTACAGGCCTACGTCATTTACTTCAATCTGTTGTACAATTTTGGTACAAGTATTATGCACGATTAGACGAAAATATGTGTTATAGGAATGAATGTGGGTTCCATAAACAATTCTTGTGGAGCGTAGTTAGGTAAACACTTACTGAATGAGATGATCCATTAGTAAGATGCTCGACTCATGTTATAGGCGAGAACGGATGTTCAGATTCCTGTTAAGTGACGTAGGTTTAGGATTCCAGTTGCTTTCTAAAATTGGTTATTCGTGCCTTATTCGACCGGAAGACCTGGACAACAGCGATTAAATGTGCCCCAATTTATGCCTTATATCTCGGCTCTCGGAATGCAGTTGATGGAGCGACGTACTGTCACGTAGTGTACAAAATACGAACTTACGGGGTATCGGAACAGTTTTGTGATTAGACTCAGGACTTCCATGTATTTCTTATCTGTGTGTAATTGTCGGATGTAAAAGTTACTTCGGGAATACCTTAAGAGATTGTGTACAGCCTTTAGTGTTCATCATATAGAGGACGTTTCACAGTTCATGTTACAAACTTCTAGAGGTTATATAGGGGAGTTAATAGACCAAGTTATACATTGGAACCGCGTCCGCAAACGATTCGTTTCCGTGTTACAAGGAAACTACTCAGTCGCGCTATATATGTCTCTTACGCACTTCGCCTATCCACATTCATGAACGATACGATGAGGTGACGTCACGTAATGTCCTCTGTTTCCATTTTCCTCGATTTCATGCTTCCTCGTGATGCGTCAGCTGACATTACGGTGACTAGTACTGCAGCAACAGGATGCCTGAGTACACGTTCGCAAAGTACATCGATACGTTCTTAATTTGCGGTGAAGTTCACCGTCATGGATGAGAAGCTCAACATCTATGCCACGAGTACTTTCCTCGTCGTGTGACTCAATCTCATCCCATGTTGGAGGGAGTAGAACAGTGGCTGCAGGGAAGTAGGGAGTTCGCAAGTGATGGAGCAAACTATGGTGGTCCAAGAAGGTGGCGCACTGTTGTATTTGAAGACGAACGTCTTCATCCACATGAAGAACATCCGTCGACGAGTACTCGAGCCATTGCGCGTGTCACATGTGTCTCATTCGGCTGCCTGGCGTGAGCGGCATGAACAGCAGCTCCACCCTTATCATCCTCAGAAGATACATGCCATGCTCCCGGGAGGATTTTGTGCACGTGTCAATTTCTGTACTTGATTTTTAAACCGTTGCCTGGATATTCCTCAGTTTCTAAGCTGAGTTATTTTCGTCGACGAAGCGCATTTCAACGGGGAAAGTGCTTCGAACACTCGAAGTAGCCACATTTGGAATCAAGAAAACCCAAAAGCCACATGTACACGAAAATTTCAGGACACCTGCGGCTTAAATATCCGACGATGGTCGTGTGACAGGGCCATACATCCTTCCTCCCCACCTAACGAGTGCCACTTACTTGATATTTCTGCATCAAGCGCTGGTTAAGTTTTTGGAAGATGTACCATTGGACATTCGGCACGAATTGTGGTTCCAGCACAGGTTTCAGACAGATTATTTCCAGGGGCAGATGTGGACTCTGACCACAATCTATTAGTTATGAACTGTAGATTAAAACTGAAGAAACTGCAAAAAGGTGGGAATTTAAGGAGATGGGACCTGGATAAACTGACTAAACCAGAGGTTTTACAGAGATTCAGGGAGAGCATAAGGGAACAATTGACAAGAATGGGGGAAAGAAATACAGTAGATGAAGAATGGGTAGCTTTGAGGGATGAAGTAGTGAAGGCAGCAGAGGATCAAGTAGGTAAAAAGACGAGGGCTAGTAGAAATCCTTGGGTAACAGAAGAAATATTGAATTTAATTGACAAAAGGAGAAAATATAAAAATGCAGTAAATGAAGCAGGCAAAAAGGAATACAAACGTTTCAAAAATGAGATCGACAGGAAGTGCAAAATGGCTAAGCAGGCATGGCTAGAGGACAAATGTAAGGATGTAGAGGCTTATCTCACTAGGGGTAAGATAGATACTGCCTACAGGAAAATTAAAGAGACCTTTGGAGAAAAGAGAGCGACTTGTATGAATATCAAGAGCTCAGATGGGAACCCAGTTCTAAGCAAAGAAGGGAAAGCAGAAAGGTGGAAGGAGTATATAGAGGGTCTATACTAGGGCGATGTACTTAAGGGCAATGTTATAGAAAAGGAAGAGGAGGTAGATGAAGATGAAATGGGAGATATGATACTGCGTGAAGAGTTTGGTAGAGCACTGAAAGACCTAAGTCGAAACAAGACCCCGGGAGTAGACAACATTCCATCAGAACTACTGACAGCCTCGGGAGAGCCAGTCCTGACAAAACTCTACCATCTGGTGAGCAAAATGTATGAGACAGGCGAAATACCTTAAGACTTCAAGAAGAATATAATAATTCCAATCCCAAAGAAAGCAGGCGTTGACAGATGTGAAAATTAACGAACTATCAGTTTAATAAGTCACGGCTCCAAATACTAACGCGAATTCTTTACAAACGAATGGAAAAACTGATAGAAGCCGACCTTGGGGAAGATCAGTTTGGATTCCGTAGAAATATGGGAACACGTGAGGCAATACTGACCCTACGACTTATTTTAGAAGATAGATTAAGAAAAGACAAACCTACGTTTCTAGCATTTGTAGACTTAGAGAAAGCTTTGGACAATGTTGACTGGAATTCCCTCTTTGAAATTCTGAAGGTGTCAGGCGTAAAATACAGGGAGCGAAAGGCTATTTACAATTTGTGCAGAAACAAGATGGCGGTTATAAGAGTCGAGGGACACGAAAGAGAAGCAGTTGTTGGGAAGGAAGTGAGACAGGGCTGTAGCCTCTCCCCGATGTTATTCAATCTGTACATTGAGCAAGCAGTAAAGGAAACAGAAGAAAAATTCGGAGTAGGTATTAAAATCCATGGAGAAGAAATAACAACTTTGAGGTTCGCCGCTGACATTGTAATTCTATCAGAGGCAGCAAAGGACCTGGAAGAGCAGCTGAACGGAATGGACAGTGTGTTGAAAGGAGGATATAAGATGAACATCAACAAAAGAATAACGAGGATAATGGAATGTAGTCGAATTAAGTCGGGTGATGCCGAGGGAGTTAGATTAGGAAATGAGACACTTAAAGTAGTAAAGGAGTTTTGCTATTTGGGGAGCAAAATAACTGATGATGTTCGAAGTGGAGAGGATATAAAATGTAGACTGGCAATGACAAGGAAAGCGTTTCTAAAGAAGAGAAATGTGTTAACATCGAGTATTGATTTAAGTGTCAGGAAGTCGTTTCTGAAAGTCGATGTATGGAGTTTAGCCATGTATGGGAGTGAAACATGGACGATAACTAGTTTGGACAAGAAGAGAATTGAAGCTTTCGAAATGTGGTGCTACAGAAGAATGCTGAAGATTAGATGGGTAGATCATATAACTAATGAGGAGGTAATGAATAGGACTGGGGAGAAGAGGAGTTCGTGGCACAAGTTGACTAGAAGAAGGGATCGGTTGGTAGGACATGTTCTGAGGCATCAAGGGATCACAAATTTAGCATTGGAGGGCAGCGTGGAGGGTAAAAATCGTAGAGGAAGACCAAGAGATGAATATACTGAGCAGATTCAGAGGGATGTAGGCTGCAGTAGGTACTGGGAGATGAAGAAGCTTGCGCAGGAAAGAGTAGCATGGAGAGCTGCAGCAAACCAGTCTCAGGACTGAAGACCACAACAACAACAACAACATGATGGAACGGCAGTACATTTTGCAGCCTGCGTCCGAATCCATCTGAACATAGTCTACGTGGACAGGTGGATCGGTCGAGGTGGACCACATGCTTGGCCACCAAGATCCCTAGATTTAACCCCTTTGGACTTTTTCTTGAGGGGCCACATGAAGATTCGTGTTTACGGAACTTCTGTCCAGTCGGAGGTAGATCTGGATACACGGATCAAATGGTTCAAATGGCTCTGAGCACTATGAGACTTAACATCTATGATCATCAGTCCCCTAGAACTTAGAACTACTTAAACATTACTAACCTAAGGACAGCACACAACACCCAGTCATCACGAGGCAGAGAAAATCACTGACCCCGCCGGGAATCGAACACGGTTGCACGGATCATGGCTGCGGCAGAAGTGATTAATCATACACCACGCAGGTTGGACAGGGTTTGTGTGAACTTACGTCGCAGATACACTGTGTGCACAGAACATGGTGGTTGCCATATCGAACAGCTGTTGTAATATCACAGTAAATATGAATAAAATCTGTACTTTTTTTACATGGGTTCTTATTGTAATTTTCACATTACAATGTCTCTCAGATATGCGTGCATGTATGAAGGTTCAGATACTGTTCTGACGATTACAGCGGTGGTAAATGCTAAAAAATTGATACTCATTTTGCGAATCCGGATTGATGTCACCTGTTACTGACAAATGAAAGTCTGTGCTGGGCCAGTACTCGGACCCAGATTTCCCGCTTATCTCGAGCGGTCGCTCAAAGCTCTTCTGTTGAGCACGGCTCCATGACCGACCCAAACTTCCATGTGTCACGGGGTCCACAAACTTGTATCTGTTCCTCCAGACACGCACGCGTGTCTGAAGTACATTGTAATGTGAAAAGACGGGCACTGTATAAAGAGAGGCATTGTAACAGTCAGTGATGTATCCAAGCCTCGGCGGCCGAAATGACGGTAAAAATATATAATAATACTAGAAAAGATAAAACTTCCTAATGTTCTGCAAAATTATATTTATTTGGTCAAGAACCGGCTTTGGGATTCTCAGTCCATCGTCAGGTGATAACTGAATATCACGAACACTGATAAACAAGACTTTTGTTTGTTTGGTTTTTTTTTTCGTCTCCACAGACTGTACTCTGTTCAGCCATCGAGTACACATGTTTACACAGAATACATAACTGTACAAAGAAAATACAAAAATGCATATTTACAGAATGGAAATCTCAAGCTTTTACCACAACAAACGTTTAAAAAGCAGACTGATAAGTAAACTAGACATATTTATGTAATCAATTCATACTACTTCTTAAATATAATAATAAATGATAAAGGTAAAAAAATATGAATCCTAGAGAATTTTCCCTTTTTTCTTAACAAAATTGACAATCACTTTATACAGACGAATATCTTTAGAAACATGGTGCGCGACTTACACAGATCTTATTTGTACAGAAGATACAGTGTTTGCATAGGAAACCATTACAATAATTACATTAACAAAAAAAGAAGAAACAAAGTTTTTACGTCGAGATATAATTTATAAATGGAGAGAAGCAAGGTTAATTTACAGTTTGAATCTAGTATTTGTAACGAGAACTTAATTTAACAAAGGAGAAAATGGAAAATGAGTCTGATCACTTAATACTAGGCTGCTATTCTGTGTCATATATTTCCAATAGTGTCAACTTTCTGCTATTTTTTACAGAATGTAAAACTTCAAATTTTGCATCGTATGGCTGGTTTTCAGCTAAAAGATGATCAGCAAATCTCCAGTTGCTCTCATGTTCACGAAGCCTTATTGCCACAGCTCTGCCTGATTAGCCAACATATGCTTTCTCGTATTGCTTGCCAGTGATTTTATATATACCACTCTGTGGCAAGGTCTGCAATTTGTCTTTATTACTGAATAAAACTGATATGTTATTGACACTATAAAATACCGGACTGTAGTTGAGAGACCTCAACTTTTTTGCAAGATTGTCTGAAATGTTGACAATATGCACCAGGTTTTGTAACTACTGAGTGCTATTGGCCAGCATACAGAAGCGGTGTAATTTTATTAATTTTCTTTTTTCTCAGGATATTATCAATGAATTTGAAAGCCTGAGTCAGATAGTGGAACAGATATAGATAGACAATTAAATACATCACTGCAACATTTAATCCCACAGCATAAGAAAATTCAGTTCTCAATGGACCTGGGAGGCTCTTCTATAAATTTCTTGGACCTCAATATTGATATTGGTATAAGAAAACACACATTTAACATTTAAAGAAAAAACTTAGCTAGCTTCCAGCATCCAAACAGCTACAAAAATGTAGCTTTCCACTCAATGGTGCATCGCCTCAAATCTGTTCCATTATCCAAATCAGCTTTTCAAACAGAACTACAAACCATCAAATAAATCGTTTATAGCTATGGCTATAGCTCTGCCTTGATTCCTAATATTCTACGAAAAAAGAGAATAAATAAAATTACACCACATCTGTACTTTGGCTAACAGCAGTAACTCAGTAGTTACAAAACCTGGTGCAGAATTCCATATATTGGTAACATTTCAGACAATCTTGCAAAACGTTAAGGTATCGCAACTACAGACCTGCATTTTACAATACTGATAACGTTTCATAATTTTTATTCAATAGTAAAGACGTAGTATAACCCTTGGAACGGAATGCTGTGCAAAAAATTAATTGCAAACAATATGAAACAGTGTGTGTTGGTCAGTCAAGCTGAGCTGTGGCAATCAGGCTACGTGAACATGAGAGAAGATGGCGATTATGGAAGAATCGTTTAACCTGTGCTGATTATCTTTTGGCAGAAAGTTATTTATCTGATGTAAAATGTGAAGTTTTACGTTGTGTCAAGGAAAGCAGAAAGATGACCCTCCAGGAAATAATGGAAAACAACAAATATACGACACAGAAAGCCCATCTAGTGTTAAATGTTCCTTTCTATTTTCCTCCTTGTTAAATTAAGTTTTCATTACAAATACTAGATTCAAATTGTAAATTCAACTTTGTTTTCATCATCCGTTAAATGTAAATCCACATAAAAAATTTGATTACCCATTTTTTAGTTACTGTAGTTATTGTAATGTTTTCCTGTGTAAACGCTGTCGTTTTTGTATCTTCTGTATTAACAATATCTGTGTAAGTCGCAGATAATGTTTATCTGTGTTCCCGACACCTAAAGGTGACTTGAGAAGCCGAAAGTCTGTTAGTGAGCAAATAAACATAATTTTGCAGAACATTAGGAAGAGTTTCCCTTTATAATATTATTACCATGTTCTACCAAGCACGGGCGGAAAATCCAGTTAATGTTATCAAAATATTCGCCTCTCCCTGTGCGGGAATCACGCAATGTACGAGTGTAAGGGTTGTGAACCGCGTGATATTTGGAAGTTTGCGTCGGTCCCGGAGGTGCCCTTGGAAATAGCCGAAGGGCTTAGGGCGACCGCTCTCGACAAGAAAGAAATCCTGTTTCGAGTCCCGGTGTGGTACAAATTTTGATCTGTCGCAAACAGTTGACTTCAATCTGCAGTAGCAAATTGCGAATTGTTTTTGTAGCACTCCCGTAGCGCCAGATAGATGAATCCTAACAGTGGCGGTATCTGTCGGAAAATAGGCCGCTATAATCTACGCAATGTCACGTGGGTTGGTGTGAAGACTGCCTTTCTCGATTACAGCAACCACTGGGCACTATCCTCCTTCCCCAGAAATCCTCCTGACGGTCTCACATAAAACTGTAATTTTAGTCAACAATGAATAAATTTTCGACTGCCAAGATCTGTAAAATCACTTATTCATACAGATTACCGTTTCCGTTAATCCTCTGTTGCCATCTTCGGATCTGTAAAAGATGGGACCGAAAAGCTAGGTTACGGCAGCTAACATAACAGCACACACAATTACATCCTTGATTTTTAATACAAGAAGTAATAACATACCTATGTTTGCATAGTTATGCAATCTTCTCCTTCAGTACAGCAAGTGGTTCTGTACGATGTAGGTCCGTGTTGGTATCGCGAGCTATACCAGAAGTCGACAAGTCAGTTTTAAAATAACAGCTATGTACGAACATGTTATTACGCCGATTACAAGTGCTGCCATTCATCCATACTTCACAACCAACAGATCTCAGCGTAAACATTCTTTATGATACGTAAGTACATCAGCTGGTGCAGTGGTAGCACGAATCGATATTTTAATCTCACACTGGATTAAGGCTTGGATCTACTATTCCATATAATTACTATTGCCTAAATTATTATTATTATAACAAATAAGCGACGTCAGTATTCCACAGTTTTATGAAATTGTCTGTAAAATTATGTGCAAAATTCATAAAACATAATTTAGACATAAAAATTTCTTGAACTTTTTTTCATTTTAGAATTTTTTTATATTTTTTTTGTAAAACGTAAAAAAATGTTTACAAATTCTTTACCAAATTGTTCTTTACGCAAAATCATATACAATATGACAACATATAACCACTTAAACACTTTCTGTGTTCATTTAATGGTGTCATTATCATACACATGTTACAACTAGCAGTACATAGAGCTTTTAAGTGGTTACAGGTTGTCATATTGTCAATGATTTTGTATAAAGATAGATTTGGTAATTTTTTTAAGAATTTTTATAAAATTTTAATAAAAAATTCTAAAATAGTTTTCTAACAATTTTATAAAATGATATAAAAAGCTTTTTATGTCTAAATTATGTTGTATGGATGTTGTACAGGATTTTACAGGCAATTTTGTAATAATGTAGAACACTGCTTTGGCTTACAATAAATGTTATTATACGAGGGCAGTTCAATAAGTAATGCAACACATTTTTTTCTGAAACAGGGGTTGTTTTATTCAGCATTGAAATACACCAGGTTATTCCCCAATATTTGAGCTACACAATACTATTTTTCAACGTAATCTCCATTCAATGCTACGGCCTTACGCCACCTTGAAATGAGGGCCTGTATGCCTGCACGGTACCATTCCACTGGTCGATGTCGGAGCCAACGTCGTACTGCATCAATAACTTCTTCATCATCCGCGTAGTACCTCCGACGGATTGCGTCCTTCATTGGGCCAAACATATGGAAATCCGACGGTGCGAGATCGGGGCTGTAGGGCGCATGAGGCCCTGAAGTTTTGTGAGCTCCTCTCTGGTGCGAAGACTTGTGTGAGGTCTTGCGTTGTCATGAAGAAGGAGAAGTTCGTTCAGATTTTTGTGCCTACGAACACGCTGAAGTCGTTTCTTCAATTTCTGAAGAGTAGCACAATACACTTCAGAGTTGATCGTTTGACCATGGAGAAGGACATCGAACAGAATAACCCCTTCAGCGTCCCAGAAGACTGTAACCATGACTTTACCGGCTGAGGGTATGGCTTTAAACTTTTTCTTGGTAGGGGAGTGGGTGTGGCGCCACTCCATTGATTGCCGTTTTGTTTCAGGTTCGAAGTGATGAACCCATGTTTCATCGCCTGTAACAATCTTTGACAAGAAATTGTCACCCTCAGCCACATGACGAGCAAGCAATTCCGCACAGATGGTTCTCCTTTGCTCTTTATGTTGTTCGGTTAGACAACGAGGGACCCAGCGGGAACAAACCTTTGAATATCCCAACTGGTGAACAATTGTGACAGCACTACCAACAGAGATGTCAAGTTGAGCACTGAGTTGTTTGATGGTGATCCGTCGATCATCTCGAACGAGTGTGTTCGCACGCTCTGCCATTGCAGGAGTCACAGGTGTGCACGGCCGGCCCGCACGCGGGAGATCTGACAGTCTTGCTTGACCTTGCGGCGATGATGACACACGCTTTGCCCAACGACTCACCGTGCTTTTGTCCACTGCCAGATCACCGTAGACATTCTGCAAGCGCCTATGAATATCTGAGATGCCCTGGTTTTCCGCCAAAAGAAACTCGATCACTGCCCGTTGTTTGTAACGCACATCCGTTACAGACGCCATTTTAACAGCTCCGTACAGCGCTGCCACCTGTCGGAAGTCAATGAAACTATACGAGACGAAGCGGGAATGTTTGAAAATATTCCACAAGAAATTTCCGGTTTTTTCAACCAAAATTGGCCGAGAAAAAAATGTGTTGCATTACTTATTGAACTGCCCTCGTACGACAATAATTTACACATGTAATTATATGGAATGGTAGATCCATGCCTTAATCTAATGATGATAATATCAAATCGTGGTATAGTTGCGCCATTTGATGTTCTTATGTATCATTAAGAATATTTACCCTGCAATACGTCAGTTGTAAAACAGCGATGAATGTGAGCCCTTGTAATCGGTGGAATAACATATGCGTAAATAGCTGGTATTTTAAAATTGACATGTTGACGTCACGTATAGCTCACGATACCAACATGGACATACAATATAACACTACTTGCTGCAATGAAGGATAAAATTGTGTAATGATGTAAACATAGGTATGTTGTTATTCCTTGTATTGAAAATCTTGGATATAATTATTATGTGTGTTATTATGTTAACTGCTGTGCAGCAGCGTTTTGGTCTCTCCATTGGCAGATCCGAAGATAGCAACAGGTAATTACCAAAACCGGTAATCTATATGAATAAAAGATTTTAGTAATCTTGATTGCTCGAAATGTATTTAGTGTTCATAATACTACAGATCGCCCCCACGCTGACGATGTTGGTAGCGTATAAGACTATGTAATTTTTGTGGAACGGTGATCAGGAACTGTTGCCACGATCTGTTTCTGCTGTCTCTAGTAATTCGGCGACACTTCGCCCTCGCTACCCGAAAGTCTGCGAGATTCCCATCAGTTGGTCGACGCTTGAATCCACGCAGAGCTGTGCAGGTCCTGCTCACTGCGCAGCAGTATTCGTCGCTCCATCAAGGGACAGGTTGCCTTTTGCAGCTGGCTCGAAGATGGCAGAGCGGGTGCTCCAGTGGCGTGGTGGATTACACTACTGGCCATTAAAATTGCTACACCACAAAGCTGACGTGCTACAGACGCGAAATTTAACAGACAGGAAGGAGATGGTGTGATATGAAAATGATTAGCTTTTCAGAGCATTCACATAAGGTTGGCGCCGGTGGCGACACCTACAACGTGCTGACATCAGGAAAGTTTCCAACCGATTTCTCATACACAAACAGCAGTTGACCGCCGTTGCCTGGTGAAACGTTGTTATGATGCCTCGTGTAAGGAGGAGAAATGCAAACCATCACGTTTCCGGCTTTGATAAAGGTCGGATTGTAGCCTATCGCGAATGCGGTTGATCGTATGGCAACATTGCTGCTCGCGTTGATCAAGATCCAATGACTGTTAGCAGAATACGGAATCGGTGGGTTCAGGAGGGTTATACTGAACGCCGTGCTGGATCCTAACGGCCTCGTATCACTAGCAGTCGAGATGACAGGCATCTTATCCGCATGGATGTAACGGATCGTGCAGCCACGTCCCGATCCCTGAGTCAACAGATGGGGACGTTTGCAAGACAACAACCATCTGCACGAAGAGTTCGACAACGCTTGCACCAGCATGGATTGTCAGCTCGGAGACCATGGCTGCGGTTACCCTTGACGCTGCATCACAGACAGGAGCGCCTGCGATGGTGTACTCATCGACGAACCTTGATGCACGAATGGCGAAACGTGATTTTTTCGGATGAATCCGGGTTCTGTTTACAGCATCATGATGGTCGCATCCGTGTTTGGTGACATTGTGGTGAACGCA
The DNA here is from genome assembly GCF_023864345.2 of Schistocerca serialis cubense. Taxonomy (NCBI): domain Eukaryota; kingdom Metazoa; phylum Arthropoda; class Insecta; order Orthoptera; family Acrididae; genus Schistocerca; species Schistocerca serialis. The sequence continues at coordinate 1,172,868,880 of NC_064638.1, forward strand.
CACTGGAAGCGTGTGTTCGTCATCGCCATACTGGCGTATCACCCGGCGTGATAGTGTGGGGTGCCATTGGTTACACGTCTCGGTCACCTCTTGTTCGCATTGACGGCACTTTGAACAGTGGACGTTACATTTCAGATGTATTACGACCCGTGGGTCTACCCTTCATTCGATCCCTGCGAAACCCTACTTTTCAGCAGGATAATGCACGACTGCATGTTGCAGGTTCTCTACGAGCCTTTCTGGATACAGAAAATGTTCGATTGCTGCCCTGGCCAGCACATTCTCCTGATCTCTCACTAACTGAAAACGTCTGGTCAATGGTGACCGAGCAACTGGCTCGTCACAATACGCCAGTCACTACTCTTGATGAACTGTGGTATCGTGTTGAAGCCGGATGGGCAGCTGTACCTGCACACGCCTTCCAAGCTCTGTTTGACTCAATGCCCAGGCGTATCAAGGCCGTTATTACGGCCAGAGGTGGTTGTTCTAGGTACTGATTTCTCAGTATCTATGCATCCAAATTGCGTGAAAATCTAATCACATGTCAGTTCTTGTATAATATATTTGTCCAATGAATGCCCGTTTATAATCTGCATTTATTCTTGGTGTAGCAATTTTAATGGCCAGTAGTTTATTTCGGTAACATGACCGGTCCATTCCTGAACGCCGTCACTGTTCAAACACAGCAGGGTGTATGAAGAGCGTCCATTCTGCATACTGACCACCCACAGTGGCGGCTTCCTTTCGGTGATCCGGCGACCACTCCGTCATATGAATGCAGGTCGGGAAGTGATCATTTGAGTGTACGCCACTGACCCTTCCCCCTGGGCCGGTGTGTTCGGGGGCTGGAGAACACACCGAGAGGTCGATAGCGGCGGACGATCCTGTTACACTGCGGAAGTGCGTGCTGTGCGCCGTGTTCAACAAACACGGACATGAGAAGGCTCTCAGTTGTTCTGCTCTTGCGGCAGATGATTGAGGAGCCGTAAAACACACTGCGTGCATTAGAATGAGGAAGGTGCGGGGGATCTGAGTAAGGAAGTCATAGAGGGCCTCTCCGTGTAGCACGGGGGTAGTCATCCTTTCTTTACTCGCCGTCCACTTTTGTATCTCTGTTAAACCTTCTAACCGCCCACCGGTTTCACGGTAATGGTGATTTATAAAGTAGGGAGAAACTTTACTTAATTACGAGTGTTGCCCAGAAAGTAATGCACCACATTTTTTTTCTTCAACAATTCTTTATTGAACACAATGAGAATTACACAAACGAAAGAATGGTATTGGTTGGAAACGGTCTTGTTTGCAATTTTATTTTTTTATTTTTCAACTACGCGTTTCGCCTTATTTGGGCATCTTCAGGTTGATCTACATAGAAAACAGAGAACAAATACATTTATTTAAGAATCGTGATCGCGTTGTGCAGACTTGGATAACCTAAAAGCATGTATAAACAGATCAGGTACTGAAAGAGCAAATACCTTAATTTGGTATTTCTTAGAACGATCCTTTAGACTGTGTAGCCAAAGGGCATCGTCGAACACATCAGGCCAAAATCGCCTTCGTTAAACTCAGTACAAACTAGAAATATAAAATATAAAAACAGATAAGAGAATTCACCAGTGATCGGACACTCAGAAATGCAATCATATTACCGAAGCTTTACGATAAGGCCATGCCTTCCTAGATGGACGTGAGTGACTCCAAGGCCTGCATAACGCGTTCCCGTTCACAGGAGTGAGTAATAGAATAAGATGGGGCTTGAGTGGTTAGCATAATGCACCACAGCGTCGTGTGCTAGTACTGACGCCTAATACAGAATCACCTCATTAGATGGCGCTGCCACGCAGCTGTTGGTAAGAATGAAGGATCGTAAACTGGATATACATAGCCAATGAAATTTCATAAATGTAATGCACATAAAACATTGATAATATGGAATTACTAGGAGAAGCACCTGTGCAATAACTTATCCTAAAAGTTTGACGAAGTAAAATACAAATGAAGGCGGTTAATTTAAAATGAGAAAACAGGGCGTATAATAGAACACACAGATGCAGTACCTAAACAGATTTTACGTATCATATATCACTAGAACGAGGCAATGCCACCTATTGAGGTGATTCTGTATTAGGTGTCAGTACTAGCACACGACGCTGTGGTGCATTATGCTTCAACCAATACTGTTAAGCACTAGTTTGCTGCATGCCACAGATGGATTGGACGAAAGAATGGTATTTTATCTACACACCATTTTTTTCCACGCTACCTCCATCCCGTTCTATGGCCTTCCTCCAGCGCGAAATAAGACCAGTCCTTGTCCTGGTGGCGGAACCAGTGCTTCGCTGTGTGAACCAGTTCTTCATCGTCCTCAAAATGTCTTCCACTAATGGCATCCTTTAACGGCCCATGTATGGGCCGAGAGGGCTATGTCAGCGCTGTAAGGTGGATAGGATAACTCTGTCCAACCATGTTTTGCGATGTGTTCACCAGTCCTCAGACTTGTGTGAGGCCGAGTGTTATCGTGTTGCAGCAAAACATCTCCTCGGTTGCTGTGGCGCCGAAGTCACCGGAAACGCGTCTTGATTTTGTTATTGTGTTGACATATGCTTCTGAATTAATGGTACCGCCTCTTGGTATCACATCAATGAGACGCACACCTTCACAGTCCCAGAACACGATGATCATGACCTTATCGGCGGAAGCAGTCAAAACGGTTCAAATGGCTCTGAGAACTATGGGACTTAACTTCTGAGGTCACCAGTCCCCTAGAACTCAGAACTACTTAAACCTAACTAACCTGAGGACATCACACACATCCATGCCCGAGGCAGGATTCGAACCTGGACCGCAGCGGTTGCGCGGTTCCCGAGTGTAGTGCCTAGAACCGGAAGCAATCACTTTGAACTTTTTTTTCCTTGGGGAGTGGGAATGGCGCCATCGACTGTCGTTACGTTTCGGGCTCAAAATGGTGAACCCAGGTTTCATCACTTGTCGCAATCCGGCACAAGGCGGCCTCCTACTCAGCTTCAAAACGTTGCAACAAATCAAGACAAATGTTTTTTCTGTGCGATTTTTGATCCAACGTTAAACACCGGCGGACCCATTTTGCACACAATTTTGAATATCCAAGTGAGCGAATAATTGCATCCACATTTCCTTTGCTGTTTGACAGATGCAGCGCCTACTGCAGAGTCGTAATGCGTCTGTCCTCGCGAATGACAAAATCAACTCGCTGCAACATGTCAGGTGTGAGACAGCCGTGGATGGTCTCCCCGACAGCTGCAGATCGTGGAGCTCCGCCGAACCGCCTTCTGATGACCTCACCCTCCGTGCCCAGCGACTAACTGTACTTCTGCAGACAGCAGATGCTCCATAGACTCTGCACAAGCGTTTGTCAACGTTCCCCACCGTTCCTTCCCTTGCAATGAGAAGTTCAATTGCTTGTAACGTACGTCACCCACAGACGCCATTTTGAAACTGTCCTGCAGCTACGCTATCTATCGGAAGTGATGGAAACTTGGCGCGCTCACTCTCCGGAGACTATACATACGTAATACATACGTAACGTTTCGCATTCGTAGCAATGTTTTCGGCGGAGAAAAAAAATGCGGTGCATATTGTCTGCGCAACCCTTGTAAATTAATAAAGCAGAGTTAATGAAAGTTAAAGCATATAATAATAATCACTTGCCAGATACTGTGTCAAAATTTTATGAAAATCTAGTTGACATGTTTTTAAAACCACTACCACCGGCCGCGCACCATGCAATCTGGAACCCCTACTAGTGGGTGGTGGGAACCAGGTTGACTGCCATTGGTGCAGCACATCGTATGGGGGCAGGTAGAGGGAACATATGGTCAATCTGTGACACACGTGCTCTGATACAACGATTGCTTGTAGGGCAGTTGTGATGAGAGAAGCGATGAGTGAAAGGCGTTGTTTAATAGCACAGCCACTTTCTCTCTGCTGGGGTCCTTTTATCTGGAAATGTAGCCATGTAGTTCAGGGGCGACGGGGAATTTGAAATGTGTCTACTGCAAACATAATCACATTCGTCTACCCTGAAGCAACAGACGAAGTTCTTCCACACGTGTCATGAACCCATTCAAGTTCCACTGAAGTATGGAAGCCATTTGAATGATGAAGTTTTCCTCCGTTGTTCCCCTGCGGTGGGGTGACTGTAACCAAGGGAGCGAGGGGCTGATTTAACAGAAATACCTTGTTAGTGCTCTCCTACTGTGAGCGTTATGTTCCGCTTCCACTTCCGCTGTTATTTCACTGGTAGGAAACATAGGTTGTTGGACTAGTTGTACAGGTCGGAAGCAGCCACATTTATGAGGTGCAGGATGAAGTGCTCGTCTCAGATGTCGAAGTCTGGGTGCCAACTTTACTCTTCTGTAGGGGCTACATCGATGCTGAAACAAGAGTCGGTACGGAAGTGGGCGGCTGTATGGCCTCAAGCGCCTTCTTTGCGTCAGAATACGAGATGTGCAGGACGACGTTAGTCTCCTGAATTTTCTTTTTTTTTCTGCGAAATTAGGACATTGTTTGCTCCAAACTGGTTGGACGTGAAAGCAATTGACTCTCATTGAATAGTGAGTTCGTGGACAGTGGTCTCTTATCGTCCACACATAGCCCTCTGTTGCAAGCCAAGAGGGCGTGTCCGAAGCGTCGACGCTTAAAAAGCAGCACATATGATGTAGCGTTCGTGTAAATAAACAAGATAAAATTTTGCGAATTGAAATTTGGTTTACGCAAAGCTGTGCAATGATAATAATGTATTAACTAAATGATGTCACGTTTAAAACGTTAAGTTGCAAAGAGTTTGTTATTAAATAAAGGTTTTAATTCTCATAAACAAATATTGACTGCATCGAAGACTGTATATCAGGCTCTCTCGATTTATAGCAGTCAAAAATGTGAATCTCGGTGGTTTATGTTTCCTGACAATATACCTTTCTGGATGTCTACACTTCATTTCATTGGAACGAATCAAACAACAACATGGAATCTTGAAGAGTCAAACAGGTACCAAAGTGGTCAGTGCATATGCAGGTATTATCTACGTAAAAATCAACTGTACAGAAAGATTTTTTCCCTTGTTCTTTAATCTTGCTTCTCAGGATTTAATGCGTTATGTAGTAACTTATTGTACATTAGTATCTGTGTTCGTGACCTACCCACACAGCGACTCGGATTACATTCTCGTACATACAGATACACTGAAGTGTCAAAGAAACTGGTATATGAATGCGTATTCAAATACAGAGATATGTAAACAGCCAGAATACGGCGCTGCGGTAGTCAACGCCTATATAAGACAACAAGTGTGTGGCGCAGTTGTTAGATCGGTTACTGCTGCTACAATGGCACGTTATCAAGATGAGTTTGAACGTCGTGTTATAGTCGTTGCACGATCTTTGGGACACAGCATCTCCGAGGTAGCGATGAGGTGGGGATTTTCCCGTATGACCATTTCACGAGTGTAAGGTGAATATCAAGACTCCGGTAAAACATCAAATCGCCGATATCTCTGCGGCCGGAAAAGATCCTGCAAGAACGGGGCTAACGACAACTGAAGAGAATCGTTCAACGTGACAGAAGTGCAACCCTTACGTAAGTTGCTGCAGATTTCAGTGCTGAGCCATCAACAAGTGTCAGCGAAACACATCGATATGGGCTTCCGGAACGAAGGCTAACTGGCGTACCTTGATGACGGCACGCCACAAATCTTTACGCCTCACCTGGGCCCGTCACCAAGATTGGACTGTTGATGACTGGATACATGTTGCCTGTTCGGACGAGTCTCGTTTCAAAGTGTGTCGAGCGGATGAACGTGTACGAGTATGGAGACAACTTCATGAATCCATGAACCCTGCATGTCAGCAAGGGACTGTTCAAGCCGGTGAAGGCTCTGTAATGGTGTGAGGCGTGTGCAGTTGGACTGATATGGGTCCCTGATACGTATAGATACGACTCTGACAGCAGACATGTACGTAAGCGTCCTGTCTGATCACCTGCATCCATTAATGTCGATTGAGCATTCCGATGGACTTGGGCAATTCCAGCAAGATAATGCGACCCCCCCCAAGTCCACAATTGTTACAGAGTGGCTCCATAAACACTCTTCTGAGTTGTAACACTTACCCTGGCCACCAAACTCCCCAGACATGAACGTTATTGAGCGTATCTGAGATGCCCTGCAACATGTTTTTCAGAAGAGATCTCCACCTCCTCGTACTCTTACGGATTTATGGACAGTCCCCCAGGATTCATGATGTCAATTCCCTCCAGTACTACTTCAGACTTTAGTCGCGTCCATGCCACGTCGTGTTGCGGCACTTCTGCTTGCTCGCGGGGGCTCTATACGATATTAGGCAGGTGTACCAGTTTCTTTGGTTCTTCAGTGTAGGCACATGCAAATAGACTGATAGGTCAATGGCGGAATCCACCCAGTTCGCTCAGAGGCAAACATAAGAAGAAGGAACTGAATCCGGAGTGATACCAACATTGAGAGACATAAATGAGAAACGAAATTCCTGCAGTGATTACGTACAAATCGTATACATGTTCTTTTTATTTGAAAATCAGTCTCTGGACACAAAAAATTAACTAATTTTATAGTTGATATTACAAGAATTAGGTACACAGGGCCTAACTTTAAGGCGAGAATGTCCACCGCAGTACACCGGACAACTTCGATAGACTGAATGTCAGGATGAAATATGGTGACTTCAGGAGCTTACTGTCGGTCTTTTTCATGAGATTCTGAACTTTGGTGGCACGTTTGTTTTCCCATTCCTTTTCGATTTCCTTAGTATCTATTACATCCATAACGGCTGGCACTTTACAACCCAGTGTGCTGCACAATGTTGATAGAATATTCTCCAAGTAGTTTGGCATTAACATCTTGTTTATTTGGGTAGCTTTCAGTGTCTCGATCAGCAACTTACCAACACCCAGCCTGTTGACAGATTTAACTCGCCTTCTAGAGACTTTTGAGTATAGAAAGACGACAGTTTCTCAGACGGACGCTTTACACATTTAACAACAATAAATACATAATTTACCACAGAATATGGTTTATTATTTTGACTGTCTTCCTCAGGCGTCTCACGTGGACTAGCCACACGATATCGCTTTGGGATCTGGATGTTAACACCGCCCAACGCGTGTGAGGTGTGGCAGGTTCCCCAGAGGTTGCCCGCTAACGACTGTTCCACCTCAACTCCCTTGCGTCTCAGCGGCGCGCAGCACGTCTTGATACTGAGTTTCTTTAGTTTTTTTAACTTTTTTTACCACCCTTGCGATCCGGACAATGAAGTTAAGATCTTCTTTCCACGTGACACACAACGTTCTATCGCCGCGCCGCATAGTGGTCGCTGCCATCTAACGAAAGCTGAACTCCCTGATGTGGCGACACGGCAGGAAAAATATGCAGGAGAGACGAATAGCCCACCTCTAGCGACGATACACCGCTACTGGGGAAAACTCAGACACAGTAACTATGACCAAAGGCAGAGTGTTACGCGCGTCCGCTGGCAACGTGTGTCTTGTAATCGGCGAAGCTAGTTCGCTGTTCGCAGTCTTGAGCATCTATGGGAAATGGCTGAAGCACAATGAAAGCACAAACAAGCGACAAAGTGTTGGACGTCCGTGTCTCATTACGGAATGTGGAGATCAGAGGCTAGCCTAGTCTCTAAAGTGCCGTATCTTCTTTTTATTCCGAGCACTTCACTCTTAGACTTACATTTTTATTACGCCCTCTACGTCCATCTACATATTGTACGTTACCAGTCTTTACCTCTCCGATGATTACTAGCATCATGCACCACTTACACTGTCCAAATCGTTTTCTAGGTCGACTTGTTCCCACTTCCCCCAGTTATTTCAGAAATTTTTAACGAAATACTACCATATCTGGCCGGCCGGTGTGTCCTAGCGGTTCTATTCGCTTCAGTCTGGAACTGCGCGACCGTTATGGTCGCAGATTCGAATCCTGCCTCGGGCATGGATGTGCGTGATTTCCTTAGGTTAGTTAGGTATAAGTAGTTCTAAGTTCTAGGGGGCTGACGACCTCAGATGTTAAGTCCCGTAGTGCTCAGAGCCATTTGAAGTACCATATCTTGCTTGATCACAAGTTTTACAAAGCTCTGTCATACTCCGATACTGGATCAAGTGAGTCCTCCATATCGACACATATCGATGTGCCCTCCGCCACACACCGTTGGGTGGCTTGCGGAGTATAAATGTAGATGTAGACACCCACTTCTTCTCTTGTTAAGTTAGCAAACATTTTCTTCCTCTCTTACAGTTTTTTATGCAGTCTTTCCATTTATCTGCTCTGCTCTCTGAATTTGCAGTAGAAACGTTTTGAACCACAAGGTTGGTGGATATACTTTTAAATTCTCCGAAAGTAATTTGGCCTCTCTATTTGAAAAATGTGTCATGTAAACAATAATTTCTTTTTGAATATCCTTAAATTTTTCCTGCTGCTATTTCACTTTTGCCACGTTGATTGCATTTCTAATTCACTTATATTACTGTGTACTTTCTCTTTCTGAACAGTTTTGTTTTACGTTCTGTCGTCTACTGATTGAAAAATTCCTTCCATTATCTGCAGTTTCTTCACACTTACCTTTATTATGATACCTACATCAAATATATGATTTTCGGAAGCTCTGTTGTATTATAACATAGTTCAACTGATATCATTCCGTGATTCTTGGTATTTTCCAAGCGCCCTTTCTCCAGATGTAATTCTTGAATGGTGTACCAACTGCTTTTGCTTGTGGCGTCAGCATGTATAATATAACTACAGTTGATGGCGTTGATTTGGTTTCTGATGAGAATCGTCTTCTCGCTAAACTCATTATTTACACTACTCTCCTATTAATAACGAATGCTACTCCTCTAATACCATTCTCTAATGTTTTTGGTAGTTCCTTATTTTGATTTGATCATAAATCTCAAATACATTTCACTTCACTGACCTGTATTAGATACAGTTTCAGCTTTTGCTTTTCCCTTTCCAGGTTTTGTATAATGGTGCCCTTTCGTTGGTGCTTCGCTCTTTTTCTTATGCTCACGTCCGTTTTTCTAGTCTCCTCCCGGAGATCCGAATGGAGGATTACGAAATCTATTGCCAAAGAGAGAACATCGTGACACAGTTTTAGTTACAGGCCACTGTTCCTGCAAATCATATACCACGTCTTCGATACAGTAGATTTCATAATTGCTTTCGGGGTTTACACGTTCTTTATGCACAGTTAATTACTACCATCAAAATGAGTATACATCAATTAACGAATATTTGTCATATTTCGTTCTTACTCATCATCACAAATACGTATCAAAGAGGCAGTAACATCCAATCACAAACGGTCACTTGTGACTAACTGCAGCTTCTCTCTCGAATACGTAACAATGTAACCATTCTACTTATGCCGAAACTCTTTCCTCAAGCACCACAACTATTTGGCTGGTTACTTTACAATCTAATATGTCATAGGTTCACACTCCTATTTTCGTACGTTTTTTCGACACACTCTGGACAAAATATTAATGATAGCCATGTACAGCAGGAACAGGCAACTGTAATGAGAAAGTTATGACACCGTCGTAATAAATAAAGTGTACATGGTCCATGCTAAACCTGTAGGCGGCGATGGGCTACATATTTTGTATGTTTTTATAAACAATTTTAATACAAACATCTAGAAACAGAGAAGGGCAATAAGTATGAAACGCTTTCGGTATGATCATTAACAGTAGCTGGTTCAAAGCTTTCTACTAATATAATTACACTGGAAATTTGCGGGTATGTGACGGCGCCGTGACATTGTTTATAAAATATATGCTGTTACGTTTTATTGAAGATGACGTGACGACAGCAGCGAAATTGTTTTTCTTTCGACTGTACTGCATACCTGTATACGAGATTGCTGCTCGCTGAATGTGTTAATCCGAATGCGTCAGCTTGCTGTCCGTCCAAACTACCATTTTACCCCAGAGGTAATTCTCTGATAGGGTTACTGCCAGTTGCAATTGCCTCTGACAGCCCTCTAGCTTTTGTGTTATATTCATTCCGTCTGCATAGAGGATTAGTCAGACGTGTGGACGTAATCCTCTGCTCTAGTTAAACAAGTTTTCTCGATAGAGCATTCTTCAGAGATGACTCTGACCATATTTCAAACATGTCTAAACTAAATTACAAATTAAATAAAAGGTATGGTTGTCCTGAATAGGAAAGTTTCTCGGACACCACAGTTCTTTACTAGGAGACAGTACCCCGTCTCCTAACTTCGAATTTACTTATGGAACCAATTATACAGGAGACTACATTTAGAGACGGATTGCGGGCCATGATGTAGCTTCACATCCTTTGAATATATAGACCTGTATCACTGATGTCGATTTGCAGTAGAAGATCGGAACATATACTGTGTGTCGAACATTACGAATTACCTCGAAGAAAACGAACTAGTGACACACAGTCAGCACGAATTCAGGAAACATCGCTCTCCTGAAACACAACTAGCTCTTTATCCGGATGAAATGATAAGTGCTATCGACAAATATATCTCAAATTGATCCCATATTTCTAGGCTCCTAGAAGGCTTTTGACACCATCCTTCCCAAGCACCTTCTAATCAAACTGCGTTTCTATGCAGTATCGTAGCAGTTGTGCGACCAAATTACCGAATTTTCCCAAAAACGTCATAGTTCGTAGTAACTGACGGAAATTCGTCGATTAAAAGAGAATTAATATCTGGCGTTCCGCAAGAAAGTATTATAGGCCCTCTGCTGTTCCTGATCTACTGGCAGTTTTTCACGCATCTCAATATTTTTAGGTCATATCTCCTGGAGCATACGTCGCACAACCACATAATTTTAGACATACGTTTGCTATGTATGTGGACAGTGCAAAACGATTTAGAAAAAATATCTGAATGGTGCGAAAAGTGGCAGTTGACCCTAAATAACGAAACGTGTGAGGTCATTCACATGAGTGCTAAAAGGAACTCGTTAAACTTCGGTTACACGATAAATCAGTCTAATCTAAAAGCCGTAAATTCAACTAAATACCTAGGTGTAACAGTTACGAACAACTTAATTTCGAAGGTTCAAATGGTTCAAATGGCTCTGAGCACTATGGGACTCAACATCTGTAGTCATAAGTCCCCTAGAACTTAGAACTACTTAAACCTAACTAACCTAAGGACATCACACACATCCATGCCCGAGGCAGGATTCGAACCTGCGACCGTAGCAGTCGCGCGGTTCCTGACTGAGCGCCTAGAACCGCTAGACCACCGCGGCCGGCAATTTCCAAGGAACACATAGAAAATGTTGTGGGGAAGGCTAACCAAAGACTGTGTTTTATTGGCAGGACACTTAGAAAATGTAACAGACCTACTAAGGAGACTGCCTACACTACGCTTGTCCGTCCTCTTTTAGAATACTGCTGCGCGGTGTGGGATCCTTAGCAGATAGGACTGACGGAGTACGTCGAAAAAGTTCAAAGAAAGGCAGCACGTTTTGTATTATCGCGAAATAGAGGGGAGAGTATCATAGAAATGATACAGGATTTGGACTGGAAATCATTAAAAGAAAGGCGTTTTTTGGTGCGACGGAATCTTCTCACGAAATTCCAATCACCAACTTTTCCCTCCGAATGCGAAAATATTTTGTTGACACCGACCTACATAGGGAGAAACGATCACCACGATAAAATAACGGAAATCAGAGCTTGTACGGAAAGATATAGGAGTTCATTCTTTCCGCGTACTATATGAGATTGGAATAATAGAGAATCGTGAAGGTGGTTCGATTGAACCGTCTGCCAGGCACTTCAATGTTATTTCCAGAGTCTCCATGTAGATGTAGATGTAGAAAATATTTTCCTAATACAGTTAGTGGTAAAGGAGTAAAAAGGAAATCGTTACACCTGATGCTGAAATGTTACTGCATAACAGTGAAAATCTACTAAGCGACAAACTTTTTTCCTGTCATGGTTTTGTGAGTGCTGTCAGCGAGAAAATTTTCGCACGGATCTGAAATTATGTGTAAAGATTGTTGCAGGTGACTAACTGTTCTCATTCTCTAATAACGTATGATTACAGTCTGGGCATTTGCGTGCAGTGAGTTGCACTGCTTCAAAACATGTACGCAGTTCACAATTGTATTATTGTCTTACTGTATTGAACCCTTCACGTTGTTGTTGTGGTCTTCAGTCCTGAGACTGGTTTGATACACCTCTCCATGCTACTCTATCCTGTGCAAGCTTCTTCATCTCCCAGCAACTACTGCAACCTACATCCTTCTGAATCTGCTTAGTGTATTCATCTCTTGGTCTCCCTCTACGATTTTTACCCTCCACGCTGCCCTCCAATACTAAATTGGTGATCCCTTGACGTCTCAGAACATGTCCTACCAACCGATCCCTTCTTCTAGTCAAGTTGTGCCACAATTTTCTCTTCTCCCCAATCCTATTCAATACCTCCTCATTAGTTATGTGATCTACTCATCTAATCTTCACGTAATACCTCTTAATCGGTAAATTATTTCACCATTTTAAATTTTAAAACGTGGTGACTATTTGTGTGGAATACTGAATATCAAATTTTTGTTGCCCCTTGAATCTGTTAAGTAGGCAACCTGCAATTGGGCTTTGTCTCGAGGTAGTCGCTAAGTAATACACAGGAGCGGACAAAATACGGAAAAGCCAAAAAACGAGATACTTAATACAGTGCAAGCGACCCTCTGGCGTTCAAAATAGCTCCCAATTGTCTCAGAATGTATAAAACGGGTCCTGTATGATTTTCAAGGGAATGTAATACCATTCTTCTTTCAAAATATCTAAAAGTTCAGGTAAGGATGATGGAGGTTCTTAGTGACCACGTAACATCCTCTCTAAAGTAGACCACAAGGGCTCAATACTATAGAAATCTCGTGAATATGGTGGCCAGGGGGGATGCTAAATTTATCCTTATGCTCACAAACCAGTTCTGGGCGGTGCGAGCTGTGTGAACCGGGTCTCTGTAGACTTGGAACACAGCGACACCATTCGGAGACGAACGTTGTGTCACAGAATTGTCCTTATCGGCCAAAATGGCCGTATAAACCTTAGTAGAAATGCATCCTTGCGGAGATACATTGGGGCTCATGGAATACCACGATGTAGCTGTCCAAATCGTCACTGAATCCCGCCTTGGTTCACTCTTGAGAGATAAGCTCGACCAGAAGTTGGATACTGTGTGAAGCAAGATTTATCCGACCGCATGACTTTCTTCACTTACTCGATAGTCCAGGTTTTAGGGCTTCGGCACCACGTTTGTCTCTTATGGAGTCCAGATATCTCTCCAGACAGTTCATGATTCGACTGTACAAAAACCTGATCCAGCCTGTTGTTCTATATGGCTGTGAGACATGGAGTATCCGGAAACAGGACTTACATAAGCTCCTTCTTTTTGAGAGAAACGTGCTTCGGAAGATCTTCGGTTCAGTTCTGGATGCAGATACAGGGGAATGGAGGAAAGATATAACCGAGAGCTTGAGGAACTATACCAGCAGCCCAACATAGCAGGAACTGTCAAAGCCAAACGAATGCAGTGGGCCGGCCATGTGGCCCGGATGGGGGATCACAGATGGCCTCGGAAGCTCCTGGATTTCACACCTACAGGAAAGAGACCGCCAGGGAGACCCAAGCAGCGTTGGAGGGATGGACTCCATGAAGATTTAAACCACGTGTCAATAGATGTGAATGGATGGCGGATAGCAGCAATGGACAGAATACAGTGGAGGAGGAAACTTGTAGATGCGTGCCGTCGACTGGGCCTGATCACGTAGTAGTAGTAGTAGTAGTTGTAGTAGATGAGTGCCCCATCCTTGTCAAACTGGACCTGCTCGGCCTGTAAGATCTTCTTCTATTCACTGTATATACGAATTACGTCATTTCTATTGTACTTAAATTGTAATACCACGACATGTCCAATATCCTTGTAAAAGTGATTTTTTTTTTTCGGATGAATGATACTGCAATATAGAGTCTCGTATTATTGTACTGTAAAATGCCAATTGGTATGCTGGTCGTAGAGAGTACGGCAACAAAGCTTGCCATTCTAGACATATACTGATAGGTATTTAGTCTCCCTTTATCAGTTACCAAAGCAGTCGTTTCGTCAAATGCCTTAGTTCCCTAGACAGTGATTGCAGCACTTGGAGAGGTACAAGTCTCGATAATGGCTGTTTCCTGTGACCTTCCGCCAGGTCTACGTCGGTGATGATCTGGTCACCACAGACAGAAGAGAGACTCACCGCTGGACACCACGGAAGGCCGCCCATTGTCTCAGATGGCTCTGTATCATCGACGTCTCTGTTCTCTGTGGTATACTGTCACGGATAAACGACGCATGGAAAGTCGAGAATTAAATTCAGCTTCCGGTAATCTGTTACTGATGGGTTCGTGGTGAGGCTCTGCCTGTAAACCCTTCCCAGATTCGAGCTGTTACTTTTCGTCCAGTAATCCTACACTCTTCCCGTCGTCTAGGTTCTTCTCATCTTTTCTCACAGTTGTCCATCTCTCTTTTATTTTTCTTTATTTTTGCTCCAGTTCCGTGGAGCCAAATGGAGGAGCGAATCTCTATGGTCACTGAATGAGTTAGTTCATGAAATTAACGTCAGAAATGTAACAATAGGTAAAATAAAACGTACACGACTCCTATGCCAACGACAAGCTGCGAGTATAAGTTAGCATAATCAACAATATAACATTTACATCTACGTCTGCAGCCTGCGAACCACTGCGAAGCGCGTGGCAGAGGATACGCCACACTGTGCCTGTGATTAGGGTTTTTTCGCCGTTCCATTCACATACGGGGCTTATATGGACAGCGTGACATGTGGAGATTTGGATGAGGCCGGGAGGCGTGCACGTAGCCGAAGTGATTAACGCGACAGCTCGTGATAAGCGGAAAATCCGAGTCCTGGTCTGGCAGAAATTTTCATGGGTCACCAATAAATTGTACACCGTATTGGCAATTTGCGAATCCATTTCGTAATATTTACAACAGCTGTTATCGTCAAAACAGTGTCAGATCCTACAGACAGGCATCCATATCTGAAGGACATTGTTTTGAGAGGTCCAGACATTGTAAAAACACAGACATTCTAATAATCAACAATCAACCACTTTAGTTAAATCACTGAAGACAGTTTGTGTTCACAACTTTCTGTTTAATACGTCAGTGCCTTTTAGAGAAAGACGATATAAAGTTGTCGGTTGTTAAACCTAGTCTGAAATCAAACTGCATTACTATACTGTATCTGTAGCCTCACTCTATATGCTCTTATAGTAGGATCCTTCCCGGCGTTTGTCTGAAGTAATTTAGACAAACCAAGGAAAACTTAAATGAGGATGGCTTTATTCTGTTTATCCCGAGTATACAATTCTGATTTAGGAAGAAGTTACTTCATAATATAAAAAGCTAGTGCTACAGAATGAAATTTTCACTCTGCAGCGGACTGTGCGCTGATTTGAAACTTCCTGGCAGATTAAAACTGTGTGCCGGACCGAGCCTCGAACTCGGGACCTTTTTCTCTCGCGGGCTACACTTTTCATCCATCTCTCACCTTCTAGTCACTGCACACACTACACATAATAAGCACATGTTATTTCAGAATATATGATTACTACACACACTGACGTCGACTATATGGACCATGTTCTGTGTATTGAAACCTCCCATTTGCTAGTCTGAGAAATTAACTTACCTCATGTTTGAAAAATGTCATGATTACCGCCTTGAGCTGGTCACAGAATCTTTAGCTAAACAACCAGTTTCGGTCGACTAATCATTATGGGGTATATTACATTAGTAGCAGTAAGATTTTGAACTCCTTTAATGGTAATGGTATTTTTGAGGTTGTTAAAAACCCGCTACCTAAATTCATAAGTGTGATGATATCTATAGTTAAGAATGCCGAAGTGTTGTTGAAAACCAAAAGAGAGAAGAGTTGTGTGCTCATGATGAGTCCCAAAATGCCTTCTTTAACGTCACTGGTTAAGTTACATGAAAAAGAAAAATATATCCGCCCGGTGGTTAGCAACAGCTTCAGTCAAAATAAAATTAAGGAACTATGTACATTGGACACTGTCCATTGCTTAAAAACAGTACATTAATGACCTTAGGCTACCGAGTGAATGTATTTTGTTGTCCTTGAATATCAATAATTAATACACTAATTATCCGATAACAGAAACTTTAGAGCTGGTTCGGAATAATCTTGTTTTCCTAACAAAGCAGAATGAGCTAGTTAATAAAATTGTACTATAAAAATGTAATAACAACGATATAATCGTCGCTTTTAGCGGGAGTAAGGACGAGAAGCTCAGGCTACAAGGAATTTTTAACTCTTTACACCATAATTTAAACTACACTATGGAGTATGAAGTAAGGGCTCTCTTAACTTTTTTGAATTATGGATAAGTAGGAATGCCTAGTGTTTAGAATACGAGGTCTTTCGTAAGACGACAACAGCAGATGTCAATATTGCTGCGAATTCTAATCATCCCCCATAGCAGAAGAAAGCCTTTTTGGCTTTAACGTTCCACAGGTTAAAAGAATTTGCACTTGACCAGAAGGCCACCGCTAGGTAAATAGCCTCCACTATACAGACAGGGATTGGAAATGGACTCAGAGAAAGTGATATTAGGGAAATGGCTGAAAAAATTCTGTCACAGGCTCATGAAGGGGCCGGAGCAGAGAACGAAGAAGTTAGGAATGCTGCTGTGAAGTATGTTGGCCCATCCTCTCTGAAGATTAGTAATGAGTTTAATATGCATAATGTGGTGGTAGGTTTCAACGCTAATACCAAATTGGGGAAGCCTCTCAGTCATAGTACAGAGTAACCGGTTAGTGGGGAGGGGGGCTATAAGATTAAGTGTGAAGCTTGTGACAAGTTTAACATCGGACACACTGGGAGGGAGTTCAGGACGCAACATAGAGAACACAACATAGAGAACACGGTTATCTTGGCTGTTGTAGTGCATTAGGAGCTTATTTAAGTTAGTGCAACCATCAGCTCTGTGATATGGAAAACAATTTACGGATTCTTCATTGTAGGAATAAAGATGCTTATGCTTTTAAACTCATATCTTCAGAGAGGGTGGGCCAACGTACGTCATAGCAGCATCTCTAACTTCTTCGTTCTTTCCTCCGGCCCCTTCACGAGCCTGTGATTCTTTTTTTAAGACCTAGAAATTTTCGTACATAGACGGCGCTTCCATGACCGGTTACTTAATGAGCAGGTCAGTGGAACAAGAGATCGGTTTTTTTCACATTTCTGATAATTTCTTCAATTCCCATTGGAAGTAAAACCGGTGTGCTCTTCGCGGCCACTGTTTAATACACCAAACGTTCGGTGACGTTTGCCGGAATCTGGTGTTTATTCTTTTAATATGCTGTAATTTTCAATTATGTACAGTAATAGTTGCTGCCGTATCATGTACACGTTTATGTCTTTGGGCTTTACTTTTGTCATTCTTAGTCCTCTTGACACACAACTTTTCTTAAATTTTCGTATGATACTGGAGGTTCCGCCATCTGGCACTCTGCTAGCCCAGGCTATCGGCGACGGCACACGTTACCTGCCACTCTGTCGCTGGTACGTTTTGTTCCTGTCCGTGCGAGTGAATGGTTATTGCACCTGATATACCACATGCATGTATTGATGTACGGCATTTAGAGCTGCCTTGTGAGCTTTTGCAACTGTTCATGATACATACATTTTTTGCCTGTTTTGACAAATTCTATTTTTTATTATTTTTGTACGGTTTTGAACCTTGCCGTTGTGTATACTTGCATTTGTATTACGGGAAGAGTTTGTAATCGCAAATTTTGATTACTGACAGGTCGCCAGACGTAGGGCTGGGCCCGAAACTTGTTGTGATTATGGAAATAAAAGATCTCCAAAAAAAGCTACGAGAGCTCTTCAACACCCAACAAGCATTTTTATTCATTTTTATTATATTTGTCGTGATGGTTGCCTACCTCTATCAGGACGTTTAGTCAGAAATAAACTTCATGATGTATTACTTCCTATTTCCGCCGTTCTGTTACAATTTGTGATTGTCCATCAACGTAATGTAGATTTCTGTACTTGAGAAGCTTGTAAATTTATGAAACTAAAAAGCAAGGAAAGGAAATTAATTTTTAAATGCATAGTTTTAGATAAAACTGGCCTGCATAATACTGGGCTAGTCAGATACAGCTCATTTTACGGAAACAAAGCGAAACTGGAATGAAATTCACTGCAGCCGTTAGAGCAACTGCCTGATTTAGCATTCTCCCTGCAGTAAAATAATGAAGGAAGCAGATGGAAGGTGAACAAAGGACCGAGCAGACGGGCCGGTAGTCGGGGGCAAAATTACTGCAGACGTGGCATGAATTAATCGCCAGTCCGAAAGTCCGATTCGAGCTGCCGTCGAATGCGCGGACAATGGCGGACTTGTAAGTGGGGAACGGAACTGACGGATGGACTGCACCTGCGAAAACCGTATCGTGCAGATCGATGCTCAGTGAGCGGCCGAGGGTACTTCTAACGTTGTCTTAATAAAAGAAAAGTAAAACACAAGAAGACATGACAGTAAGTCAATGTAATTCCGTATACGCACGTACACACTGTAATATATAAACATATAAGAGGCCTGAATAGCGTTAGATGCCGAGTCCTCGTGTGAGCGTTAACGAAGGTAGGGGCATATGGAATAAGTTCACAGATATGTGAGCGTCTCGAAGACCTCTTAAGAAATAGAACTTGGAACCCAGTATGTTGACCTCGACGGCGAGTGTCCATCAGAGGCAAGGGTATCGTCAGGAGTGCCCCAGGGAAGTGTCATAGGACCGCCGTTGTTCTCTACAGGGTGTTTCCGTAAGAGCATGACATTTACGGGGACATAGAGGATGCTCCATTGAACAATTTGAGACAGGGAACCTCCGATTGGAGAATGGGATGTTGTTGTTGTTGTCTTCAGTCCTGAGACTGGTTTGATGCAGTTCTCCATGCTACTCTATCCTGTGCAAGCTTCTTCATCTCCCAGTACTTACTGCAACCTACATCCTTCTGAATCTGCTTAGGGTATTCATCTCTTGGTCTCCCTCTACGATTTTTACCCTCCACGCTGCCCTCCAATGCTAAATTTGTGATCCCTTGATGCCTCAAAAGATGTCCTACCAACTGGTCCCTTCTTCTTGTTAAGTTGTGCCACAAACTCCTCTTCTCCCCAATTCTATTCAATACCTCCTCATTAGTTATGTGATCTACCCATCTAATCTTCAGCATACTTCTGTAGCACCACATTTAGAAAGTTCTTATTCTCTTATTGTGCAAACTATTTATCGTCCATGTTTCACATCCATACATGGCTACACTCCATACATCCATACAAATACTTTCAGAAACGACTTCCTGACACTTAAATCTGTACTCGATGTTAACAAATTTCTCTTCTTCAGAAACGCTTTCTTTGCCATTGCCAGTCTATAGTTTATATCCTCTCTACTTCGACCATCATCAGTTATTTTGCTCCGCAAATAGCAAAACTTCTTTACTATTTTAAGTAGTAGAAGGGGATAATGTAGTAGAAGGGGATAATGTAGTAGAAGAGGATAATGGCAATAAAATGACACTACTGTGTACTTTTTTCTTTACATTAGTTACAGTTAACTGCAAATACCATCACTGACACAATAACCTACCATTTGCGCTGTATCTTACAAAATGTGCTGATACTGACAGCCGTCAACCTCAATCCAAGCATGACATCGGCGAACAAAATTATGACGCACCCTGACAAATATCTCTGGTTTGTTTCGAATCACAGAGCAGGCAGCTACAATTCTGGCAAGTAATTCCATCTCTTCTTATCCAGTGGGATATCATTCACAAGTGATTTAAGACATCTCTATAGGAAATAATCAAGGGGATTTAGGTCAGGTGACCTCAAAGGATGAAATAGGATCTCCCCTTCCAATCCAGCGGCCAGGAAATACAACACTGAGATGGTTGCGGACATCCACACTGAAGTGAGGCGGTGGACGTCATGTTGTATCCACATCCTCTCTCAAACAGACAAGGTTTCGTTCTTCAATAATTCAGGCAGAACTCTTTGCACCAACCTCAAGTACAGGTGGCCATTTAGACGGCCAGAAAGAAGTTAAGGCCCTACGACATCCTCACCTACAATGGCGGGCCAGATATTCCCAGCAAAATGTACTTGACTCAACTAGAGCCTGAGGATTTTTCTCATCCCACATATGGCTATTCTTACTGTTCGAAATATCGTCAGTAAACAGCACGATATGGACGAATTCTGGTCGATCAATCCTGCAATCATTGACACAATGCGACCGTTGATGCAAAGTTAGTCACAAAAACTGCATGGACTCATTGTTGGTGATATGGGTGTAATTGTTATTCGCGGAGTACTCGCCACATGCTAGTATGTGCAGGGCCCATTTCACTTGCAATACGACGAGTACTTGTATTGGGGTGGGCTGCAAAATTTCCAGCACCTCCTCTTCAAAATCGGGCGCGCGAGTGGTCCTCAAGTTGCCAAGTCCCCCGTTTCTACTCTCCAATGAGCCAGTCTCCCGCGTTCGTCGATCAAGAGAAATAAACTAGTCGTGATGCATGATGCCTCTCAGGACATCGTTCCCTGTACAGCCTTCCAGTATTGAGAGCATTGCATCGTACATCCCCATACACAAGATGCATGTCATTGAGTTGTGCGAAACTGTACTGGTACTGCTCCACCGTATTGTGCTGCCTGTCTTTGAACAGCACTGAGTAATGAATGTGTCCGTCGGTGATTCATAGCACGGTCGGTCATGGGACAATGTACATTCGACACAACAGAGCCACCTTATGGACAAGTAAAGTAAACAAAACCTGCGCATCATGACTTCCTAGTAATCAGGTTCGTATTCCATATTTCCTTGTAGGAAGGAAATAATGTACGTCTAAATAAACTGCACAGTACACATAAATCTGTACGCAAGTTGGTTGTAAATAAGCTGGAAAACAGTAATGCTGGACAAAGCGGTAGGCAAGTTTACTTCCATATCTCTATAAGCTGGCTTCTCCGATCCCAGATTCCCTACCTCAAATTGTTCGGTGGAGCGTTCTCTACGTCCTGTTACATTTTTGCACGCTCTCACGGAAACACCCTGTATATACACTCCTGGAAATGGAAAAAAGAACACATTGACACTGGTGTGTCAGACCCACCATACTTGCTCCGGACACTGCGAGAGGGCTGTACAAGCAATGATCACACGCACGGCACAGCGGACACACCAGGAACCGCGGTGTTGGCCGTCGAATGGCGCTAGCTGCGCGGCATTTGTGCACCGCCGCCGTCAGTGTCAGCCAGTTTGCCGTGGCATACGGAGCTCCATCGCAGTCTTTAACACTGGTAGCATGCCGCGACAGCGTGGACGTGAACCGTATGTGCAGTTGACGGACTTTGAGCGAGGGCGTATAGTGGGCATGCGGGAGGCCGGGTGAACGTACCGCCGAATTGCTCAACACGTGGGGCGTGAGGTCTCCACAGTACATCGATGTTGTCGCCAGTGGTCGGCGGAAGGTGCACGTGCCCGTCGACCTGGGACCGGACCGCAGCGACGCACGGATGCACCCCAAGACCGTAGGATCCTACGCAGTGCCGTAGGGGACCGCACCGCCACTTCCCAGCAAATTAGGGACACTGTTGCTCCTGGGGTATCGGCGATGACCATTCGCAACCGTCTCCATGAAGCTGGGCTACGGTCCCGCACACCGTTAGGCCGTCTTCCGCTCACGCCCCAACATCGTGCAGCCCGCCTCCAGTGGTATCGCGACAGGCGTGAATGGAGGGACGAATGGAGACGTGTCGTCTTCAGCGATGAGAGTCGCTTCTGCCTTGGTGCCAATGATGGTCGTATGCGTGTTTGGCGCCGTGCAGGTGAGCGCCACAATCAGGACTGCATACGACCGAGGCACACAGGGCCAACACCCGGCATCATGGTGTGGGGAGCGATCTCCTACACTGGCCGTACACCACTGGTGATCGTCGAGGGGACACTGAATAGTGCACGGTACATCCAAACCGTCATCGAACCCATCGTTCTGCCATTCCTAGACCGGCAAGGGAACTTGCTGTTCCAACAGGACAATGCACGTCCGCATGTATCCCGTGCCACCCAACGTGCTCTAGAAGGTGTAAGTCAACCACCCTGGCCAGCAAGATCTCCGGATCTGTCCCCCATTGAGCATGTTTGGGACTGGATGAAGCCTCGTCTCACGTGGTCTGCACGTCCAGCACGAACGCTGGTCCAACTGAGGCGCCAGGTGGAAATGGCATGGCAAGCCGTTCCACAGGACTACATCCAGCATCTCTACGATCGTCTCCATGGGAAAATAGCAGCCTGCATTGCTGCGAAAGATGGATATACACTGTACTAGTGCCGACATTGTGCATGCTCTGTTGCCTGTGTCTATGTGCCTGTGGTTCTGTCAGTGTGATCATGTGATGTATCTGACCCCAGGAATGTGTCAATAAAGTTTCCCCTTCCTGGGACAATGAATTCACGGTGTTCGTATTTCAATTTCCAGGAGTGTACATAAATGATTTAACGGATTGAGTGGGCAGCAGTCTGTGGTTGTTTGTTGATGATGCTGTGGTGTACGGTAAGGTGTCGAAGCTGAGTGACTGTAGGAAGATACAAGACGACTTAGACAAAATTTCTAGTTGGTGGGATGCCTGGCAGATAGCTCTAAATGTGGTAAATTGTAAGTGAATGCGAATCTGCAGGAAAAATAAAACTATAATTTCTGAAAACACCAGTAATAGTGTACTGCTTAGCACAGTCACGTCGTTTGAATATATGTGCGTAGTTTTAGAAAGTGATATGAAATGGAACGAGTATGTGAGAACTGTGGTAGGAAATGCGAATGGTCGACATCTTGTTAGTGGGAGAATTCTGGAGAAACTTAGTTCATCTGTAAAGGAGACCGCACATAGGAAGTTGGTGCGACCTTGGTATCCATGCGAGGTCTGATTGAAGGAGGACATCGAAGCAATTCAGAGGCGGGTTGCTAGATTTGTCACCGGTAGGTTCGAACAACATGTAAATGTTACGGAGAGTCTTCAGGAACTCAAATGGGAATTCCTGGAGGGAAGGCGACATTGTTTTCGAAGAACATCATTGACAAAATTCTGTGAACCGGCATCCGAAGGTGACTGCCGAACGATTGTACTGCCGCCAACATACACTGCACGTAATGACCACGAAGATGAGAGGGCAGAAATTAGGGCTCATACGGAGGCATGTACCGGGTGATCAAAAAGTCAGTATAAATTTGAAAACTTAATAAACCACGGAGTAATGTACATAGAGAGGTACAAATTGACACACATGCTTGGAATGACATGGGGTTTTATTAGAAAAAAAAACCATATTGCTAGACGCGTGAAAGATCTCTTGCGTGCGTCGTTTGGTGATGATCGTGTGCTCAGCCGCCGCTTTCGTCATGATTGGCCTCTCAGGTCCCCAGACCTCAGTCCGTGCGATTATTGGGTTTGGGGTTACCTGAAGTCGCAAGTGTATCGTGATCGACCGACATCTCTAGGGATGCTGAAAGACAACATCCGACGCCAATGCCTCACCATAACTCCGGACATGCTTTACAGTGCTGTTCACAACATTATTCCTCGACTACAGCTATTGTTGAGGAATGGTGGTGGACATATTGAGCATTTCCTGTAAAGAACATCATCTTTGATTTGTTTTACTTTGTTATGCTAATTATTGCTATTCTGATCAGGTAAAGCGCCATCTGTCGGACATTTTTTGAACGTTTGTATTTTTTTTTGTTCTAATAAAACCCCATGTTATTCCAAGCATGTGTGTCAATTTGTACCTCTCTATCTACATTATTCCGTGATTTATTCAGTTTTCAAATTGATACTGACTTTTTGATCACCCGGTAGATAGCCGTTTTTTCCTCATTCTGCTTTCCAGTGGGACAAGAAACGAAATGACTACTAGTGGTATGGAGTACCTTCCACCATATGGAAGACTGAGGTATATTTGTGTAGATATAGATGTAGATGTAGCGCTACCACCACGTTGTATAGTCTCAACGGGACAAATCTGTGGGCGTTCAGATGTGACAGTGCCCGTTGTTGGACAGCGTGGGAACGTGAGAGCAGTCATACCCGCCATCAAGTTTCCGCACGAGCACGTCTGACCACCACAAGGGTTGGATCGCCGTACTGCGCCCCAATCGCATCGTAACCGCTTCACATTTGCGCCTGTTATGCGAGAACTAAATAATTCCTTGCAACGTTCTGTGTCATCCCACACGTCTGGTGGAAGACTGGCAGCAGGCGGACTAGGGAATTACTGTCCCATGTGTAGGCTGCCGTGAACGCCTAAACACAAACGGCTGCGTCTGGAGTGGGCAGTGGTGCCGCCACTGGAAATGGCTGGAATGCTGATGAATAATGTAGCTTCGCATACAATGGTGAATCGCAGTTCTGCACTACCGCAGGTGACCGTCGTCGGGAAGGTGTGGTGATGACTTGGGGACAGATTCCATTCTTTCAATGTTTTGGGACAGGGTAGCTGTGTCACGGCTGGTCTCATGGTGTCCGGAGTCGTCAGTGACCGAGGAAACTCAGTCGGCACGTCGGCAAGTCACAGACATTCTGCATCTTCAAGTGATAGCACTCACGCCAGAGTAACGTGGTACCAGTTTTCATTAGCACAATGCTCAGATTTGTAATGAGGTGGGGCTTTACAGCTGACAGACTGATAATGGTAGCACTAAGCATAATAGTTGGTTGTAGAGAATTTCAGGGAGAGCATAAGGGAACAATTGACAGGAATGGGGGAAAGAAATACAGTAGAAGAAGAATGGGTAGCTTTGAGGGATGTAGTAGTGAAGGCAGCAGAGGATCAAAAAGGTAAAGAGACGAGGGCTAGTAGAAATCCTTGGGTAACAGAAGAAATATTGAATTTAATTGATGAAAGGAGAAAATATAAAAATGCAGTAAATGAAGCAGCCAAAAAGGAATACAAACGTCTCAAAAATGAGATCGACAGGAAGTGCAAAATGGCTAAGCAGGGATGGCTAGAGGACAAATGTAAGGATGTAGAGGCTTATCTCACTAGGGGTAAGATAGATACTGCCTACAGGAAAATTAAAGAGACCTTTGGAGATAAGAGAACCACTTGTATGAACATCAAGAGCTCAGATGGAAACCCAGTTCTAAGCAAAGAAGGGAAAGCAGAAAGGTGGAAGGAGTATATAGAGGGTCTATACAAGGGCGATGTACTTGAGGACAATATTATGGAAATGGAAGAGGATGTAGATGAAGATGAAATGGGAGATACGATACTGCGTGAAGAATTAGCACTAAAAGACCTGAGTCGAAACAAGGCCCCCGGCGTAGACAACATTCAATTGGAACTACTGACGGCCTGGGGAGAGCCAGTCCTGACAAACCTCTACCATCTGGTGAGCAAGATGTATGAAACAGGCGAAATACCCTCAGACTTCAAGAAGAATATAATAATTCCAATCCCAAAGAAAGCAGGAGTTGACAGATGTGAGAATTACCGAACAATCAGTTTAATAAGCCACAGCTGCAAAATACTAACACGAATTCTTTACAGACGAATGGAAAAACTAGTAGAAGCGGACCTCGGGGAAGATCAGTTTGGATTCCTTAGAAATGCTGGAACACGTGAGGCAATACTGACACTACGACGTATCTTAGAAGAAAGATTAAGGAAAGGCAAACCTATGTTTCTAGCATTTGTAGACTTAGAGAAAGCTTTTGACAATGTTGACTGGAATACTCTCTTTCAAATTCTAAAGGTGGCAGGGGTAAAATACAGGGAACGAAAGGCTATTTACAATTTGTACAGAAACCAGATGGCAGTTATAAGACTCGAGGGCAATGAAAGGGAAGCAGTGGTTGGGAAGGGAGTGAGACAGGGTTGTAGCCTCTCCCCGATGTTATTCAATCTGTATATTGCGCAAGCAGTAAAGGAAACAAAAGAAAAATTCGGAGTAGGTATTAAAATCCAGGGAGAAGAAATAAAAACTTTGAGGTTTGCTGATGACATTGTAATTCTGACAGAAACAGCAAAGGACTTGGAAGAGCAGTTGAACGGAATGGATGGTGTCTTGAAGGGAGGATATAAGATGAACATCAACAAAAGCAAAACGAGGATAATGGAATGTAGTCGAATTAAGTTGGGTGATGTTGAGGGTATTAGATTAGGAAATGAGGCACTTAAAGTAGTAAAGGAGTTTTGCTATTTGGGGAGCAAAATAACTGATGATGGTCGAAGTAGAGAACATATAAAATGTAGACTGGCAATGGCAAGGAAAGCGTTTCTGAAGAAGAGAAATTTGTTAACATCGAGTATAGATTTAAGTGTCAGTAAGACATTTCTGAAAGTATTTGTATGGAGTGTAGCCATGTATGGAAGTGAAACATGGACGGTAAATAGTTTGGACAAGAAGAGAATAGAAGCTTTCGAAATGTGGTGCTACAGAAGAATGCTGAAGATTAGATAGGTAGATCACATAACTAATGATGAGGTATTGAATAGGATAGGGGAGAACAGAAGTTTGTGGCACAATGTGACTAGAAGAAGGGATCGGTTGGTAGGACATGTTCTGAGGCATCAAGGGATCACCAATTTGGTATTGGATGGCAGCGTGGAGGGTAAAAATCGTAGGGGGAGACCAAGAAATGAATACACTAAGCAGATTCAGAAGGATGTAGGTTGCAGTAGGTACTGGGAGATGAAGAAGCTTGCACAGGATAGAGCAGCATGGAGAGCTGCATCAAACCAGTCTCAGGACTGAAGACCACAACAACAACAACAAGCATAATAGTGAATGCTGATGGTTATCCACGGTGAAGTTTCAAATGGTTCATATGGCTCTGGGCACTATGGGACTGAACTGCTGAGGTCATCAGTCCCCTAGAACTTAGAACTACATAAACCTAAGGACATCACACACATCCATGCCCGATTAAGGATTCGAACCTGCGACCGTAGCGGTCGCGCGGTTCCGGACTGTAGCGCCTAGAACCGCTTGGCTACCCCGGGCTGCGGTGAAGTTTCACAGCACTGTGCTCGTCCAGACGTGCAACGTATCTCTATGAACTATCGGCGTTATGCTGAGGTATTCCCGTGGCCAGTAATATCCTTATATGGGCCCAGTGGAATGCCTGGGACAACCTTCGACATCAAATCTGTCCCAGTGCCAGAATACGAGGATCTGTTACAAGAATTGTCGGTCAGACTGCCTCGGAGGAGAATACGCTGGCTCTATGTCAGCCGTCGCTACCGAACCAGTGCATGCGTCCACGCCACAGTGTGTGCAATCCCATATTGATAAGTGGGTTAACGCTGCCCAATTCTTTGTAAATTTCTCTAAAGTTCGGATCACTGGACAGGCAGTTGTAGCTTCTTATCTCCTAGGTGAATACAGAGGTACTCAGAAGCCGCGACACACTGTCTTCATCCTATTCAGCTCTGTATGGGTATCACTGCGTATTAAAGACACATAATGTGTATCTATTGGACCTGTGGCCTATAATTTCAAACGTGTCACGATGAACTCTCTATTGGCAAAAGATTCCGTAATAGTCCCCCATTCGAATCTCCGGAAGAGACTGCCAGGGGGCCGGTTACAATGAGAAAAAGACTGAACAATCAATAAAAACTTAACGTTCTACGGGTCGGGGCGTGAAATGTCAGAAGCTTGAATGTGGTAGGGAAGCTAGAAAATCTGTAAAAGGAAATGCAAAGGCTCAATATAGACATAGTAGGGGACAGTGAAATGAAATGGAAAGAAGACAAAGATTTATGGTCAGATGAGTATAGGGTAATATCAACAGCAGCAGAAAATGGTATAGCGGGAGTAAGATTCGGTATGAATAGAAAGGTAGAACAAAGAGTGTGTTACAGTGAACAGTTCTGTGATAGGGTCGGTAAAGCCATGAGAGACGCAATTCTAACGTTGCTGTTGATAAGGGAAGCAAGACTAAAGAAAAATCAAGACATGTTCTTAGGGTTTGTAGACCTAGAAAAAGCGTTCGACAATGTAAAATGGTGCAAGATGTTGGAAATTCTAAGACAAATAGGGGTAAGCTATAGGGATAGAGGGGTTATATACAATACATACAAAAGTGAATAATAAGACTGGACGATCAAGAACGAAATGTTCCGATTAAAAAGGGTGGAAGACAGAGATATAGTCTTTCACCCCAACTGTTCAATTTGTAGATCGAAGAAGCAATGACGGAAATGAAGGTTCAAGAATGGAATTAAAATTCAAGGTGAAAGGATATCTATGATACGATTCGATGATGACATTCCTATCCTTAGCAAAAGTGAAGAATTACATGATCTTCTGAATAAAATGGACAGAATATGAGCTGAGAGTAAATCGACGAAAGACGAAAATAATGAGAAGTAGCAGAAATGAGAAAACGAGAAACTTAACATCAGGATTGATGGTCAGGAAGTAGATGAAGTTAAATAATTCTGTCTCCTAGGCAGCAAAATAAACAGTAATCGACAGAGCGAGGAGGACATCAAAAGCAGACTACCACGGGCCAGGAGAAGTCTTCTGGTATCAAACAGAGCCCTTAAATCGAGGAAGAAATTTCTGATAATGTACGTTTGGAGTTAAGCATTGTGTAGCAGTGAAACAAGGAGTGACGAATATTGAAAATTAGGGGGACTGATAAGGTGAGAAATGAGGAGGTTCTGCGCAGAATCGAGGAGGAAAGGAGTATTTGGAAAACACTGATAAGGAGAATGGACAGGATAATAGGAGATCTGTTAAGGCATCAGCGAATGACTTCCGTGGTACCAGAGGGAACTGTAGAGAGAAAGACAGAGACTGGAATACATCAAGCTGATAACTGAGGACGTAGGTTGCAAGTGCTACTCTGAGATGAAGAGGTTGGGACAGGAGGGGAAAATCATTTAGTGCCATTTATATGACGCGTAGTATGGATGAGCTGCGTGTCAACAAGTCGTATGTGATTAGTGTACATCGAGAAAGGGGAGCAATTCCGCAACAGTGTGACAAACGCCAGAGGTAAAATGTGGAGGGTCGATGCAGATGAAGCGCCTTCTAGTTTCTGGAGAACGTTATATCGGGTTTTATTTTGGTAGCTGTCCCTAATAGTTGTTGTTTCTAGCTGAGTGGTCTGTTAAGAGTGACTCCCTGGACACTTAGGGGTCTTGTTATGTCTGAGTAGCCTTCCTTCAATGTAACCAGTAAGCTGTTTGTTGGCCAGCTTGTTGCTTAGGTAAAACGTTGAAGGTTCTGTTTTAGCTTCGCGGCTGCAACCGCCACTTGCGGAAATATTCACCAGCAGTTGATAAATCATTGATCAACAGACTCGGGAACTTCAAGATCTTTATATTTCATTGCGAATGCTCAGCCGACACCACACCCAAACTTTCTTGATGTGGTTTCAGACGTGTATGATATGTACAAACTGAACAGGAGAGGGATCAGAAAAGATCCTAGTGACAGTCCACTGTTTAGCTTCATATGCGAAGGTATTTTATTGCGCGTTAGTACTTAGAATCATCGGTTACTGAGCATTTTATTGATGGGACTGGAAATTTTTACACTTGGGATGACTTCAGCATGACACCTTGCCAGCTAACAGCATCATTCGCAACCATCAGATCAACCAATACGACCGCTGGCTTCTCTCAATTCTGAAAACCAGCTTCTACTTGAACTAAGAGTGCTGGGAGGACCTTGATTCCTGCGGATGTGGTTTGGTCTGAATTCTGCCTCTTCAACAGGTATATTTTCATAGACACCTTTGGCGGTTCGTCCTCTTGCGCAGTTCTTAACTGAAATCCAGACTTCGTCAAAAAAGACCATTTAACATTTTATGACCAGCTTTTGAGTCATACGCTGACTGCAGTAGAGAGCAGCCGTACTAACGTCGGGCAACAGTGTCTGAGTAGGTCAGTCACTGCACTGCAGCTGCTGTTTGTGCACTGCTTCAAGTGGTTCGAATGGTTCTGAGCACTGTGGGACTTGTTGGTTGGTTTGGGGAAGACCAGACAGCTTGGTCATCGGTCTCATCGGATTAGCGAAGGATGGAGAAGGAAGTCGGCCGTGCCCTTTCAGAGGAACCATCCCGGCATTTGCCTGGAGTGATTTAGGGAAATCACGGAAAACCTAAATCAGGATGGCCGGACGCGGGATTGAACCGTTGTCCTTCCGAATGCGAGTCCAGTGTCTAACCACTGCGCCACCTCGCTCGGTGTGGGACTTGTCATCTGAGGTCATCAGTCCCCTAGACTTAGAACTACTTAAACCTAACTAACCTAAGGACATCACACACATCTATGCCCGAGGCAGGATTCGAACCTGCGGCCGTAGCAGCAGCGCGGTTCCGGACTGAAGCGCCTAGAATCGCTCAGCCACATCGACCGGCTGTGCACTGTTCTCCGATCAAACCTTACTGCTATACTACTTTCAAATGAAAAATGGCGCAATAATTTTGTTGGACTTCTTTCCAAAACCGTTTCTATATTTTCTTGTTCGGCTGACGCCGATCCGCCACCTGCCACGCGGGCAACGCTAAATATGGAACTCCACCGCTCAGAACGGCATGCAATAGATCGTACTCTCCAGAGAGAAGCCTTCCACCTGAAGTGTAGCGTGCCTAAATACATCGCACTAAATCCGATTCTAAATTAAGCCAGTGCTTTCGTGAGTATTTATAGAGGACGATAAAGTAAAAATACGTTAATACCAATACCGTTCGGTGATTATTCTCAGTTCCCATCTGTTTCTGTTTGGCCCAGTAGCGACATTACTTGTATCAGAGCATATAAACTAATTTCAGTCGTTTGTAAACAATTAACCCAAATGTTCTCTAGCACATTCACGTGGTAGTAACGAACACTCACTTGCGAAATCGGACTAAGGACTCGAAAATTTTATTTAAACGACAGGACGATAATTACACAAAATTGATAGTCTCTAACTTCATAACATTGTATCTTGTTGTCTAGCGACAAAGAGCGTGTATGGTAAATGAGAGGTCGCGGGATCGAATACAGGTCGGACTACGGAAATGTTCAGTCTACTTTTGATATAGTCTTCAGCTCTCAATGCTTTGAAGAGCTGTTCGGACTCTACGATAGAACTCTGTGTCCCGTTCCTCTGGCTACATACTGGGGTAAATTCGGGACACGCAACTGCACGAAGTGGCTTCTAATTGAAAGACTTGCTCACGCCAACAGAGGACACGAAATTATTATAACCTCATCACACAAGATTTTCAATCGCTACTTGAGTAAGAACATTATGCACTTCACAACTGCGTGGACCAGAAATTCTTGCCCATAATGAGATGAAAATTGAACAGAAGAGATGTATGAAAAGCTTCTTTTCTTCCTTTCTACTTCTTGCTTAACTTCTTCTTCTCCTTCTCACATTTACTTCAAGAGTAAGACAACAACCTTTCGCAGTACTCATCTGTTGCATTGTCTTCCCAGTCTTCTTTTGCTTTCAAGAATAATCTTTCAGACTCTCCATGTGTCCTTCTGCTTCGAC
Organism: Schistocerca serialis cubense; assembly: GCF_023864345.2. Lineage (NCBI taxonomy): Eukaryota > Metazoa > Arthropoda > Insecta > Orthoptera > Acrididae > Schistocerca > Schistocerca serialis. Next base: position 1,172,900,560 of record NC_064638.1, read on the forward strand.
GGATAAGGTCTATTCTTTCACATATTCATTTCTCCTTGTTCTCGTTTCTAATTCGTGTTGCATACCACTCTTAATGTTTGTCAAGTGTAGGCTACCATCGTCATTGGCATATTCAAATAAAACTGTGCTGGATTGCTAGAACGCTTTCTCGTGTTGTTTTGTAGACCGAATTTTCGATGTTATTTACACACCCACACACACACACACACACACACACACACACACACACACACACAGATCATTGGGACATGCAGTCTACAGAAAACGCGGTCACACCGAGTTGAACTTACAGGCTAATGGTTGTCACCATCTGGCTCAGCGAGAAGGGGGTACGTACCTTGGTACACGGGGAAAATGTCGTTTCTGACGCTAGGACTTTGCCAGCTGAGCTGTCCCATCTTGAAGTTACATTTCGTCAAAATGGCTACAGTAACAGACAGATTGAACGTGCGTTGCGCTATCGACCAACTGTACATCGGGTGATTGATGATAATTCTGAGTCGACACTTAAGTCTACTGCCTTTTTGCCTTACGTAGGAAACACTTCCAACAAGATCGGTCGTATTTTACGGAAATACCTTGTGAAATGTGTTTTCCTACCTCCATATAAAATTAGAGCGCTTTTGAGTTCTGTTGAAGATAGTCTTGGTCTGCGTAAGGCGGGTGTATATCGTATTCCTTGTAGCTGCGTCATGGTATATATTGGTCAAATTATCAGGACCGTGGATGACCGATGTACTGAGCATAAACGGCACACACGATTACAGCAGCCAAGTAGATCTGCTATTGCCGAACATTGCTTAACTGGTCACCCCATGTTATATAATAACACCGAGATATTGGCATGCACGTCCAGCTATTGGGACAGTTTTATTAAGGAGGCAGTTGAGATTAAATTAGCGAGCAGCCTGGTTAACAGGGATGGAGGGTTTTGTTTAAATTCTGTTTGGAATCCGGCTCTCTCCCTTGTGAAAAAACAGAGGGACAGAGTCAATGCTGCCTCACCTGCGAGATCGTAGTCTCACTATCGATAGCTCTGATTCTGGTCACCTTTGGTGGCACTAGTGTTCAGTGTGTGTCTTATCTTTCCTGCTTCAGTTCGAGAACCGAGGTTTTAAATTTGTATGTACGTCGCCTGCCCGTTGCAGTTTGCCTTGAAAATGGCGGGGTGTTCTCCCGCCGAAATATCGACGTTCGCTGAAAGCCTTACCTGGCTGAATTCCCGGAAGTTATTTGAAAACGAATGGTTGTTCAGGAATGAAGTATCAACACGTATCCCTCTACCTTCTTTTACCCACTTCAATACCGTTGTACTTTCTAGTAATTAATCAAGTTTTCTACTGTCGCCTTGTTTTTCAGTAATACTACTAAAAATATTAGACGGGTTCCTATCCAGTCTAGGGGCTACAGCTTAACATTTCTGAGAGCAGAACACCAAAAGCTCACAAATTTCCAAAACAGATGAAACTATTGGGACTCACAGAGGGGAAAATTGTGGTAGGGGGAAAATTTCAGTAGCAGCCTAAGAAAGAAACCGATAATGGTAGTGGCAATAATCCTAAATGCAGTCGCAATCAATGTAGATATGTCTGACCCTCTCCACCAACGAGTCGGCCGGAGTGGCCGAGCGGCTCTAGACACTACAGTCTGGAACCGCGCGACCGCTACGGTGCTAGGTTCGAATCCTGCCTCGGGCATGGATGTGTGTGATGTCCTTGGGTTGGTTAGGTTTAAGTAGTTCTAAGTTCTATGGGACTGATGACCTCAGAAGCTAAGTCCCATAGTACTGAGAGCCATTTGAACCATTTTCCACCAAAGACATCGAACGGAGCTAGGTTGCTCGGCCTCGTTGTCTCTGCAGAAACTGAATTTATTATTGTTGCTATTGTTGTTTCCTACTGCCGCTTCTCGTAGTTTCCTTGGTGTTTTTGTTATTCAGGCAGACACTGCTACTGCTGGAGGAGGGCAAGTTGAGATCCATCTATTTTTTTGCCGTACGACATCGCAGTGCCTGTGTTCAAATGGTTCAAATGGTTCTGAGCACAATGGGACTCAACATCTGAGGTCATCTAGACTTAGAACTACTTAAAACTAAGGACATAACACACATCCATGCCCGAGGCAGGATTCGAACCTACGACCGTAGCAGCAGTGCGGTTCCGGACTGGAGCGCCTAGAACCGCTCGGCCACACCGGCCGGCAGTGCCTGCGTTGTTAAGAAGTACATTGCATTGTACTTCTTAACACGACACAGACACTGCAATATCCCATTCATCTGCCTATACCAAGCAGCGACTTTCAATTAAAGTAGATGGTAGAGTTTTGTCAGGACTGGCTCTCCCAAGGTTGTCAGTAGTTCTAATGGAATGTTGTCTACTCCGGGGGCCTTGTTTCGACTTAGGTCTTTCAGTGCTCTGTCAAACTCTTCACGTAGTATCATATCTCCTATTTCATCTTCATTTATATTCTCTTCCATTTCTATAATATTGTCCTCAAGAACATCGCCCTTGTATAGACCCTCTATACACTCCTTCCACCTTTCTGCTTTCCCTTCTTTGCTTAGAACTGGGTTTCCATCAAAGCTCTTGATATTCATGCAAGTGGTTCTCCTTTCTCCAAAGGTCTCTTTGATTTTCCTGTAGGCAGTATCTATCTTACCCCTAGTGAGATAAGCCTCTACATCCTTACATTTGTCCTCTAGCCATCCCTGCTTAGCCATTTTGCACTTCCTGTCGATCTCATTTTTGAGACGTTTGTATTCTTTTTTGCCTGCTTCATTTATTGCATTTTTATATTTTCTCCTTTCATCAATTAAATTCAATATTTCTTCTGTTACCCAAGGGTTTCTACTAACCCCTTTTTTTCCCTATTTGATCCTCTGCTGCCTTCACTATTTCATCCCTCAAAGCTACCCATTCTTCTTCTACTGTATTTCTTTCCCCCATTCCTGTCAATTGTTCCCTTATGCTCTCCCTGAAACTCTGTACAATCTCTGGTTCTTTCAGTTTATCCAGGTCCCATCTCCTTAAATTCTCACCTTTTTGCAGTTTCTTTAGTTTTAATCTACAGTTCATAACCAATAGACTGTGGTCAGAGTCCACATCTGCCCCTGGAAATGTCTTACAATTTAAAACCTGCTTCCTAAATCTCTGTCTTACCATTATATAATCTATCTGATACCTTTTAGTATCTCCAGGGTTCTTCCATGTATACAACCTTCTTTTATGATTCTTAAACCAAGTATTAGCTATGATTAAGTTATGCTCTGCGCAAAATTCTACCAGGCGGCTTCCTCTTTCATTTCTTAGCCCCAATCCATATTCACCTACTATGTTTCCTTCTCTCCCTTTTCCTACTGATGAATTCCAGTCACCCATGACTATTAAATTTTCGTCTCCCTTCACTACCTGAATAATTTCTTTTATCTCATCATACATTTCATCAATTTCTTCGTCATCTGCAGAGCTAGTTGGCATATAAACGTGTACTACCGTAGTAGGTGTGGGCTTCGTGTCTATCTTGGCCACAATAATGCGTTCACTATGCTGTTTGTAGTAGCTTACCCGTACACCTATTTTTTTTATTCATTATTAAACCTACTCCTGCATTACCCCTATTTGATTTTGTATTTATAACCCTGTATTCACCTGACCAGAAGTCTTGTTCCTCCTGCCACCGAACTTCACTAATTCCCACTATATCTAACTTTAACCTATCCATTTCCCTTTTTAAATTTTATAACCTACCTGGCCGATTAAGGGATTTGACATTCCACGCTCCGATTCGTAGAACGCCAATTTTATTTCTCCTGATAACAACGTCCTCTTGAGTAGTCCCCGCCCGGAGATCCGAATGGGGGACTATTTTACCTCCGGAATATTTTACCCAAGAGGACGCCATCATCATTTAATCATACAGTAAAGCTGCATGCCCTCGGGAAAAATTACGGCTGTAGTTTCCCCTTGCTTTCAGACGTTCGCAGTACCAGAACAGCAAGGCCATTTTGGTTAATGTTACAAGGCCAGATCAGTCAATCATCCAGACTGTTGCCCCTGCAATTACTGAAAAGGCTGCTGCCCGTCTTCAGGAACCACACGTTTGCCTGGCCTCTCAACAGATAACCCTCCGTTGTGGTTGCACCTACGGTACGGCTATCTTCACAAGAAACGACATTAAGATTTCGATAAAACTCTTGGGATGCTATCCAGAACTGTGTTCGGAACCGTTATCAGAGCTCTAGTACGATTTCGTATATTTTCGATAGTGAAAATGGGTCCCTCGTTATTTCACTTATCTCATAAACTATTATCTGCACGAAAAAGTCATTAAGGTTTTCTGAAGAACTGTTGGTGAGCTGTTCAGAACTATGATCACAATTTTACCTTGGTAAGTTCATAAATAATTTTTCACACCATTAAAATTTCCCTGTTAGTAGTGTTTTCTTTACGAAATTCTGGAGAACTATTCAGATTTAGTACAGAGATTTCTAGAATTATAGCATTTATACCAAAACTCTAAAAAAATGTGTATTTCTCGAAAGTCGGTACCAGCTTCACAGCTACTTAAGTATTGATAAGTGTGATTATAATATTTCTCGCACAATTCCGCAGAACTATTAAAATTTGTGCAGATAACTCTAGAACTATGGTGCAGCTATCAAGGACTATGAAAGAAATATACAGGGTGTCCATAAAGTCGCTTTACGTCTTCAAAATTTTATTAGAACGGCAGTTGTTGAAATATTTTAACCATATTTCTTTTATTGTAATCAGTGTTTATAAAAGTTTTTTTGACAGTGTTTAATAGACCTCTGTATGGGCGCCTCTGGTTGCACGAACCACATCAAGACGGTACTCGATTTCTTGCGATGTTCGCTGTAGCATAGCTTCATCAGTGGTGGCAATGGCATTACGAATCTTTTGCTTCAAGTCAGCAATGTCCCGTATCTGTGTTTGATACACGATATCTTCTACATACCCCAAGGGAGTGCTATGTGGCGAACGCGGTGGCCAAGGAATTGGCCCATCCCTCCCAATCCATCTGCCTGGAAATGTTTTATTGAGGAACCGACGAACAAATAGTCCCCAATGTGGTGGTGCACCATCTTCTTGGAAAATGATAGTTGGTTGTAAGTCAATCAATTGTGGTGCTACATACTCGGTCAGAAGGTCGTGCTAAACATCTGCAGTAATTGCTGACTCATTGAAGAAAAATGGATCAATTATTCGGTTGCACATGATTCCACACCACATATTCACTTTTGGACCATCACGGTGTAGCTCCCTAACCACATAGGAGTGTTCAGATCCCCAGATGCTCACGTTGTGTCTGTTTAACGTCCCAGAAACATGAAAAGTTGCTTCGTCAGTAATCAAACTAGCTTGAGGAATTCTTCAGCCTCCAAAAGGCGTTCCAGCATGTTGAGTGCAAACTCTGTCTGTTTTGGCTTGTCATTTGGCTCAAATGTCTGTTAACAGTTGCACTTTCTAAGAGTACAACCGTAAGTTCTTGTGGAGGACCTTATGCACAGCTGAATGTGGTAGTTGTAACCGTCTAGCAGCAGTGCGGATAGACTTTGTAGGTGAACGAGTGAAGACGTTAAAAACACGATCGATGTTTTCCTCGGATTTTCTTGGTCGCCCGCTTCTCCCTTTATCCAACACTGTCCCTGTCTCCATAATTTTTTTGTGCCATGCACGGATTGAAGGCGCGGTGGTGGATCTCTTCCATACTTCATTCTGAAGTTTCATTGTGTCTGAACACCCGATTTGTCTCAATAAACCAGGACACACATTGTGCCTTCTCTTGAGGAGTTACCATTTTATAGAGGTTCAGTTCCTTCCATCAACAGAGTACCTGAAACGCAAAAATTTAGCAGTAAAAACTTTACCAAACACTGATTACAGTGAAAGAAATGTTGTTAAAATATTTTAACAACTGCCGTTGTAATAACATTTTTAAGTTGTAAACGGACTTTATGGACCCCTTGTATATTCCTCGAAAGGCAGGTGTCAACTTCACCAGACTCGTGGGTTGTGAGCGCTCGCAGTAAAATTGGTCGGCCAGACGTCGTTACGTAGTGCAGCACTGCCGGCTGTTAGCGCAGGAGAAGTGCAGACAAGGCGCTGCCTTCAGAGGGATGACCGTAATTAGGTTCGGCGTAGCCTTAGATACGAACATACAGTTATATGGCGTGCTGCTTGAGGGGAGACTCCAAACAGAAATTTAATTTTTCTTCTCCTTTGCCGATAGCAACCACATTTTAAAATCATGTCTATTATCGAAAGATGTAGGAACACCCAAGTTTTGAAGTCCATACTTCCGTTAGGATTCGAGTTTTAAATTATTTTAATCGCATTCTTGAAAACCAACATTTGGTACTCACACCACAATTTTCACAAGCCGGATCGGGCAGGTACATTCACAAGACATAGTTCAAAGGTTCTGTGCATTCATTTTATGAAAAATATTAATAATTAGTTTTCAGTGTTCATTTCAAATTTCAGCCTTAAATTTTCTTAAATTATCGATAAGTGAATGTGATGGTAGAATAAAGAAATTACTTTTTCAACAATATTAATGCATAGAAGTATGTAAACACATCAAGAATACTTCCGGCAAAAATTTCATTCAGGTTGGTTATTTATGATAAATAAGTTGCCACTGAGCGTAGAAAAACAATCTTACGATAAGATGGATTTTAACATTTTATCAAAACATGAACGTTGCTACAAGACATAACCATTAAAATTCACCGACACCATAATGTTTTCCATTCCTGCTTATATGAGGCTTGTTCTTGTCATTTCAAGCTCAGGATAGCCTTTGTCTTGAATTTTCTGAACAGTCTTCTTGAGGAGGCGCAGTGGTAGGGATATCTGGTGGTAAACCAATGCCTGTTTCCAGAATGAGATTTTCACTCTGCAGCGGAGTGTGCGCTGATATGAAACTTCCGCTGCAGAGTGAAAATCTCATTCTGGAAACATCCACCAGGCTGTGGCTAAGCCATGTCTCCGCAATATCCTTTCTTTCCAGTTTTATTCTGCCAGGAAGTTTCATATCAGCGCACACTCCGCTGCAGAGTGAAAATCTCATTCTGGAAACATCCCCCAGGCTGTGGCTAAGCCATGTCGCCTTTCTTTCAGGAGTGCTAGTTCTGCAAGGTTCGCAGGAGAGCTTCTGTAAAGATTGGAAGGTAGGAGACGAGGTACTGGCAGAAGTAAAGCTGTGAGGACGGGGCGTGAGTCGTGCTTGGGTAGCTCAGTTGGAAGAGCACTTGCCCGCGAAAGGCAAAGGTCCCGAGTTCGAGTCTCGGTCCGGCACACAGTTTTAATCTGCCAGGAAGTTTCAATGCCTGTTTCCTTGGAGCTTGTTGATTGAACTGTACAGGACTTCATTGAATTCCCTAAATTGAAATTCCAGAGTTAATAGGCAAAGTAACTGATTACCAACGACTGGCTGTCAATTGTTTCGCTTCAGTTTTCCTGGAAATCTTGCAGATTGTTTTCCCCAGTTTCAGTTTATGCCAAGGCCGGAGTAAAGGTAATTCTGTTTGATGGTGATAGAAATTAAAAAAAAAAAAATTGGCATCTTTCTGTGTGCCACAGCCCCTAAGACATTCACTGATTCAAACATTTCTTAAATATACTTGTAATTCGAATACAGCGAAACAGTTTTGGGATCCAAGAGTAAGCAGTATAAAGATGTGAAATAGCCATTTTTTAAATAATTGTAGTTTTAGGGTGGAGTGTCCCTTTAAAACGGAGAGCAGCTGCCTTTAAAGTGGTGAAAAGTAGCATAAAGGTCGCGTTAGGAACCTCAAAGCGGTCAGACACATCAACATCTACGTATCAGTGCAGGATGCCTAGTCTATATATTTATTGTATGCTATGGTGTCTCGATACACTTAGCATTCTATTAAAGTGCTATAAAACTTTGAACACGAAGAAAAAAATTCTGTTTACCACAACATTGCAATTGATTTCCATGCATAAGAGTATGGATTCTTGTAAGGCGTACAGTGAAATGCCGAAGTGAAGAAATTAAACAACAACAAAAAACCTCCGTTTTTTAGCAATATGACTGAAGAATGTATACGGGAGCACAGAAACAAATGTCTCAATAATTTTCCCCCCGTTTTCCCATGCAACTTTTGTCCCACAAACTTTTCAGCCACTGTCATACTTGCGGAGTTATTCTAGGTGGCAATAGTTAGAGACTCACCCTGTATTTACCCTACTGTGTGATAAGACAGTGTTTTCATGGGAAAATGTTTGCGCTTGCCTACGGTAGCTTCATTGTATGCAGGCGTGCGCCTCTTCGACCGAAGCAAATCTACTGTCACGTATGTCTTTCTTCTGGGTTCGAAAAATATGTAAATGGCCCGGGGCAGGTCGGGACAGTATGGAGGATATATAAGAGCTTCCCAGCGAAACATCTGCGAGGTACTCCAAACAACTGTGTAGATTATTATCAGAGGAATCGTATTATTTCGGAGCGTTTAGTGGATGTAAAATTGGTCTTTTTCATTATCACCTTGCACATACACGGCACTTATTGCCTCAGTCATTACTTTAATGACTCTGAGATAGATACTAAGCCGCTTTTGTTTTAATTTAAGAGTAGAACAAGAAACTGTACGACCTTACTCTTCGATTTTTGGTTCGGAAAAACCACATATTTGGTAAATACAGTCGCTAGTCATGAAGGGACAAAAATTCAGCATTGTTTCTGTATATTCACTCAAACTCATTAACAAGATTTTTTAGTTAAATTACAAGAATTAATAAAAAAATTAAGTATGCAAGCACTTTTTTTCCTGTTTTTCATAAACTTTGCAATACATTAATAGCCATTTTAACCATGAACTATTGCAAAGATACCACTCCAATAAATGAGCAAAAGTTGTTTAAGAAGTTAAATAATCACTTTTTTATGGGTTGAAGGGACTTCATTTACACTTATATTACGTAGCATTCTGCATTACCTCACAAATATTTATAGTGTCCATAATTGCTCTTTGTTTAAGAATACGACTGCAAACATCATGGGAGCACGAGGTAGATAGAGTAACATAATATAATAACTACTCGGATGGAATGATGAAAGTGAAGGAGAACGCCGCAGCCGCTCACAGAAGGTTGGACGACACATAGCGTGAGTTTAACGTGAGTATAGTGCAACACGTGGTAGCTGTAGGAAAGAGAAAAGACAGTGTGTGTCAGTCAGTGAGCAGTTACGGTGCACTTTGGTGGTGTTCGTCATTATAACATAGCTTGGAGACAACACAGCAGTTTGGTGTTACTCACAGCATTGTTTCACGTGCATGGGGAGTTTTGTGAACCACTGGCACTTCTGTCCAAAGGAGAGGAAGTGGTCCGGCACGGTCAACCACAGCAGCAGGTGACCGATACACTGTGCAACAGGCAAGAAGGGACCCACGGCAAATAGCAGGTGCAATTGCAGCCATATTTAACAGGTCTGCAAGGCACGCAATCTCACACTCCGCAGCGGCACGGCGACTGCGTGGTGTCGGTCTCTTTTCCAGACTACCGGTACGTTGTACTTCTCTACATCTACATTTATACTCAGCAAGCCACCCAACGGTGTGTGGCGGAGGGCACTTTACGTGCCACTGTCATTACCTCATATTTCCTGTTCCAGTCGCGTATGGTTCGCGGGAAGAACGACTGTCTGAAAGCCTCCGTGCGCGCTCGAATCTCTCTAATTTTTCATTCGTGATCTCCTCGGGAGGTATAAGTAGGGGGAAGCAATATATTCGATACCTCATCCAGAAACGCACCCTCTCGAAACCTGGCAAGCAAGCTACACCGCGATGCAGAGCGCCTCTCTTGCGGAGTCTGCCACTTGAGTTTGTTAAACATCTCCGTAACGCTATCACGGTTACCAAATAACCCTGTGACGAAACGCGCCGCTCTTCTTTGGATCTTCTCTATCTCCTCCGTCAACCCGATCAGGTACGGATCCCACACTGATGAGCAATACTCAAGTATAGGTCGAACGAGTGTTTTGTAAGCCACCTCCTTTGTTTTTGGACTACATTTTCTAAGGACTCTCCCAATGAATCTCAACCTGGTACCCGCCTTACCAACATTTAATTTTATATGATCATTCAAAATGGTTCAAATGGCTCTGAGCACTATGGGACTTAACATCTGTGGTCATCAGTCCCCTAGAACTTAGAACTACTTAAACCTAACTAACCTAAGGACATCACACACACCCATGCCCGAGGCAGGATTCGAACCTGCGACCGGAGCGGTCACGCGGTTCCAGACTGAAGCGCCTGGACCGCACGGCCACACCGGCCGGCTATGATCATTCCACTTCAAATCGTTCCGCACGCATACTCCCAGATGTTTTACAGAAGTAACTGCTACCAGTGTTTGTTCCGCTATCATATAATCATACAATAAAGGATCCTTATTTCTATGTATTCGCAATACATTACATTTGTCTATGTTAAGGGTCAGTTGCCACTCCCTGCACCAAGTGCCTATCCGCTGCAGATATTCCTGCATTTCGCTACAATTTTCTAATGCTGCAACTTCTCTGTATACTACAGCATCATCCGCGAAAAGCCGCATGGGACTTCCGACACTATCTACTAGGTCATTTATATATATTGTGAAAAGCAATGGTCCCATAACACTCCCCTGTGGCACGCCAGAGGTTACTTTAACGTCTGTAGACGTTTCTCCATTGATAACAACATGCTGTGTTCTGTTTGCTAAAAACTCTTCAGTCTAGTCACACAGCTGGTCTGATATTCCGTAGGCTCTTACTTTGTTTATCAGGCGACAGTGCGGAACTGTATCGAACGCCTTCCGGAAGTCAAGAAAAATAGCATCTACCTGGGAGCCTGTATCTAATATTTTCTGGGTCTCATGAACAAATAAAGCGAGTTGGGTCTCACACGATCGCTGTTTCCGGAATCCATGTTGATTCCTACATAGTAGATTCTGGGTTTCCAAAAACGACATGATACTCGAGCAAAAAACATGTTCTAAAATTCTACAACAGATCGACGTCAGAGATATAGGTCTATAGTTTTGTGCATCTGCTCGACGACCCTTCTTGAAGACTGGGACTACCTGTGCTCTTTTCCAATCATTTGGAACCTTGCGTTCCTCTAGATACTTGCGGTGCACGGCTGTTAGAAGGGGGGCAAGTTCTTTCGCGTACTCTCTGTAGAATCGAATTGGTATCCCGTCAGGTGCAGTGGACTTTCCTCTGTTGAGTGATTCCAGTTGCTTTTCTATTCCTTGGACACTATTACCTGACCCCCGCACATCGGCGTCACCGTCTGCGACGGTGCTAAGGGCATTGGGATAGGACCAACGAGGAGTCGGGTCACGTACTCATCCCGGATGAGAGCAGATACAGTCCGGATAGTGATTCTGGACGTACACTCATACGGCGAGGGTGGGAAAACATGCGCCCAGGAACCTTGTCAAACGTGATCGTTCACTGCACGCCTATACGCCTCTTTAGAATGACGCATTCTGCAGCGTCCGTCCCGTCCCGCATGACGGATTATAGATGCGGGATGCCTTCATCACAGGGAGTGAAACCAAAGCAGATGTTTACAGTACGACCGAGGCCGCTGTCGGAGATGAAAGCACAGCCTCACGTCTCTGCCAACGGCCGGCAGGGCCCGCTTCCCGAGCACTGCGGATCGACAGCTTCGCCAGAGGTCGCGATCAACAAGCGGACTATTTTCCCACGCCAGTGACGTGGTGATCGAAAATAGTCCCAGAAGATCAATCCGCCGACCGGCCTTATAAGCCAGCCCATCGCCGGCCAGCTGGTACTAACAACAGGCCCATTAGCCTTCTGAATACCGTGGTAAAGGTCCTAAAATCTTTGATCACCACTTTTCCGAGCCGCTGGCGGTGGCTGGGACGATCTGTCCGGAACAGTTAGGATTCGCTTCCAACTGATTAGGACCACAGAGCATGTCAGCAGGGTCTTTTACTCAGCCATTTCGACGCTATCGGTTTTCCTGGACCTGCGAAACGCGTACAACAAGATATGGCAGGACAATCTTGTGTACAAAATGCTGACACCAACGACCATCCACCACATCTATGTCAAGATCGTCGATAATTTCCTCCACGACAGAACCTTGTTGGTTACTCAGCAAGGAAAACGCTCAGCTTACATCATATGTCGATGGGTACCCCTCAAGGCTCTCTGTTGTCTCTCATCCTCTTTAACATTTATGTTAATGATATGTCACTCATCCCACACTACCCCCGGGCGCAGTTCGCCGACGGTACCGTGCTCTATACGATCAGCTGCAACACGGACCAGCTCATTGCTCGCCTGCAGAGGCAGGTGGACCCCACTGCCATCTGGTGTCGATCAGACAAGAGTGCCCTCAATGCCGCTAAAACTACGGCAGTCTACTTCTGCGCCACAACATCACTATTGCAGGGGTCCGGGTCCCATGGTCCCCGGGTACCAAATATCTAGGAGCCCTGATGGATAAAAAACTGCTCTTAAATCGAGATTCAAAATATGTCACCCAAAAAGGACAGAAGCTGATAAAAGCGTTATACGCACTCTTCAACAGCAGGGAACTGAGCTTAGAAACGAAGCTCCGACTGTACCGGATGGTTGTCCACACTTCCCTCACCTACAGCTTCTCTGCATGAGGCACTGTTTGTGCCTCCCAGATGCAGACACTCCAGCGCCCGCAGAATAAGGTGCTTCGACGCAGCCTGCTTGCTCCTCCCCTCACGAGGGTTGTTACGCTCCGTGATGAAACAAACACGGTAACTCTAAAGACGTCCATTCGAGAGAAGGCTTGGCGTCTCTATGACAAAGTGGATGCCCTGCACGACACGGCCACCGGCTTACCTCATATTGGCACCCCGACTCCCAGTACTGGCACCACCACCTTGTTCCTCTCACCATCCTCGAGGAATTGGATTCAGACCATGGCTAACGACAGCCCGGTTACTGCTACTAATAAGGTGTCAGTCTTTATACGGCCACTCAGTATGTGACGTCCATAATACGTCCACCACTTTCAGTACCTATGTAGTTGTGTTCCTTATTGCCTGCTACCTTGAATTTACACTATCAGAGGGTGGCACAGGACATCAAGTCCCACCGCCACACCTAAAACGTGGACTCTAATGATGTCATCGGGATGATGTCATTGTAGGATCGGACAATTTTACAGTTCCATCAAGACAGTAAGACCGAGATCTGCCGGTGACGCTGTACCTTAACCTACTAGAGGGAAAAAAAAGCCAGAGGGCAGTTTGACAAGCCACCCAGACTTTCAGCGATTTGCTACCCCGGCCTCGTCTGCTGCTTGTCCCGGGTAGTCAGGTTCAAAATGGTTCAAATGGCTCTGAGCACTATGGGACTTAACATCTATGGTCATCAGTCCCCTAGAACTTAGAACTACTGAAACCTAACTAACCTAAGGACATCACACAACACCCAGTCATCACGAGGCAGAGAAAATCCCCGACCCCGCCGGGTAGTCAGGAGTGGTAGCTTCGGACTGTGACTCAAGGGTGTCGTGTAATGGTGATGTGGACTCCCTGAACAGCTTTGTGTTAATGCTGTGCCGACCACTTTGTAGTAGTTTTGTTTCCGTTTTTTTTTTTTTTTTTTTTTTTTTTTTTTTTTTTTTTTTTTTTTTTTTTTTTTTTTTTTTTGTGGACTTTCTTGAGTGAGAGACTCGCGAGGAAGACATTTTATTTTGTTACTCTTCTGTTATAAGATCCGAAGTGGGATCTGTTACGCCATTACCAAGGTAGCCTCTGCAGGCCGGCAACACATCTAACATGACAAAGGACCGAGGTATCCTATGCCCAAAGGCGTAAGCAATGGTAAACATCGGATGTTTTGGAAACAGACATTCCGCGTACTACTTCCTGCAGAGGGAGTTCGAGATGGCCTGCAGGAAGTATTACTACAACAACATCTGATTGGCTGACCAGTACTATTTAAAGGCTAGAACCAGCGCCGGACTTCAGTTCACGCCGAAAACCGACCTCATGGACGTCTCCACGGAAGACTACGTCTTCGACATCAGAATAGAACTTGGAATTAAGTGTATGTGTGTTACGACGGACTCTTGTGGGAAATTTAGAAGTTATCTTTTGTTGTCTCTAGTAGGAAATTCTTATAGGATTTGTGATTGTGACTTTTCGTTATTATTCTGTCATTTCCATGTAGACTCACATCACTAAAAGTTGTGTTGTAAAAACGTTCGAATTCTCCATTGCAACAGGATCCATACTTTGTTTCTTGCCTAAATTGTGTTTCGTTTCGACTACACTGTCATCATCAGCCACGTTGTTGATTTTAACCAATAAAAGCATATTGCGGAATATTGTTCGAGTTTTGTCTCTGCTGCCGCAGATACAGTACATTCGGTCGTGGATTCATTTTTATAGGTAACAACGTGTCAGCGCATGAACTGTGCAGGTGGAAAAAAAGAGGACATTCGTCGAGTGGACTGGCCTGCTGATTACCTCGAGTTAAAACCCACTGAGCACATATGGGATACGTGGACACGTATGGGAAGACATACTGCCGCATTTCCACGTACACCAGCGACCACCCAGGATTTGTCAGCCGCGCTGGTGGAGGAGTGGAACGCCCTGCCACAAGAACTTTGTGGCCAGCGTGGGTGATAATCACGCACCCTGTTAAGAACCAAATCCCTCCTTTTGTAATTTCCGGTGGATCATCATAAATCGCGGTGACTTCAGCGCAATTATTCTCTTTAAATAAAAGTATTATTTCAGTTACCTTCTATAATATACTTTCTATGTGTGGTCCAAGTTACGTCAAGCTATCGTCCGAAAGTTACTTTCGACCTTAGGTTCTGCACACCACTGTACATTGTCCAGAACTAATTAGCACCCGCTTTTCCAAATGTAACTGATCCTCCCTACACACTCATAAGGAGAAAAGGAAAAACGTTCTAGGCATTTTAATTGAAGCACAGACGTGCAACCAGTGAGATTATATTAAGAATGTAGCTACTGCTTGGCGTATTGTATTCCTTGGCGACAATGCTTGACGGACTTGGGACGAGAGCAGTTACGACAGATTTAGCCTCGTAAAAAACCTTATACCTGAAGCATTTAAGTAACTCAGAGGACTGACTACTGTAGTGGCGCGAACCCGACGTCTCTGTTCACCACTGCTTATTGCATAAACTTACCGTCTGCACAAGTGTCCGATTACTGCTGACTGTATGATAGGCTACGGATTGCGCGCTAAGGCAACAAAAAGGCGGCAAGCTAAAATGCGTGGTACATACCCTACTTCTGTGGTTGTAGACACCACGCTTAAAGTTGTTAGAAAGCATTCCCTCAGGAAAGAATCAGTCATTTACAAACATTAGTAACGAAAACAACTTCATGTAGACCGTAGTTTCCACAAGTAAATTACACACCCCAACAAGTCATGCATCACCTCTTTATTTCGAAATATATAGAACGAAAAAACAGGCTCAGACGCATCCAGATAAATTCATTTGCAATGAGTCCAGATTTTTCTAAAAGAGCAACGACAAAATTGTCTGTTTCAGATAACATTATCGGGAAACAGCGGTCTGTCAGTTAAGTAAAATTAGTAAGGAAACTGCCTCGGTCACACAGCCATTTGTTAAGAATATGACGAGTTTCGCCTTTAGTAGTAGGCCGTCTTCAGATAGTGCACTGTAAAGATAAGAATTATAACTGCTCATTTACATATGGAACTCAGAAACGACTACAAAGAATACACGTTAAAATGATGTTCCGACACCCATCCGGCTGATGATGACGATGACGCTTGGAACAGGTGTGCTGATCCCAGTCGCAAAACCGCTGCTGATAGTTGAGCAACAGCGGGTTAAACAGCGTGAAAGAGGGCGCGCATGAGCCGCACTTCGTCAGAGCCGGACAATGGGGAGCGACTTACATATCGTATGCTAAGATCTGAACGTTCACTTTTCAAAAAACGTATGTACATTTAACTGTAAACTTCTAAAAACAGCAATTTAAATACCCTATGGATATGGGGATCGTTAAAACCAGCTTTATAAATGTTAACTAATAAGCTAACGTAATAACCCAATGGCTAGCATTACAAACACGCTTTCCCATAGCAACTGCTATTCAGTCATCAATTATACACTCCTGGAAATGGAAAAAAGAACACATTGACACCGGTGTGTCAGACCCACCATACTTGCTCCGGACACTGCGAGAGGGCTGTACAAGCAATGATCACACGCACGGCACAGCGGACACACCAGGAACCGCGGTGTTGGCCGTCGAATGGCGCTAGCTGCGCAGCATTTGTGCACCGCCGCCGTCAGTGTCAGCCAGTTTGCCGTGGCATACGGAGCTCCATCGCAGTCTTTAACACTGGTAGCATGCCGCGACAGCGTCGACGGGAACCGTATGTGCAGTTGACGGACTTTGAGCGAGGGCGTATAGTGGGCATGCGGGAGGCCGGGTGGACGTACCGCCGAATTGCTCAACACGTGGGGCGTGAGGTCTCCACAGTACATCGATGTTGTCGCCAGTGGTCGGCGGAAGTTGCACGTGCCCGTCGACCTGGGACCAGACCGCAGCGACGCACGGATGCACGCCAAGACCGTAGGATCCTACGCAGTGCCGTAGGGGACCGCACCGCCACTTCCCAGCAAATTAGGGACACTGTTGCTCCTGGGGTATCGGCGAGGACCATTCGCAACCGTCTCCATGAAGCTGGGCTACGGTCCCGTACACCGTTAGGCCGTCTTCCGCTCACGCCCCAACATCGTGCAGCCCGCCTCCAGTGGTGTCGCGACAGGCGTGAATGGAGGGACGAATGGAGACGTGTCGTCTTCAGCGATGAGAGTCGCTTCTGCCTTGGTGCCAATGATGGTCGTACGCGTGTTTGGCGCCGTGCAGGTGAGCGGCACAATCAGGACTGCATACGACCGAGGCACACAGGGCCAACACCCGGCATCATGGTGTGGGGAGCGATCTCCTACACTGGCCGTACACCACTGGTGATCGTCGAGGGGACACTGAATAGTGCACGGTACATCCAAACCGTCATCGAACCCATCGTTCTACCATTCCTAGACCGGCAAGGGAACTTGCTGTTCCAACAGGACAATGCACGTCCGCATGTATCCCGTGCCACCCAACGTGCTCTAGAAGGTGTAAGTCAACTACCCTGCCCAGCAAGATCTCCGGATCTGTCCCCCATTGAGCATGTTTGGGACTGGATGAAGCGTCGTCTCACGCGGTCTGCACGTCCAGCACGAACGCTGGTCCAACTGAGGCGCCAGGTGGAAATGGCATGGCAAGCCGTTCCACAGGACTACATCCAGCACCTCTACGATCGTCTCCATGGGAGAATAGCAGCCTGCATTGCTGCGAAAGGTGGATATACACTGTACTAGTGCCGACATTGTGCATGCTCTGTTGCCTGTGTCTATGTGCCTGTGGTTCTGTCAGTGTGATCATGTGATGTATCTGACCCCAGGAATGTGTCAATAAAGTTTCCCCTTCCTGGGTCAATGAATTCACGGTGTTCTTATTTCAATTTCCAGGAGTGTATGTTCGTAATAGAATAAGATATAAAAAGTAGCTGTGTAACAATTAAATACACGAATATCCACATTAGCATAATTGGTTTGTTAAAAATACTTCAAAATTGACTAGAAAATTTCAGCACACTGGTACCACTCCTGTTAGCGACGCTATTTGTGGCACAACCTGACTAAAGGACATGACGGAATCTGTCGATAGAATACGTTGTGACACATTAAGGGATCACCAATTTAGTACTGGAGGGAAGAGTCGTGGGCAAAAATCGTAGAGGTGGATCAACAGATGAAAACAGTAAGTATATTCAGAAGGATGTATATTGCAGTACTCATTCGGAGATGAAGTGGCTTGCTTAGGATAAAGTAGCATGGAGAGCTGCATCAAACCATGTCTTTGCACTAAATACGTCGACGACGACGACAACAACAACAACAATCGTCTCCTATGGATGCTGTACCTATCCTTCTGTAGCCTAATCGAGTGCCGACTTCGATTCTGGAACACTCAGTCCACAGTTCCTTTGAGTGAAAAGTCGTAGATACTATTCCACAGACTCGTGCTTTACTTTTAACTGGAATCATGCAACCCTTTCAAGTGCGGTATTCTACACATTGGTAGCGCTTATGGTAACTGCGTTATAGGAGCCCGCCTGATGCTAGTCTCCCATGTGAGTGTAGGATAGACACGCAGAGGTGCGATGATGCAGCGCTGTGGAATGCACTGGACTGATGGGATATCATTAAATTAACAACAATTTATTAGCAAGAGTTTTACAACCAACCTGTCTTTTTCTCAGAGCTGCCTAGCACAGTCCTAGCTGAGCCTGACTTGCACACAGGTGCAGAGCAGCACATCAGCACCTGGGCTCTGGCATTGTTGGGGGTCAGTGCTTCGGACCTGCCGTAGGAGGGTCCGGCGACTGGCGCCTCACTACAGTTCCCCTTGGCTGTGGACGCCTGCCTGAGACTCGGTGCTCTTCATTGCATGGAGCTGCAATTAGGCTCTGCCCCAGAAATCTGCATGCACCTGTTGTCAGTTGTGGAAGGCCGAGCAGCGACGACGGTTCAATCTCGCGTCCGGCCATCCTGATTTAGGTTTTCCGTGATTTCCCATAATCATTCCAGGCAAATGCCGGGATGGTTCCTTTGAAAGGGCACGGCCGATTTCTTCCCCCTCCTTCCCTAATCCGATGAGACCGATGACCTCGCTGTTTGGTCTCTTCCCCAAAACAATCCAGTCAAATCACATCCGAGCAGCGACATGAAGGGCAGCCTAGAGGTGGTACTGGTATTGGCAGGAATTATGACACAGGCGCTCTGCTTCCATATTGAACAGCTCACATACACGTAGATTGGTTCTTCATTAATGGAAGATCGTCCCAGCTCTCATCCCCAGTAAGTCACTATTGTGACTAATGCTTCCATGTTGAACAGTTCAGAAATGGGCAAATTGGTTCTTCAGTCATGGAAGATCGTTCCAGTCCTCATCCACGGTAAGTCACTGTTGTGACTAATGCTCCCATGTTAAACAGTTCATTGGTGGGCAGATTGGTTCTTCATTCTTCGAAGATCACCCCGGCTATCATCCTCGGTAAGTCACTGTTGTGACTTTAAGTTCTGTCCACATACAGATAGCGTACTCGTAGCGGTGGACTCCAAACTGGTGGTGGTTGTAGATACTTCGTTGCATTCACCAGGTCATCTTGCAGCTAGTAGGGCTGGCCCTCCATCGGTATCCGTGATGCAATAGGGTTGGCCTGACTCAGAGTGAGTGGAAGGTTCAAAAATGGTTCAAATGGTTCTAAGCACTATGGGACTTAGCATCTGAGGTCATCAGTCCCCTAGACTCAGAACTACTTAGACCTAACTAACGTAAGGACATCACACACATGCATGCCCGAGGCAGGATTCGAACCTGCGACCGTAGCAGCAGTGCGGTTCCGGACTGAAGCGCCTAGAATCGCTCGGCTACAACGGCCGGCTGAGTCAAAGGGAGGCGAGGGTTTTGCACCAGTCGATGATATTATTCCATCCCCCCCTCCCCCCCCCCCCCCCTTTCGGGTGACGGAATGTGCTCTTATACGAGGTGCATTCAAGTTCTAAGGCCTCCGATTTTTTTTCTAATTAACTACTCACCCTAAATCGATGAAACTGGTGTTACTTCTCGACGTAATCGCCCTGCAGACGTACACATTTTTCACAACGCTGACGCCATGATTCCATGGCAGCGACAAAGGCTTCTTTAGGAGTCTGTTTTGACCACTGGAAAATCGCTGAGGCAATAGCAGCACGGCTGGTGAATGTGCGGCCACGGAGAGTGTCTTTCATTGTTGGAAAAAGCCAAAAGTCACTAGGAGCCAGGTCAGGTGAGTAGGGAGCATGAGGAATCACTTCAGAGTTGTTATCACGAAGAAACTGTTGCGTAGCGTTAGCTCGATGTGCGGGTGCGTTGGCTTGGTGAAACAGCACACGCGCAGCCCTTCCCGGACGTTTTTGTTGCAGTACAGGAAGGAATTTGTTCTTCAAAACATTTTCGTAGGATGCTCTTGTTACCGTAGTGCCCTTTGGAACGCAATGGGTAAGGATTACGCCCTCGCTGTCCCAGAACATGGACACCGTCATTTTTTCGGCACTGGCGGTTACCCGACATTTTTTTGGTGACGGTGAAACTGTGTGCTTCCATTGAGCTGACTGGCGCTTTGTTTCTGGATTGGAAAATGGCATCCACGTCTCATCCATTGTCACAACCGACGAAAAGAAAGTCCCATTCATGCTGTCGTTGCGCGTCAACATTGCTTGGCAACATGCCACACAGGCAGCCATGTGGTCGTCCGTCAGCATTCGTGGCACCCACCTGGATGACACTTTTCGCATTTTCAGGACGTCATGCAGGATTGTGTGCACAGAACCCACAGAAATGCCAACTCTGGAGGCGATCTGTTCAACAGTCATTCGGCGATCCCCCAAAACAATTGTCTCCACTTTCTCGATCATGTCGTCAGACCGGCTTGTGCGAGCCCGAGGTTGTTTCGGTTTGTTGTCACACGATGTTCTGCCTTCATTAAACTGTCGCACCCACGAACGCACTTTCGATACATCCATAACTCCATCACCACATGTCTCCTTGAACTGTCGATGAATTTCAATTGGTTTCATACCACGCAAATTCAGAAAACGAATGATTGCACGCTGTTCAAGTAAGGAAAACGTCGCCATTTTAAGTATTTAAAACAGTTCTCATTCTCGCCGCTGGCGGTAAAATTCCATCTGCCGTATGGTGCTGCCATCTCTGGGACGTATTGACAATGAACGCGGCCTCATTTTAAAACAATGCGCATATTTCTATCTCTTTCCAGTCCGGAGAAAAAAAATCGGAGGCCTTAGAACGTGAATGCACCTCGTAGTCTGAGCCCATCATCGCTCTTGGCTGGCCTAACGTTTAACTTCAGGACTTCAGGCCGTCCTTTATGCAAAGTTTCTAGTCTGCAAGGCGTTCGTGTGTCATCTCTAGCTAGAGTTGCCACAAGTAGTCTCGTAACGGAAGAGTGTTACGTCCGCTTGCCACCGTTGTCTAATCACTGAATCAGGTGTCTCCTGGCGTCTTCTCTCGCACCTGTAAGTTAATAAGCTCCCTGTCAGTTTGTACTTTGGCACTTACGGTGTTAATATCGATTATGCCGTCGTTGCGTACCTGGCAAATGCTAAGAAAATTTTATTCCTGCACGTAATTACTAATCTTCTGTCCAACAGTGTGTATGCTTGGGAACGACGTCAGGGGATCCTGCTCGTTAGACAGATGCGTCAACCACTACACAATTCTGGCGCAGTGGCTTTGGACAACTGTACGGAATATCATACAGCGTCGCACAGACTCTCCAACCATATCGGAACAGCATCCCAGCATTGATCGAAGTGGGGATCCTTCCTGACACCCGGGAATCAAATGAAAGTACATTGTTCAGGAGACCTTTTACGTCTCAAGAATTGTATATATTTATTTATTTATTGTTCAGCTAATTCAGCTTATTCAAGATGCAGCCTCTTTAAGTTATTAAATACATTTTTAAGAGCTTTTTCCATGCATCTCTGTCCGCTGCTATCTTCTGCCAGTTGAAGCCCGCAACTTTCCTGAGTTCCTTATCCGAGCGATCAAGTGGTCTCTCTGGTGGTCTTTTTCCTTTGGGCCTCCTGCCCACTGCCATTTTAGAGTCTTAACCCGTTCTATAATGTCTTTTACTCCTCTTATTGCTCGAATGTCCTCACTTTTCTGTCAATCTTTCTTAGTGAGACCTAACATTGACCTTTCCTTAGTTCTCTGAGCAGTTCTAAGTTTCCTTTTGAAAAATTCATTTAAAGTCCACGTTTCACACCTGTACGTTAAAACCGGTAGGACGCACTGATCAAAAACTCTCTTCTTTATTCAGACTGGAATGTTAAATTTGAAAACTGTTGCATTCCTACCGTATGCCCTCCAACCCAGTTTAATTCGACGAAAAATTTCAGGTTTCAAATCCCCATTTCTGTCAATTATACATTTTGTGTCAATTATATATTATATACATTTTGTGTCAAAGTAATTGAGAGATTGATTTGAAGGACAGGACCAAACAGTGAAGTCATCCTGCATCAACGAATGAAAATTTGTATCAAGGCCGGGATTTGAACCCAGATCTCCATTATGGCACCCTGGCGCAGGGCTTTGTCCGACTGCGTGGACTATCCTAGCATGTCTCTCTCCTCAAGCCTTGAGGCTGTGGCGTGCATGGGAATGTCGACTGAGGAGCAAGGCATGCTAGAAGTGTGTGCTAGGATGGCCTAGTGGCTAGCGCATATGCCTCGTGAGCTGGGTTCGAAACGTGACCCTCGCCCAAATTTTATTTAGTCGCTGCAGTCTACATGATGTTTGAGACTTGAAAAACGTCTCTGGAATGTTACAGTTTCATTTGCCCGTCAGGGGTGCCTTTACAATCGATACAAGAGCAGTGACAGTAGCAACACACCTAGACGTCGTATCGGGATGCTGCAACACTTTGCAGATCTGGATATTGAATACTGTTATGTTGATCAGTGGTTTTATTGACAAATAATGCAAAATATTATTTATGTTAAATTTTGACGGCAAAACATGTGAGATAGTAAGCGAAAGGTGTGCGTTGGGCAGGTGCGCGACAGCTTCAGGGACCTGGAGAGCTGCGGCTACCTGTGGGAGAGCCGCGAGGGCCTGCCGCTGGCGGACCTGGCGTTCTGCGCCGGCTTCTTCACGGTGTACCTGGTGGAGGAGATGGTGCACCTGCTGCTGGACAGCCGGCAGGACCGCAAGCGCCGGCGCCGCCAGCAGCACCAGCAGAGCGCCGAGTGCTCGGCGCACGACAGCGGCGCCATCGCAGACTTCGCCGCCGCCGCCGAGGACGACGAGGAGGAGGAGGCGGACGAGGCGGTGCTCACGCGCACCATGAGCCTGCGCTGCTCGCGCCGCGGCGGCCGGCCCGCCCGCGCCGTGGGCGGCGGGGGCGGCGGCGGCGGCGACGGCACGGTGCCGCCCACGCCGGCGCCCGCGGCGCGCGAGCCGCCGTCGCCGCTGCCCGTGCCGCTGCAGCTGCAGCTGCCGCCCACCGCCGCCGCCAGCGCAACCGCGGGCAGCGGCAGCGGCAGCAACGTCTCCACCCAGGGGCTCATCCGCACCGAGTCCGCTATAGGTGAGTCTCCACTCGCAGCGCCGGCTGCCAGAGACAGTGTGCACGAAATAACTTGTCCCGTAGCTACTCAGACAGGAGAGGGGACAGCGGTAGTGGTGGGATTTCTCCTTAAGGGCAGATGTGTTCATTCGCTTTGGGACACATGAAGTGTTAGTGTAAAACTGCTGTGTGTAGGTGTGATTCGTGGCTATTCAGTGCAAGATCCTGCAGTCTGCACACTGTGCACATCTGTGCATGTCTAGCAAACTAGTGGATCGATGACTTACTTCTTTCACCTATAACTTTATTGACAAAGGTCCCGAACGACTATGTTATATAAACCAGAAATTTTGCCGTTCGTGGACATGATCTTACTCTGACACAATCTTCTCGGGTTATGAGTCACGGCATCCCGTTGATACAACGTTTCGACTAGTTTCCTACTTGTCGTTTTCACGCAAGGTGTTGGGATCTTGTCGAATTTGTTCCTTTATAGCTTCTGGACCTTAGATTCCACTGCGAAGGTGAGCCAGTAGTGTGCCTCCAGAGGTAGCGGGGGCAGCTTTGGCGGGGCCCGGACGTGGGGTCCTGGTGCTGCCTGTCAATTCCACCCACTCATGAATTCACTGATGCGAAAGTAGTGGAGGCAGTGGAAGGAACAGAAAGGTAAAACCGGGATCCGACGACAAGACGCCCCTGAACCTCCTCTGGGGGTTTCTCCACCAATGCCACCACTGGCAACAACCCTTCTGGGTGCTCGGAGAAGCTCGTAGTGCCAGATCAAGACACCGTGTAGGAGATCCTCCCTTGGCGCCACTGGCTTGAGATCAGAAGCCATGAGGTCTAGTGACAGCTGGCTGATGACGCTGGTAGTTGAAGCTGGAGCTACATAGCTGCTTGGCCCGCACGTAGGACCGTGGAGACAGAATCAGCTGTAGTCTGAAGTCTGGAAGCAGTCGTCGTGTGAATGCTAATGGCCGAGTGGCGAATATTTATAGTCGCAGTGCACAGTGACAGTGTAGCCCCTCTGGTCAAGAAGTTGACCATGGAAGCACAGCGTTGTACAACGGCTTGCGGAAATTCAGCCCACCTCTGCGACGGACTGTGGTCCTGCAGCGCGCTTTGCCAGCAGTATTCCAGTACCAGGCAGCTGCCGCAACGATCTGTCCAGCAACACGACTCGTTATCACAAGAAACAATCAAACTCAAAGTTGGAAGAAGGGAAACCAACAATTCTACAGATCTACTACACAGCATTCTTGGTTCCCCTTCTTCCATCCATGAGTCTGATTACTTCTTGAGGTGGTGAATCGTATTGCTGGACCGGTGGTTGCGACATTCTTGAAGTGTCACCCAACCTGTGCGAACTGCGTTAACATTTATATCGTCAGTTAAGGCCACATGTTTGTCGGCAATACATGCAAATTTTTGGGTTTTCATCCGAGTTGTCACTTTCTCTGTACCCGATATTTTGACGACTTATCTAGTTGTCGTTATCAGGTGTCCAGGACATTTTCAATTCTCAGTGAAGACTCAGCAAACTCAAAAACATATAACAATCATTTTCGCTGAGAAAGTCTGAAGGATGGATCGTTTGTTCCAGTTTGAAAGGAACTAGTAATATAGCATCTGTTCCCACGAGGTATACGTCGTCAACTGTAAAGGTAAATTGAAATAACTAGATCTCTCACTCTAAAACTTTCAGCTGACATGTGATTATATTTTCACGCAATATGGATGCACAGATCCTGAGAAATCAGTACCCATAACAACCACCTCTGGCCGTAATAACGGCCTTGATACGCCTGGGCAGTGCGTCAAACAGAGCTTGGATGGCGTGTACAGGTACAGCTGCCCATGCAGCTTCAACACGATACCACAGATTATCAAGGATAGTCACTGGTATATTGTGACGAGCCAGTTGCTCGGCCATCATTGACCAGACGTTTTCAATTGGTGAGACATCTGGGGAATGTGCTGGCTAGGGCAGCAGTCGAACATTTTCTGTATCCAGAAAGGCCCGTACAGGACCTGCAACATGCGGTTTTGCATTATTCTGCTGAAATGTAGGGTTTCGCAGGGATCGAATGAAGGGTAGAGCCACGAGTCGTAACACATCTGCAATTTAACGTCCACTGTTCAAAGTGCCGTCAATGCGAACAAGAGGTGACCCAGACGTGTAACCAGTGGCACCCCATACCATCACGCCGGCTGATACGCCAGTATGGTGATGACGAATACACGCTTCCAATGTGAGTTCACCGGGATGTCGCCAAACACGAATGCGACCATCATCATGGCTGTAAACAGAACCTGGATACATTCGAAAAAATGACGTTTTGCCATTCGTGCACCCAGGTTCGTCGTTGAGTACACCATCGCAGGCGCTCCTGTCTGTGATGCAGCGTCAAGGGTATCCGCAGCCATGGTCTCCGAGCTGATAGTCCATGCTGCTGCAAACGTCTTCGAACTGTTCGTGCAGAAGGTTGTTGTCTTGTAAACGTCCCATCTGTTGACTCAGGGATCGAGACGTGGCTGCACGATGCGTTACAGCCATGCGGATAAGATGCCTGTCATCTCGATTGCTAGTGATACGAGGCCGTTAGTTGCGGCACGGCGTTCCATATGACCCTCCTGAACCCACCGATTCCATATTCTGCTAACAGTCATTGGATCTCGACCAACGCGAGCAGCAATGTCGCGATACGATAAACCGCAATCGCGATAGGCTACAATCCGACCTTTATCAAAGTCGGAAACGTGATGGTACGCATTTCTCCTCCTTACACGAGTCATCACAACAACGTTTCACCAGGCAACGCCGGTCATCTGCTGTTTGTGTATGAGAAATCGGTTGGAAACTTTCCTCATGTCAGCACGTTGTAGGTGTCGCCACCGGTGCCAACCTTGTGTGAATGCTCTGAAAAGCTAATCATTTGCATATCACAGCATCTTCTTCCTGTCGGTTAAATTTCGCGTCTGTAGCACGTCATCTTCGTGGTGTAGCAATTTTAATGGCCAGTAGTGTATACCACTGCAAGAAAAAAAAAGACAACACACCACGAAGGAGTTAAGGAGTTACCCGAGTGGGACGGAAATCAGTAGATGTTTTGTAATTGTACAGACAAACATATGCTTACATTTTCATGAAAATTGAGCAAGTCTGTAACGCGTTGGTCGAGCTCTGGCACTTGTGCAAACTTGGTATTGATTGATTGAGTTTTGGATGTCCTTCTGAGGGGTATCGTGCCAAATTCTGTCCAACGGGCACGTTAGTTCGTCAAAATCCCGAGCTGGCTGGAGGGCCTTGTCCATAATACTCCAAACAATCTCAGTTGGGGAGAAACCCACCGACTTTGCTGGTCAAGGTAGGGCATGCCAAGCACGAAGGCAATCAGCAGAAATTTTTGCCTGTTCGAGCGAGCGTTATCTTGCACCAATGTAATCCCAGGACTGCTTGCCATGAAAAGCAACAAAACGAGGCGTGGTATGTCACGTAAGGGTGTGCTGTAAAGGTGGCGCGGTCGACAACCGAAGGGGTGCTACTGTAAAAGTAATGGCACCTCAGAACATTACCCCTGGTTTTCGGACCATATGTTGGGCTACAGCCGGTTGGAATCCCACCGCTGTCTGGAGCGTCTCCAGACACATATTAGGCCTGGAATCTCATTGATTGGAGTAGAATTGCTTTCAGGTTGAGTCCCACTTTGAATTGAGCCCCGATGATCACTGAAAAAGTGCCTGGAGAGGGTCTGGATAACGGTGGGATACCAGCCTGATTATCGCCGGTTATGGGGCCCCCACCTCCCCATGAACCATGGACCTTGCCGTTGGTGGGGAGGCTTGCGTGCCTCAGCGATACAGATAGCCGTACCGTAGGTGCAACCACAACGGAGGGGTATCTGTTGAGAGGCCAGACAAACGTGTCGTTCCTGAAGAGGGGCAGCAGCCTTTTCAGTAGTCGCAAGGGCAACAGTCTGGATGATTGACTGATCTGGCCTTGTAACAATAACCAAAACGGCCTTGCTGTGCTGGTACTGCGAACGGCTGAAAGCAAGGGGAAACTACAGCCGTAATTTTTCCCGAGGGCATGCAGCTTTACTGTATGATTAAATGATGATGGCGTCCTCTTGGGTAAAATATTCCTGAGGTAAAATAATCCCCCATTCGGATCTCCGGCCGGGGACTACTCAAGAGGACGTCGTTATCAGGAGAAGGAAAACTGGCGTTCTACGGATCGGAGCGTGGAATGTCAGATCCCTTAATCGGGCAGGTAGGTTAGAAAATTTAAGAAGAGAAATGGATAGGTTGAAGTTAGATATAGTGGGAATTAGTGAAGTTCGGTGGCAGGAGGAACAAGACTTCTGGTCAGGTGACTACAGGGTTATAAACACAAAATCAAATAGGGGTAATGCAGGAGTAGGTTTAATAATGAATAGGAAAATAGGAATGCGGGTAAGCTACTACAAACAGCATAGTGAACGCATTATTGTGGCCAAAATAGATACGAAGCCCATACCTACTACAGTAGTACAAGTTTATATGCCAACTAGCTCTGCAGATGACGAAGAAATTGAAGAAATGTATGATGAAATAAAAGAAATTATTCAGATTGTGAAGGGAGACGAAAATTTAATAGTCATGGGTGACTGGAATTCGAGTGTAGGAAAAGGGAGAGAAGGAAACATAGTAGGTGAATATGGATTGGGGATAAGAAATGAAAGAGGAAACAGCCTGGTAGAATTTTGCACAGAGCACAACATAATCATAGCTAACACTTGGTTTAAGAATCATGAAAGAAGGTTGTATACATGGAAGAACCCTGGAGATACTAAAAGGTATCAGATAGATTATATAATGGTAAGACAGAGATTTAGGAACCAGGTTTCAAATTGTAAGACATTTCCAGGGGCAGATGTGGACTCTGACCACAATCTATTGGTTATGACCTGTAGATTAAAACTGAAGAAACTGCAAAAAGGTGGGAATTTAAGGAGATGGGACCTGGATAAACTGAAAGAACCAGAGGTTGTACAGCGTTTCAGGGAGAGCATAGGGGAACAATTGACAGGAATGGGGGAAAGAAATACAGTAGAAGAAAAATGGGTAGCTTTGAGGGATGAAGTAGCGAAGGCAGCAGAGGATCAAGTAGGTAAAAAGACGAGGGCTAGTAGAAATCCTTGGGTAACAGAAGAAATATTGAATTTAATTGATGAAAGGAGAAAATTTAAAAATGCAGTAAATGAAGCAGGCAAAAAGGAATACAAACGTCTCAAAAATGATAACGACAGGAAGTGCAAAATGGCTAAGCAGGGATGGCTAGAGGACAAATGTAAGGATGTAGAGGCCTATCTCACTAGGGGTAAGATAGATACTGCCTACAGGAAAATTAAAGAGACCTTTGGAGATAAGAGAACGACTTGTATGAATATCAAGAGCTCAGATGGAAACCCAGTTCTAAGCAAAGAAGGGAAAGCAGAAAGGTGGATGGAGTATATAGAGGGTCTATACAAGGGCGATGTACTTGAGGACAATATTATGGAAATGGAAGAGGATGTAGATGAAGATGAAATGGGAGATATGATACTGCGTGAAGAGTTTGACAGAGCACTGAAAGACCTGAGCCGAAACAAGGCCCCCGGAGTAGACAACATTCCGTCCTACTGACGGCCTTGGGAGAGCCAGTCCTGACAAAACTCTACCATCTGGTGAGCAAGATGTATGAAACAGCCGAAATATCCTCAGACTTCAAGAAGAATATAATAATTCCAATCCCAAAGAAAGCAGGTGTTGACAGATGTGAAAATTACCGAACTATCAGTTTAATAAGTCACAGCTGCAAAATACTAACACGAATTCTTTACAGACGAATGGAAAAACTAGTAGAAGCCCACCTCGGGGAAGATCAGTTTGGATTCCGTAGAAACACTGGAACACGTGAGGCAATACTGACCTTACGACTTATCTTAGAAGAAAGATTAAGGAAAGGCAAACCTACGTTTCTAGCATTTGTAGACTTAGAGAAAGCTTTTGACAATGTTGACTGGAATACTCTCTTTCAAATTCTAAAGGTGACAGGGGTAAAATACAGGGAGCGAAAGGCTATTTACAATTTTTACAGAAAGCAGATGGCAGTTATAAGAGTCGAGGGGTATGAAAGGGGAAGCAGTGGTTGGCAAGGGAGTAAGACAGGGTTGTAGCCTCTCCCCGATGTTGTTCGATCTGTATATTGAGCAAGCAGTAAAGGAAACAAAAGAAAAATTCGGAGTAGGTATTAAAATCCATGGAGAAGAAATAAAAACTTTGAGGTTCGACGACGACATTGTAATTCTGTCAGAGACAGCAAAGGACTTGGAAGAGCAGTTAAATGGAATGGACAGTGTCTTGAAAGGAGGATATAAGATGAACATCAACAAAAGCAAAACAAGGATAATGGAATGTAGTCTAATTAAGTCGGGTGATGCTGAGGGAATTAGATTAGGAAATGAGACACTTAAAGTAGTAAAGGAGTTTTGCTATTTGGGGAGCAAAATAACTGATGATGGTCGAAGTAGAGAAGATATAAAATGTAGACTGGCAATGGCAAGGAAAGCGTTTCTGAAGAAGAGAAATTTGTTAACTTCGAGAATAGATTTAAGTGTCAGGAAGTCATTTCTGAAAGTATTTGTATGGAGTGTAGCCATGTATGGAAGTGAAACATGGACGATAAATAGTTTGGACAAGAAGAGAATAGAAGCTTTCGAAATGTGGTGCTACAGAAGAATGCTGAAGATTAGATGGGTAGATCACATAACTAATGAGGAAGTATTGAATAGGATTGGGGAGAAGAGAAGTCTGTGGCACAACTTGACCAGAAAAAGGGATCGGTTGGTAGGACATGTTCTGAGGCATCAAGGGATCACCAATTTAGTATTGGAGGGGCAGCGTGGAGGGTAAAAATAGTAGAGGGAGACCAAGAGATGAATACACTAAGAAGATTCAGAAGGATGTAGGTTGCAGTAGGTACTGGGAGGTGAAAAAGCTTTCACAGGATAGAGTAGCATGGAGAGCTGCATCAACCCAGTCTCAGGACTGAAGACTACAACAACAACAACATGGGGTCCCAACAACCATGATTGATGATATGGGGTGCCATTTTATTTCATAGCAAGACCCCTTTGGTTGTCATCCGCAGCACCCTTCCAGCACAGTGGTAAGTCCATGGTATTCTACTCCCCGTGTTGTTGCCCATGATGGCAAGCCATCCTTGGATTACATTTCAGCAAGATAATGTCCGCCCGCAGACGGGGAGAGTTTTTCTATTGCTTGTGTTCGCCTTGCCAACCTCCATCTTGGCCAGAAATTCGCCGGATCTAACCACAATTGAGAACGTTTGGAGCATTATACTCAGTGCTCTCCCACAAGCTCAGGATTTTGACGATCTGACGCACCAATTGCAGAGAATTTGGCACGACATTCCTCAGAAGGAAATCTAACAACTCTGTCAATCAATGCCAAGCCGAATAAATGTTGAACCAACACGCTACTGACTTGCTCAATTTGTGACGCTCTTTCTTTCGAATAAATCATTCAATTAGTCTGAAAATGTAATCATTTGTTTGTCTGTGCGCATAATCAGATTATTCTTTCAGGGTGCGTCTTTTTTTTATCTTGCAGCATACATGTTTCTCCCGGCAAATCGCAGCATATTACATACGTGCGGGTTTCATAATAGTCTGAGAACAAAGTGTTACAGTTTCAAGATGAGATAGAAGAATAAGTGCTGTCTGAATTTGTGTGGAAAAAATTTCCTAAACCTATTATGAGCTGCGTACAGCTTAATTTCCAAGGCTAGGTCTCCTTTCATTCACGTTGCATTTTAATTACCCACACCGCAAAAGGTTAGCAGTATGGTAATGCGTCCCTGAAGTTTTTCTCAGCCAGAACGGCTTTAGAAAGTCCATGGTAACCTGTTCTCTGCAGAACTATTAAGAGAGAATTGTTACGCGCTCTCTATTTATACTTACAAGGGAACCTCCCAATCGCACCCCCCTCAGATTTAGTTATAAGTTGGCACAGTGGATAGGCCTTGAAAAACTGAACACAGATCAATCGAGAAAACAAGAAGAAGTTGTATGGAACTATGAAAAAAGTAAGCAAAATATACAAACTGAGTAGTCCATGTGCACGATAGGCAATATCAAAGACAACTTGAGCGTACGAGCGCCGTGGTCCTGTGGTTAGCGTGAGTCGCTGTGGAACTAGAGGTCCTTGGTTCAAGTCTTCGCTCGAGTGAAAATTTTACTTTCTTTATTTTCGCAAAGTTACGATCTGTCCGTTCGTTCACTGACGTCTCTGTTCACTGTAATAAGTTTAGTTCCCGTGTTTTGCGACCGCATCGCAAAACCGTGCGATTGTTATTGAAGTTGCTGGATTCATATTGCCCACGGAATACATCCCACGTATTTAATGCACTCTCGTCCAAAAGTAGTGAACAGTAAACTGCCAGCCAGGGAGCCTCGTTTGCAGAAATACTCTCTTCCGTGCGCTGTAGTCGACTGACGTGTGTTTCGATGTTTGTTTAGGTGTGGCGTCCCCATACTACGGCGCAGTTACCTCGCATCGGACGGACGGACGGACAGATAATAATTGTCTGAAAATAAAAAATTAAAATTTCAGTTGATGGACGACTTGAACCAAGGACCTCTCGTTTCACAGCCGCTCACGCTAACCACGGTACCACGGCACTCAAGCGCTCATATTGTCCTTGATGTTGCCTATGTTGCGCATTGACTACTCAGTTTGTATATTTTGCTTATTTTTTCATAGTTCCATACAACTTCTTCCTGTTTTCTCGATTGATCTGGATTCAGTTTTTCAAGGCCTATCGACTGTGCCAACTTATAACTAAATCTGAGGGAGTGCGATGGGGAGGTTCCCTTGTTAGTTCATAGTGCGTTTATTTACTTAAGGCACATTCCGAAAAATCTCCTTCACTGGTCTCTAGAGACACCGAAAACAACCGTAGGTGACTTATGGCTGTGAGACATTCATTGCGTCAAAGCAAGCGAAATAGCCACTAAGACTAAAAATGTTGACTTAAACGCTGATAGAGTGATAATTTATGCACCAGTCAGGTTCCTCTTAGAGTATACTGATAAAATAGCTCGATATTTAGCAATTACATACAACCACTAGCTCACAGAAAGATCCGTACCTAAAGGTTGGAAAAGTGCTCAAGTCACACCAATATCCAAAAAAGGAAGTGGGAGTAATGTGCTGAATTACAGGCTTATATCACTAACGTCGATTTCCATTAGGGTTTTAGAACATATACTGTATTCAAACATTGTGAAGTACCTCGAAGAAAACGATTTATTGACATGTAATCAGCACGGATTCAGAAAATATCGTTCTTGTGAAACACAACTAGTTCCTTATACTCATGAAGTAATAAGTGCTAACGACAGGGGATGTCAAATTCATTCCATATTTTTAGATTTCCAGAAGGCTTTCGACACCGTTCCTCACAAGCTTCTTCTAATCAAACTGCGTGCCTACGGAGTATCGCCTCAGTTGTGCGACTGGATTCGTGGTTTCCTGTCAGAAAGGTCACAGTTCGTAGTAATAGACGGAAAGTCATCGAGTAAAACAGAAGTCATATCCGGCGTTCCCCAAGGAAGTGTTATAGGCCCTCTATTGTTCCTGATCTATATTAACGACGTAGGAGACAATCTGAGTAGTCGTCTTAGATTGTTTGCAGATGATGCTGTCATTTACCGTCTTGTAAAGTCATCAGATGATCAAAACGACTTGCAAAATGATTTAGACAAGATATTTTTAGGGTGCGAAAAGTGGCAATTGACCCTGAATAAAGAAAAGTGCGAAGTTATTCACATGAGTACTAAAAGAAATCAGCTAAATTTCGATTACGCGATAAGTCACACAAATCTGAGGGCTGCAAATTCAACTAAATGCTTAGGGATTGCAATTACAAATAACCTAAATTGGGACTATCACATAGATAATATTGTGGCTAGAGCAAACGAAAGACTGCGATTCATTGGCAGAACACTTAGAAGGTGCAACAGGTCTACCAAAGAGGCTTCTTACACCACGCTTGTCCGCCCTATTCTGGAGTACTGCTGTGCGGTGTGAGATCCGCATCAGGTGGGACTGACGGATGACATCGAAAAAGTACGAAGAAGGGCAGCTCGTTTTGTATTATCGCGAAATAGGGGAGATAGTGTCACAGACATGGTAGGTGAATTGGAGAGGCAATCATTAAAACAAAGGTGTTTCTCGTTGCGACGGGATCTTCTCATGAAATTTCAATCACCACTTTTCTCCTCAGATTGCGAAAACATTCTGTTGGCACACACCTACATAGGGAGAAATGATCATCACAATAAAATAATAGAAATCAGGGCTCGCACGGAAAAATTTAAGTGCTCGTTTTTCACGCGTGTCGTTCGAGAATGGAACGCTAGAGAGACGGCATGAAGGTGGTTCGTTGAACCCTCTGCCAGGCACTTTATTGTGAATAGCAGAGTAATCACGTAGTTGTAGAAGTAGATGTAGAAAGCCTTTCAGGTATCCGAAAGACGGTGGGAAGTCCGGAATGACTCTATCGCCAGGTTAAGAGCTTTATATTTGACAACGAAGGAACAGCCTTCGGACGGAGCACATACGGACTTTGATGGATACGTGAAACAAGAGGATGAACTGGTGCGTCATCCTTGGCCGCCACAGTCACCAGATCTCAATATTTTTGAGCCCTTGTGGTCTACTTTGGACAGAAAGATGTTTGATCGCTGTCCATATCCATCATCGCTACCTGAACTTGCTACTATCCAGTACGTTGTCCTCGATGGTGAGTGTTCATCGGAGGGGAGGGTATCATCTGGATTGCCCCGGGGAAGTGTGTTAGGTCCGCTGTTTTTTTCTATCTACATAAATGATGTTTTGGATAGGGTGGATAGCAATGTGCGGCTGTTTGCTGATGATGCTGTGTTGTACGGGAAGGTGTCGTCGTTAAGTGACTGTAGGAGGATACAAGATGACTTGGACAGGATTTGTGATTGTTGTAAAGAATGGCAGCTGACTCTAAATATAGGTAAATGTAAATTAATGCAGATGAATAGGAAAAAGAATCCCGTAATGTTAGAATACTCAATTGTTAGTGTAGCGCTTGACACAGTCACGTCGATTAAATATTTGGCCGTAACATTGCAGAGCGATGTGAAGTGGGACAAGCATGTAATGGCAGTTGTGGGGAAGGCGTATAGTCGTCTTCGGTTTATTGGTAGAATTTCGGGAAGATGTGGTTCATCTATAAACGAGACCGCTTATAAAACACTAATACGACCTATTTTTGAGTACTGCTCGAGGGTTTGGGATCCCTATCAGGTCGTATTGAGGGAGGATATAGAAGCAATTCAGAGGCGGGCTGCTAGATTTGTTACTGGTAGGTTTGATCATCACGCGAGTGTTACGGAAATGCTTCAGGAACTCGGGTGGGGGTCTCTGGAGGAAAGGAGGCGTTCTTTTCATGAATCGCTACTGAGGAAATTTAGAGAACCAGCATATGAGCCTGACTGCAGTATAATTTTACTGCCGCCAACTTATATTTCGCGGAAAGACCACAAAGATAAGATAAGAGAGATTAGGGCTCATACAGAGGTATATAGGCAGTCATTATTCCCTCGTTCTGTTTGGGAGCGGAACAGGGAGAGAAGATGCTAGTTGTGGTACGAGGTACCCTCCGCCACGCACCGTATGGTGGATTGTGGAGTATGTATGTAGATGTAGATGTAGATATCTTGCAGTAAGAATGGTATAACATTCCCTTGAAAACCATACAGGACCTGTATTTATCAATTACGAGATGACTGGAAGCTATTTTGAATGCCAACGGGTTTCCTCAACCGTATTAAGCGTAGCAATTCGTTGTGCTTTTGGTGTTTGCATAGTTTTCTCTCAGCGCCCCGTATGTGGCACCCGATATCCGCGAAAAAATCATGCAATTCTCATGAATTACGAGCAGCAGCTGAATAGCGGGCGCAGATCCGGCCCCCGATAATTCCCTAGATGTGTTCCATCAGGTATAGATAAAGTGAATTTGCTGGCCAGGTTATCAAAGAGAGTGTATTATTACCATTCAGTACGATTCTAGCCTTGTGACACGGTTATCCTGTTGAAAGATGCCTGTACCATCAAGTAAGACATCGACATTGAAGGGATGCGTGTTTCTGCAATACTGTTCACGTATCCAGAATGAATTTTCACTAAGTCGTGGAGCGTGCGCTGATGTCAAACTTCCTGGAGGTTAAAACTGTGTGCCCTATCAGGAGCCGAGGACGGGGACTTTGCTTTTCGCCGTAAGTGATCCACTGACCCGCTGTCACAGCCTTACTTCTACCTGTACCTGTTCTCTTACATATCAAACTTCACAGAGGTTCTTTTGCATAGCTATCTGGACTAGCACTCCTGGAAGCGGTGGTGAGGAGACGGTGGCGTAGCGAATGAGTGGCTGTCTGAAGAGAACTGACTTCTGCCCGTTCTGAATACTATTATTACGGCCATTTTCGAACGCAATCGACCTTCGCTGCCGGCGGTCACGTGGCATAGACACAGCTCCCTGCAGCGGACTGGCTAAACCTACTGTCTCCACGATTTCTGACATCCATAAATTTCCACTGATCCCTTGCAAATAAATTAAAGGCATCTAAAAATAATTTGGCCCGTATGGAGAATCGATTTCACGTCGCGAGCGCCCATTGTTCCGAAGTTAGATGGCTGTGACCGCCGACCTGCACGCTACGAGCACCCTCGTCGCTGTCTTTTTCCGCATAGCGTGCAGACTTTATGCACTGTAGATGCAGAGAACGTTCTTGGTACTCAGACATGAGCGATTTTATGAAATGTCATTAGATTGCGTATTGGAAGAGGCAAACTAGGAAACAGAAATCCCACTAATCCGGGATTGAATAGGTTGCAAAAACCACTTACTGTTGTAATAGCGCAATGTAGAGAATACAGAAGCAGGGTGAAAACATTGCTAACGAGTGCACTGTACTGAAGCAGTATCAATAGTTGTCTCTGTTGACAGCGAGAACGCCATTGTAGAGCAGTCGTAGTTAGCTTACGTCGTGCGTGTCAGATGCAGTGCCCACGCCGTGGTTGCAAAACTGCGATTTGAGATGTTTTGATGAATCGATTAGACTTTGTACCACGGAAGTCGCGTATATGGTTCAAATGGCTCTGAGCACTATGGGTCTCAACTTCTGAGGTCATTAGTCCCCTAGAACTTAGAACTAGTTAAACCTATCTAACCTAAGGACATCACACACATCCATGCCCGAGGCAGGATTCGAACCTGCGACCGTAGCCGGCGAAGTCGCGTATACAACGTCAGAGTTGACAGTCCGGTGTAAGTGAGTTATTTCTACGATTATGGGACAAATAACATGGGCTTGGTTAAGCCTGACAGAACATTCTAAGTGAAGAGGGACATATAATCAGACTGAGTAAATGTCATCTGTTTTTCTATGTCCATTCTTGTCACGGGAAGTGTGAGGGACTACGGCCGCTCACTGTTGTAATAAAATGAAACACCTACAGCCGTCCTTACCATGTCATTTATTGTACGGTTACCAGTGTCGGTCCTTCAGTGCACCATCTTCAGGCCTTAGCTGATGCTGAACGGGTTAACACCATCCTCATACACGATTAATCAGTGGCCAACATAACTGGTTTACGCAGACTACCTGTAACTGTGATGTTATCTCTCCAACCATCAGCTATCAACTATAATATGCTCGAGAGAAGAATCGGTAATACTATTAGGATGGATTAATATAAACTGAAAGAAACTCGCCACATGTGTAAAGTTTAGCAGCCTCTTTTTACGGTGAATTTTACATCTTTATGCTCCAAGTAACTCAACTCAGTAATTACTACTCTGACAGTATATATCCATGACTTCAACAGACTACACTAACTGATCAAAAGCATCTGGACACCCCCAAAAACATAAGTTTTTTTATTAGGTGCATTATGCTGCCACCTATTGCCAGGTACTCCATATCAGCGACCTCAGTAGTCATTATACATCGTGAGAGAGCGGAATGTGGCGCTCCGCGGAACTCACGGACTTCGAACGTGGTCAGGTGATTGGATGTCACTTGTGTCATACGTCTTCACGCGAGATTTCCACACTCCTAAACATCCCTAGGTCGACTGTTTGCGATGTGACAGTGAAGTGGAAACGTGAAGGGACACGTACAGCACGAAACCGTTCAGGCCGACCTCGTCTATTGACTGACAGAGACCGCCGGCAGTTGAAGAGGCTCGTAATGTGTAATAGGCAGACATCTATCCAGATCATCACACAGGAATCCCAAACTACATCGGGATCCACTGCAAGTACTATGACAGTTAGGCGGGAGGTGAGAAAACTTGGATTTCAACAGCCACACATCACGCCAGTAAATGCCAAACGACGCCTCGCTTGGTGAAAGTAGCGTAAACATTGGATGATTGAACATTGGAAAAGCGTTGTGTGGAGTGACGAATCACGGTACACAATGTGGCGATCCGATGCCAGGTTGTGGGTATGGCGAATGCCCGGTGAACGTCATCTGCCAGCGTGTGTAGTGCCATCAGTAAAATTCGGAGGTGGTGGTGTTATGGTGTGGTCGCGTTTTTTATGGAGGGAGTTTGCACCCCTTGTTGTTTTGCGTAGCACTATAGCAGCACAGGCCGACACTGATGTTTTTAGCACCTTCTTTCTTCCCATTGTTGAAGAGCAATTAGGGGATGGCGATTGATATTTCAACACGAGCGAGCACCTGTTCGTAATACACGGCCTGTGATGGAGTGGTTACACGACAATAACATCCCTGTAATGCAGTGGCCTGCACAGAGTCCTGACCTGAATCCTACAGAACACCTTTGGGATGTTTTCGAACGGCAACTTCGTTCCAGGCCCCACCGACCGACATCGATACCTCTCCTCAGTGCAGCACTCCGTGACGAATGGGCTGCCATTCACCAAGAACCCTTCCAGAAACTGATTGAACGTAAGCCTGCAAGAGTTTAAGCTGGCTTGAAGGCTAAAGGTGGGCCAACACCATACTGAATTGCAGCATTATCGATGGAGGGTGCCACGAACTTTCCAGCCAGGTGTCCGGATACTTTGATCACATGGTATAGGTGGGAGAGTAACAACCAATGATTGCGACAATTATATGATAGTTCAAGACCGAACAGTGTGACCCATGTTTTGAGTTCGTGGTACAATATATTTCAATACGGATTTATGAGTTGGAAGTGTTCCTCGAAGATGCCTTACCGAGTGAACATTGCAGGATTTTAACTTTCGATGGCTGTGAGAGCAGCGAGAGCACAACCGCTGTGGGTAACTAGTTACATGTAGTTTTAGATATGTGGTCGAAAAATATCCGGGCCATATTACTGCGTTTTGTAGAACTTTGTGCAGAATTTGCAGTTGAGAGAGAACAATTTTTGTTATTTTAACCCCCGGGGAAATTGAAAGCATTTTGTTAGCAGCAGTTAACTACTTTGGAAAGATGCAGAAAGAGGTGAAGAAAGTTTCAGTTTTAGATAGTATTGCCAAAATGGTTATCATAGGACTGAACTGATTTCCTCATGACATATTTTCAGTATTGTAGTAATTGAGATTGACCACTATGCTACATTTTCACCCCGTTTCTGTTTTAAGAGATTGTTCTGGCGGTGTGCGGTCGATCTGGTTTTCATGTGGTTTATCCTCTGTTTGTGCGAATTTTTCTTTTTCTGTACTCTAGTGAGAAAATGTTGACGTTGGACATCACATCTTAACGTGTTAATACGATAGTTTGCAGGCTCGCTAGCAGCAGCTTCCAAGTCAAGCGATACACACGTGTGTGAGTGGGCTTCACCTTCCAACATGCACGTCCCCTACTGTGCAGGGATCCTCCATAGCGCAGCCTCCACCACTACCGTTTGTCGCCTCCCCTACAACGCCAAGTTATTTTGCCAGCGCGCTGCCTGCCCCTTACTCTAGGCCAGTGGTTCCCAACAGGTGGTCCGCGGACCCCCAGGGGTCCGCGAGCCATGCCAGAGGGATCCACTAGATGCTATTACAATAAAAATATATTAAATACATTTCGTATTATAACAGATTTTTAGTTCTGGCCGCTTCCTCCATGAGCAGAGCTTTAGCGAACGCCAACTTCTGCGTGTAACGTCTTCCTAGACCCAACTGACACTAGCACACTCTAGGGCAAAACTAGAATTAGACAGAGGCAAATAGTTCTGCTGCATGCCTGTAGACTGCGCGAGCTGCCTCTTTGCAGCTGACAACTGACAGTCACTTTACACAGAAACTCGCATTTCAGACGACAATCGGCCATTGTTAATTTAATGGTTCAAATGGCTCTGAGCACTATGGGACTCAACTGCTGAGGTCATTAGTCCCCTAGAACTGAGAACTAGTTAAACCCAACTAACCTAAGGACATCACAAACCTCCATGCCCGAGGCAGGATTCGAACCTGCGACCGTAGCGGTCTTGCGGTTCCAGACTGCAGCGCCTTTAACCGCAAGGCTTTCACAGACCGTATTGTTTACATATTCGATATTCTGTATTAAAAGAGTAGTGTTTGTAAAGCGTTGCTATTTGGGGAAGCTACAGTTCGCGTAGTTAAAAATGGACCGTTGGTTAGAAAGTGGTTCGTTAAAACGAGAAAGGCCTACAGATGAAGAGGAAGATAATGCATTTGTCATACTAAACACCCACATTTGAAGACAAAGATTTTGAGCAATAATAAAAAATTTTACAACAACAATGATCGCTAAATTGAAAGAATTTTAGCTCAATATTTTTTCAATAATGAATGTCAATGTTTTTTCTAAGTACCAAAAATAGGAAACGCATAGAAAGACTTTTTTAGGTACTTGATGCTGTGATATGACAAGGTACCAATCATGCTCGATGAAGGGGTCATCGAGAAAATTTTGTTGTGAACCCCTGCTGTAGGCCGTCGCCCCAGGCTTTGCCCGCTGACGGACCGGCGCTGCTTGTCGGCAGGTATCACGGACAAGCAGTCGTCGCTGCTGGACGCGGGCGTGCGCGTCAACAGCGCGTTCCCGTTCGGGCCGCCGGCCGGCCTGGGGGCGCAGGGAGACGGGCCGATGCCGCCCCCGGGCGCCGCCGCCGGGGACGGGCTGCCCGGCACGCCTGGCCGGCGGCGCGCCAGCTCGTCGTGCTCGCTGCGCTGGCTCTTCACCATCGTCGCCCTCTCTTTCCACGCCATATTCGAGGGCCTCGCCGTCGGCCTCGAGAAGGGGGTGAGTGATAGCGCTGTGACATACTACAGTGACCGTCGTAACAACATACTCTACTGGCCAATAAAATTGCTACACCAAGAAGAAGTGCAGATGATAAGCGAGTATTCATTGGACAAATATATTATACTATGACTGACATGTGATTACATTTTCACGCAATTTGGGTGCATACATCCTGAGAAATCAGTGCCCAGAACAATCACTTCTGGCCTTAATAGCGGCCTTGATACGCGTGGGCGTTGGGTCAAACAGAGCTTGGATGGCGTGTACAGGTACAGCTACCCATGCAACTTCAACACGATACCACAGTTCATTAAGAGTAGTGACTGGCGTACTGTGACGAGCCAGTTGCTCGGCCACCATTGACCAGACGTTTTCAATTGGTGCGACATCTGGAGAATGTGCTGGCCAGGGCAGCAGTCGAACATTTTCTGTATTCAGAAAGGCCCGTACAGGACCGGCAACATGCGGTCGTGCATTATCCTGCTGAAATGTAGGGTTTCGCAGGGATCGAATGAAGGGTAGAGCCACGGGTCGTAACACATCTGAAATGTAACGTCCACTGTTCAAAGTGCGGTCAATGCTAACAAGAGGTGACCGAGACGGGTTACCAATGGCACTCCATACCATCACGCCGGGTGATACGCCAGTATGGAGATGACGAATACACGCTTCCAATGTGCGTTCACCACGATGTCACCAAACACGGATGCGACCGTCATGATGCTGTAAACAGAACCTGGATTCATCT
Organism: Schistocerca serialis cubense; assembly: GCF_023864345.2. Classification (NCBI taxonomy): domain Eukaryota; kingdom Metazoa; phylum Arthropoda; class Insecta; order Orthoptera; family Acrididae; genus Schistocerca; species Schistocerca serialis. The sequence goes on from NC_064638.1 coordinate 1,172,941,909, forward strand.
GAAAAAATGCACCCAGGTTCGCCGTTGAGTACACCATCGCAGGCGCTCCTGTCTGTGATGCAGCGTCAAGGGTAACCGCAGCCATGGTCTCCGAGTTGATAGTCCATGCTGCTGCCAACGTCGTATAACTGTTCGTGGAGATGGTTTTTGTCTTGCAAACGTCCCCATCTGTTGACTAAAGGATCGAGACGTGGCTGTACGATCCGTTACAGCCATGCGGATGCCTGTCATCTCGACTGCTAGTGATACGAGGCCGTTGCGATCCAGCACGGCGTTCCGTATTACCCTCCTGAACTCAAGGATTCCATATTCTGCTAACAGTCATTGGATCTCGACGAACGCGAGCAGCAATGTCGCGATACGATAAACCGCAATCGCGATAGGCTACAATCCAACTTTTGTCAAAGTCGGAAACGTGATGGTACGCATTTCTCCTCCTTACACGGGCATCACAACAATGTTTCACCAGGCAAGGCCGGCCAATTGCTGTTTGTGTATGAGAAATCGGTTGGAAACTTTCCTCATGTCAGCTCGTTGTAGGTGTCGCCACCGGCGCCAACCGTGTGTGAATGCTCTGAAAAGCTAATCATTTGCATAATACAGCATCTTCTTCCTGTCGGTTAAATTTCGCGTCTGTAGCACGTCATCTTCGTGGTGTAGCAATTTTAATGGCCAGTAGTGTAGGTATCAGCGTCCGGCGGTGTAAGCAGACTTAACAGAGAGGGGGACCACTGTGGCGCAGCCTGCGGCAGTGGCCTCAGATTATTTTTATTATTCACGTTTCAGCCCTACTGAACTGCACGGTGTACAACAAGGGGCATTTCTGGAATCTTTCTCTTGGTTGTTCTCTGTGCCCGTATTAATTACATTCCCTCAGAATCGCCTCCTTTCGACAAAATTCTTCTGCTCTTCTTGAGTTTCTTTATAAGGCCAAATGTCCAGTGACGAAGTTTCTGCCTAAAATTGTTACATTCTAATGTACCAGTGAAGCTTCTTGTACCGCAAGGAAGCAAGGGAGACAATGTTGTTATGGGCAGCCGATATCCTCTTTCTGCAACACAAATGCACACGTGAATTAATACGGTTCTTTATTTACATGAACCGGAAACATTTACTTAACTTGAAGAGAGTCATTGTTTTTTTGTACAAGCTCATCAGTAATAGTCCTCTTGTCAGATGATGTAGTGTCAAAATCGTTAATTTTGCTATTACAAATTTTGTTCTCTCACTGCTACTAAAGAACAATTCTGATTGAGGTAAACCAGTCCCACTATGGTCAATAATCTGGTCGCTATTTACTGTCGTAGCCTGTGACAAACTAAACCCGATCTGCAAGTAAACTGATAGACGAAAAACTGGATGATTGAGTGAGACCCTCCAGTCAGCGGCGCCAGTCCAAATACATGCTGTCGAGAGGGCGTTGGCAGCGTGTTGCTTGTGGGTGTGTCTCTAGCCTCTCTCGTGATAGACGCACTTGACCCGGCGCCTACTAATCGATCTTTGCACTTCATCTTCACCAAGTTTTATTATTCCTACTTCCTATGGGTCTTTTTTTTACTGCATCATTCCATTTTATTATTTCAATTTTAGCTTTACTGTTGCTTTTGAAAATTCCACAACTTGCCAAGTTGATCTGATTGATTACAATCTTTTAATATGGCCATAGAACTTTAGCATGAGTTTTTTCGTATCCAAATAAATATTGGTATACTTTTTTTGTGGCATCAGTCTACTGACTGATCTGATGGAGACCGCCACAAATTCTGTTCTTGTGCCAACTTTTTCATTTCAGAGTAGCACTTTCATTCGATGTCCTCAATTATTTGTTGGATGTATTCCAAGCTTGGGCTCTTTAGTACTACTGAAGCTACTTCCTGATGTCTTACATATGTCCTACCTTCCTGTCCCTTCTTCTTGTCAGTACTTTCCACATATTTTTGTCCTCGCCCTGTTCTGTTCATAACCTCCTTATCTTATCTGTACACCTAATTTTCAGCATCGTTCTATAACTCCATGTCTTAAACGGTTCAGTTGTCATATTCTCGGGTTCCCTCACAGTTCATGCTTCACTTGCCTACATTTCTGTTCTGCAGATGCTCAATCTCAGAAAACTATTTTTTTATGACACAATAACATTTTGTGACACAGTCATAACTGATTTCCGCCACAACGGCCATCTTCAGATCCTAAAAGACGGATTTGCTTAACACGTGTTCAAAATGGTTCAAATGGCTCTGAGCACTATGGGATTTAACATCTGAGGTCATCAGTCCCCTAGAACTTAGAACTACTTAAACGTAACTAACGTAAGGACATCACATACATCCATGCCCGAGGCAGGATTTGAACCTAGCAGTCGCTCAGTTCCGGAGTGAAGTGCGTAGAACCGCTCGGCCACCGCGGCCAGCGGTTAACATGTGTCGAAGCGTTAAGGTTGACTACAAACGACCTTGTCTTTACAAAATCTGAAGATGGCTATTGCAACCAAAACCAACTACGATTGTGTGACAAAAAAGTGATTGTGTTAAAAAAAATTAAAATGTATATAATAATTTCGTGCCCGTCTAGTTAAAGGAAATGTATTTTCTATTCTCAGAAATTTCTGCCGAAAATTAAGACCAATGCTTTATAGAAATACACTTTAGCAGAAATGAAGTTCTCTATTTGCTCGTAGTCTGCATGTTCCAACTTCATTATATTTCGGATCCAAAATTTTCCTGATTACTTTTCGTCCTCTCTTTTGGATTTCTCCAATGTCCCTCTTTCTGTTTAAAATGTGTGTTGTAAAGACTCTCTGGCGGGTATCTCGTAGCACCTGAGTTTTGTGTATTTTGAGATGGATTTTTTTTTGCAATGGATATGTGTTGCATGTCTGAAGCTCATTTTGATTTTGTGGCAATGAATTTTGTATCCAGTCTTTACAAGACGAGTCCCCTGTACGGTTGCGCCCAAATACAGAGTCGCCTAAATCGAACTGGTTCATAAAATATTTACCATGCGGGACTGATACTCGATAACGAACATGGGAGGACGAAGATTTGCAGCAATAGACGAGATAAAAGAAGATTCGCAGACGGCAATTCGCACGATCTAGCAAGAGGCGTACCAAGACTGCTTCCGGAAGTGGAAGCGGCTTGGGAGCCGTGTATCAGTTGTGCGGGAGAGTATTTAGAAGGAGGCGGTGCACAATTAGTAAAAGATAAGCGTAGAAAAATGTTGTGGGCAAGGTTGCGAATTTGTTTGAATAGACCTGGTATGCACGCGGCAGCGGAGGGAAGTGGGTCAGCTAAGAGGGCGGTGGGTGTCGGTTGCAGGTGGGCGACATGTGGATCCTGGTGTCGGCGGTGGCGATGCACAAGCTGGTGATCACGTTCTGCGTGGGCGTGAAGCTGGTGGCGGCGGAGACGCGCGGCCCGCTCGTGCTGCTGTACATGGCGGTGTTCGCGGCGGTGACGCCGTTCGGCGTGGGGCTGGGGCTGCTGCTGGAGCAGCTGGGCCAGGGCAGCGTCACGACGCCGGCCGCCGCCATCCTGCAGGCCATGGCGGGCGGCACGCTGCTCTACGTCGTCTTCTTCGAGGTGCTGCAGCGAGAGCGCTCCTCCGACAACGCCGGCATCCTCCAGCTGGCCGCCATCGCCTTCGGCTTCGCCCTCATGCTGCTCATCCAGTTCTGCAGTGAGTACTCGGGCGCTCCGTTCACTCGCTTTTGTCTCCGTCGCTCTGACCGTTTCCCTGTAACACTGGACCAGATCTATGTGGCCCACTGTTTTTGTTACTTTTTGGAGAGGTCTGCTGCTGAAGGCACTCAAAATGTTTCATCAGGATATACCAGTTCCAACCGTCGTACAGCCCAAGTTGTCTGATTTATGTAACATCACACTGCGTGCTGTTTTGTGAAAAACTGATTCCGTGGCTGTGTACAAAATATAGTGAGAGGCACCAACATGCCTTGCTCATACTGTGGCATCGAGCAGTCAGGCCTGCAAGATGAGTGGTCTGCCAAGCGAGTGGATTCATTCTTATTTCTCGATCGAGTTACATCAGTGACTGATTATGGGCTCTAGTACCCACAATTAAGCTACAAATTATTCTCCTGTTTGAATATTACGCAATGGAAACGGATAACGCACATCTGACTATTAGTAATTTACGCAACTCTGATTGTTCACTACACACTGGCAATACCACGTTTTCTTTCTTACCCAACGGCTTTCATCAACACGTGGCCATCGCACTGAATGTGAATGGCGCACATATTATAAATTCTGGATATCATGACTACACACTATGCGAAGAACAAGGCCACCAATCTATTTCTTTTCACTATCTTTTTTATTAAGATAAATTCTATTATGATTCAAAGATAAACTATACACACCATTACATTTTATACAACAGTTACACATGAGAAACTCCGCCCAGTGGGCATGGCTTTACATTGGTGATTTTCTATCTTATGGTCTCGTAATTATCTAACACTAGAGTGCACTTTCTGGATAGGATGGTGGATCTTTTGCTACGTCTCACACTTCGACTCTCACACCCATCTTCACGCAAATTTACTTCAGACCGAGCGGTACAAAAAGGAACATGCATAACCCACTGCCTCTGAACCTATCTTGCTACTCTCCCATGCAAACCACACATACTTAAATTACATGAAATACATCACACTGGCAAAATACAATAGACCACAAAGAATAGTGACAACGTTAGAATCACTTCACTTTCAGCTTTCCCACTTCAATTAGTATTCATCCCAGTTTCACACGACACTGCCCCACTTCGTAACTTTTCTTTCCTACTACGAACTCTGGAGGATATATGCACGTCTTCCTGTGCAATGCAAGCCAAGTGGCGTTGCTGGATAGACGGCTGACTCACCTTGCTTCACTCTCAGAGTATTAGAGTTTGAATCTAGCGTCACACGGAAACGTAACACGCAAAGTAATATTAAAATCATATTCGTCACACACACGAGTCCTCAACTGATACCATGGACCAGTACTTCTCTTTATCCTCTGTCTCATACACAGATTGAGACTCACACAGTACTCACCACGTGGAAGTGCTCGTCTCTAATTTCAAGTCCTGCACACGCCATTTCTCAAATATTTCCAACTTCTAGTACACACGCCAGTAATTCAGCTTAACTTTAGCACTCGGAAGTATTTCAACTTAGTACTAGCACTCGCAAGTATTTCAACTTATTGCTAGACGTTGTTTCGTTGTGACCGTTGGTCACTTCCGAAGATTACTACGATCCCCTTAATATTACCTGCCTGTCATTTAATTCTCCCCCCAAAAGTTACTGAAATAGAGAAATAATTATTCCAAACTACTCTTAAGTATTTTACATGCATACCATCTCTCCACTCTTTTGTCTTTACGGAGCACACCTAAGACAGGTCTTACCAACACAAGATCCAGCGCCAGAGTGCTGAAACATGGCCGTTCTTCAGGTCATCCCGCACCTCCCACAAGGTGGGGGACCACCATGCTACCGTATTGGCCAGCCACATTTCAGGCGCTTAAAGCTCAGGTAGATTTCATCTCTTTGGTGGACCGTCTCAAAGATGATCATATATTGCACATTCACTATCTGCGGTTATCAGATGACCATAAATTCATTCATTTCACAGATCTCACCAAATTGGATGTAGGGATTTATTTTGTGGGAGTGCACATGTGATCAATTAAATAAATAAATTGTCCTTCTTTCCTACACTGGTATCCGGCTTCGGTGTATTAAGTGAAATTGAGTTATTATTACAAAAAATATGTCGTTCTGACAAGAATAACGAAGAATGTTGTACCTATTTTCAATGTCGGGCTGTACTGTACCCTTTCACCAGGTTGACTTACACAGAAGATTACAGGAACCAGCCACTTTTTATAATGTTTTTTAAATAAGTATCGTTTTGAAATTAAAAAAAGATGTGCTAAGATATCTCAATAATTTTATGTTTACATGAAAGCCTGTACCTTAACCTACTTTTCTACATACTTTCCGTCAATATTGAGGCACTTGTCATAACGTTGTACCAGTTCTTGAATACCCTCCTCATAGAAGTCTGCCGCCTGACTTGTTAACCACTGTATCACCACTGTTTTGACTTCGTCATCGTGTTGAAGACGCTGACCGCCCAGGTGATTCTTCAAGTGCAGGAACAGATGGTAATCACTGAGCGCTACATCGGGGCTGTTCGGGGGATGACCTAGAGTTTCCAATCGAAAACATGTGATGAGATCTTCGGTCTGATTCGCCAAATGCGGACGGGCATTGTCTTGCAGCAAAACGATGCCCTTGCTCAACTTCCATGGACTGTTGCTTTGATTCTGAAGTGACGTAGGCCATCCATGTTTAATCGCCCGTAACAATTTGGCTTAAGAAATGATCACCGTCGTTGTGGTAGTGCTCAAGGAAAGTCAATGCACTGTCTAAACGTTTTGTTTTGGGCACATCCGTCAACATTTTCGGTACCCAACGGGTGCACAATTTTCGGTAATTCAAATGCTCGGTCACAATGCCATACAAAACACTACGAGAAACATTAGGAAAGTCATCCCGCAAGGAGGAAATCGTAAAGCGTATGTTTTCTCTCACTTTATTGTCCACTTCCTGCACCAAACTTTCCTTAACGACTGAAGGACGCCCACTCCGTTGTTCATCATTCACATTTGTGCGGCGATCTTTAAATGCTCTCAAGCACTTTCTTACCATTCCATCACTCATGATGTTTTTTCCGTAAACTGCACAGATCTCACGATGAATATCGATCGCTTTTAGGCCTTTAGCACTAAGAAATCTTATAACAGACCGTACTTCACAGTCGGCGGGACTCACGATTATTGGAGGTATCTTAAACACTCAGTACACAATGTAAACAAGGAAGAATTAGACTCTAATGGCGTCAGTGCGTAGATTAAGGTACAGGCTTTCATGTAAAAATAAAATTACTGAGATATATTAGCACGTCTTTTTTTAATTTCAAAACGGTACTTACTTAAAAAACACGCCTCGTATTTATTTATTTAAACAGGTTCATCTTCAGACGGCTATTTCACGCTTTAGATTAGCTTTCGCCTTTTGTTTTACCAGTCGACGAAATTTCCTTGAGGTGGCGGTGTCCTACAACCAAAAGAAGATGTGAGATAATGTCTTTTTAACTGTAATTGTACCTCACAACGATTTTAAGTCTTGTAAACAAATTATTAAAGGGAGGATGTTTAATAATTATTAAAGGGGACATGTTTAACAATTTGTTTCCATCACTTAAAATCGTTGTGAGGCACAATTACAGTTACAAAGGCATTGCCTCACTTCTTGGTTCGGTTGTAGGGCACCACCACCACCTGAAGGAACTTTCGTCTATTGGGCAAACAGAAGGCGAAAGCTAATGTAAAACGTTGACTGGCCGTCTGAAGATGAACCTGTCGGTTCGAAACCGGTAACGGCGCTGTTTAAATAAATAAACAGCATTGTAACAATTGGCTGGTTGCAGTAACCTTGTATGTGAGAGTCAATCTATATCATACGGCGTACTTAGAAATATGACGATAATATTAAACCTCAACCATTACCTTCAAGGGGGAACGACACGGTGACGGACGAAAACATTGCGCAAATTCAGGATTTCTTTTCTCCCTACTGGACTATAGCAGACAAATGGGATTTTCTGCAATGAATAAAGCATACATTGAAGTTTTTATGGGCATTTTTTATCAAAAAATATTAATATCTTCACTGTGTAATTGCAATTTTCCAGAGGCAGTACTGAATGGAGGTAGACTACTGTTGTGGTTATCTGAAACATGAAATTATCATATCGCCCTGATCCTTACAAATGTAATTTTAGTTCAACGTAGAGGTTTGGAAAAAAAAGAAAAAAGTTTGGCGAAATTATAGATACTGGACCCCTCCTTTTTGGTCGAAAAAAGTGCTGAATACCAACGTAAAAAACGTCGGCTACAATTAATTGATGAGAATTACATTTGCTTCATAGGAGACCAAAATCCATTGAAACCGTATGAAAATTTGCAGCGTGGCCGACGACAACTATGCCGCAAAACTGGTTTTGAGAAAAACGTGTTTAAAGTGTGACAAGTATTTATCATATAAAAAAGGGACAAAGCTTGAAACTTACGGGAAATCATTGACCCCTGGTCCATAATAACTATCGCCCCTGCTAGTGGATGGCCACTGTCTGCTACTTTGACCTGATAAGTCCTCATTTTCGTCCTCAAAGCCCTTTCCGTAACTGACCGCATCTCCGCTGGCGCCTCTACCTTCACAGAATTGGAGCGTGTCATCGTCGATTTTGATTTAAAGGGCGTTTGCCACGTACATTAATGCAGTCTGGCCTACACTGAATTCACATACGTCCAAATTTGAAGGAATGTTGACAATTTCGCTTCGGCTGGATGTTATTTTTGCAGCGTATCTCCAAATGCGACTATTGAAACTTTCGTTAACATTTTGAGTAAAACCGCACAAATAACACTCCAGCAAATCAAGTTTACTAAAAAGCCGTATGAATAGGGGTGATGGCATCGATAGCGACTTCTGGAAATGGCGTTTTGTGTTGTGCACACTCGGCTTCAAACGCTCAGGGAGTCGTTACTTTTTGGAGATCGCCCATAATATTCTTGGTAATAATTCTTCAAAGTGTATATACTCGTACATGCGAATTCCGTGACAAAATAAAGTCGACCTTTTTCGATCCTCAACCTGACATTCCCCTTTTACAAATCAAGCAGCGATCATGAAAGTTGGTGATGGCTATGGTGCTAGTCCTTCTTTACATATCCAGTGCGGCTCATTTTTCCCCAGAGATGGATGCCCTGACCGCGACTTTGGTTGCAGAGTCTGCAATTAGGAAATGTTTTCCTAGATAATCGAAACATCGTCATTCTCGAAACGCCTGCTGCGTAGTTACTCTCCATTTGTGAAAGAGGAATGAGTCACTGCATAGCACATCAGTGGAATAAGGGACTGAATCAGAACCTGAAGCCTTAAATAAGTAGTGTTCGTGTCCTGTGCAGAATGAACTGGGGTGTTGCTCTCGAATCAAAACACCCACTTAGACTCCTTTCTGCCTTAACACCCTCCCGCAAACTCGCCAGGAGATTTTGGCGATATGCCAAGTGATGGTTTGCTCTTTACCAACATAGCCAATTAGCACCATATCATGTCAGTCGAAAGAACACTCAGCATTATTATCTGTGATGACAAATCTTTGTATTTTATCGTTGGCGCTGAATCCATGTTTCGGCTTCTTAGTTTGCTGCAGTCTCTCTGTGACACTGAAATCTTTAGCAAGCGAGGAGGTGGCAGTGGTAAGACGCCAGCGCACAAAATACTGTACATGTCATCTACAAAATATTTGTTTAGTAACTAATTTTTAATATGTGGAATTTGACAAGTTTTAATGAGTATAATTATTCTTAAAATGCCGAAAAACTCGGCAAAAAAATTTAGCATTTCAAATTCAATGGATGTTGACTTTCCAAATCATGAGCTTCCGTGTTGCTTCACCTCAATCACGTGGTTTTGTTTCAAAATAAATCCGTAACATGCAGTATCAATTAAGGTACTACTTGAACAGACAGAAAGACATTGCAGTTAAAAGCGTCCATGAACACTTGCTTAAAACATCAGTTAACGCACCAGAAAGCAACAGGCAATAAGCAACCATAATAAATAAGTAAAAAAGACCTTCATGTAAATCAGAAGAAAAATATTTAAGCTTTCACAAATAGCTATCGGTTGTCACCTTAAAGATCTCGATATTAGGGACAAATAATCAAACATGGAATTATGCAGAATGCAAATATCAACCAAAAGAAATTGTGACAATGTACTTAGCTTGGTTTTAGCTTTTGATAACGCATGATTGTTATATAAAAGAATGCATAAATACAAGGGACAAATAATCAAACATGGAATTAAGCAGAATGCAAATCTCAACCAAAAGAAACTGTGGCAATGTATTTAGCGTGGTTTTAGCTTTTGAAAACGCATGATAGTTGCATAACCGTTCTTCCTCATCCACACATGTTCGGCCATACTGGAAGCCTCTGCGCAGCTAACCATTCTCATAATGCGATGGTGTATTGTTACTGTAAACTTCCACACGAACTGAGCAAGGATTGCTGCAGTGTTATTTCCCTTCAAACGGTGAGGTCACTGGTTTGTTTCTCTGTGTAGTCATTTTGTTTGGACAACGACGCTAGAGCCTGCAGATTACTTCGACGAATAAACAAAGAAGATCCAAAAACCTGATACTCATACATTACGAGGCTTTGCTGAAAAGTAATGCCGCCGTATATTTTATGTGAAACCACTTAGAGCATTTTAAATAAAACAAACGTTATTAACTTTTGGAAACCGATGAAAATAGGGACTATGTGGAGGACGACAGACGACAGTCAATCCTAGGCGTAGGACTGTTGCAGATTACGCAACGTTCTTGTGTCGTCTGGCACCGTCAGACTCAAGAAGAGAGTGTTCCATATGTGGACGAACTCTTCGAATTTGAAACTCGATTACGTGACGCTGTTTCTCACGCACCGACATAGTTTCGTTTCAAAACGCCATGTTATACGCTACAATTGTGAGCTCTCTTACGACAGAGGTCTGCAAATATGTATACATGAAGAGTAAAGATCTAGTACGTCAATAATGTTTGTTTGATTTTAAAAGTTTTAACAGTTTTCACGTGAAAAATTCAGAGGCATTACCTTTCAACACGCCCTTGTACAGTCCACTTGTCCGCATCTTAGCTCCCCTGGACTGAAAAATAAACTCATACTCGCTACCTAGATAGAAGTAATGGACTAATGACAATAAATTAAAATTTCAATGTTTTAAATAATCACTTATCTGTTGTTTCACATGCTCAGTGTCTTTCATAAAGCATGTTATTTTGTAATACAGTAACCAGAACATGGCCCAGTTCAGAGCCTAAGTCTCGTCGAAATCCCTTTTCCTGTTGATTACTGTTCTGAAACTGATAATTCAAAGTACTGCTAACTGCACTCCTAAAAGTGGTAAATCTTAACTTAGCTTGCCACACAGATTGAAAATACGACGGGCAGCGCACGAATCGCGTTAGACTGAAACGAAAGACGCTTATCAAATATTGCAGTTCACGAGGAAGTTCATGTCTACCAGTTCTTTTTTTCGTTTTTAACGTGATTGTGGCTCCTCTTTCAGGCTGAGAAATTACTAAAAATTACTCAGTGTTTTCTAAAGAGAGAAATTCGATAAGTTCTAAACATGCTTCTAAACTAACACTTGGCATCAAAATTCCGAGAATTTCGCGTGACAAAAGGAAAACAAACGTTGTGCAAATAACTTGCGGAAATTTTCACTCTGCTGTTGGGCGGATACAGATTTCCTCGTAGCGAAACGAGGAAAACTGCTTAACTATGAATGATGGTCGCTGTACTGCATGGCACAGCCACACAGCTTCGGTACTAGCGTGGAATGTATTGTAAACTACAACACAAGGAGGATCGTCTGAAACCGAAATAAAACTTTACACCATGAAGGTGCCTAATTTGTTTTTGTTGTGTGGAAACGTATAGTTTTATTTCCTGGTATTTTGTCTGTGTACTAATGCGAAGTTGAAGTCGTAGTTAGAGAAACAGTTAAGCTCGTATTTAAGTTCACAAGTAATCTCCTAATTCTAGAGAAGTGATCAGCAGCGCAAAAGTTCGTCAGAAATTCAACATTAAACTGTGTACTGCAATGCTCATGGAGAGAGTACAGCGTGTTCTATTAAATTTAGGGAAAATGTCCTGTTAGCAGTAGTACAACCAATCTGCCTGCGAGAAAAATATGAAATATAAATAACTGTCAAAAATGCCCTGTCTGAAAAGCTGGTCACTGTTGAAATGGTATTTGCGTCACACGTAAATTATAAATGGCCTACATGTTTGCGCAGTGAATATATGCTGTGCTGCTGCTATCTTCAAACTACTGCAGCTGCTACTCCTACGTTAGTTAAAAAATAAAAATTGGAACTACCAGCAACGCGATGTGCAATGTGTGCTTTAAGCTACCGAGATATTCACAAAACTTCTGTGCCAATAAATCTCATTACTGCAGTGCGCATTGTCAATTACATTCTACACTCCTGGAAATTGAAATAAGAACACCGTGAATTCATTGTCCCAGGAAGGGGAAACTTTATTGACACATTCCTGGGGTCAGATACATCACATGATCACACTGACAGAACCACAGGCACATAGACACAGGCAACAGAGCATGCACAATGTCGGCACTAGTACAGAGTATATCCACCTTTCGCAGCAATGCAGGCTGCTATTCTCCCATGGAGACGATCGTAGAGATGCTGGATGTAGTCCTGTGGAACGGCTTGCCATGCCATTTCCACCTCGCGCCTCAGTTGGACCAGCGTTCGTGCTGGACGTGCAGACCGCGTGAGACGACGCTTCATCCAGTCCCAAACATGCTCAATGGGGGACAGATCCGGAGATCTTGCTGGCCAGGGTAGTTGACTTACACCTTCTAGAGCACGTTGGGTGGCACGGGATACATGCGGACGTGCATTGTCCTGTTGGAACAGCAAGTTCCCTTGCCGGTCTAGGAATGGTAGAACGATGGGTTCGATGACGGTTTGGATGTACCGTGCACTATTCAGTGTCCCCTCGACGATCACCAGTGGTGTACGGCCAGTGTAGGAGATCGCTCCCCACACCATGATGCCGGGTGTTGGCCCTGTGTGCCTCGGTCGTATGCAGTCCTGATTGTGGCGCTCACCTGCACGGCGCCAAACACACATGCGACCATCATTGGCACCAAGGCAGAAGCGACTCTCATCGCTGAAGACGACACGTCTCCATTCGTCCCTCCATTCACGCCTGTCGCGACACCACTGGAGGCGGGCTGCACGATGTTGGGGCGTGAGCGGAAGACGGCCTAACGGTGTGCGGGACCGTAGCCCAGCTTCATGGAGACGGTTGCGAATGGTCCTCGCCGATACCCCAGGAGCAACAGTGTCCCTAATTTGCTGGGAAGTGGCGGTGCGGTCCCCTACGGCACTGCGTAGGATCCTACGGTCTTGGCGTGCATCCGTGCGGCGCTGCGGTCCGGTCCCAGGTCGACGGGCACGTGCACCTTCCGCCGACCACTGGCGACAACATCGATGTACTGTGGAGACCTCACGCCCCACGTGTTGAGCAATTCGGCGGTACGTCCACCCAGCCTCCCACATGCCCACTATACGCCCTCGCTCAAAGTCCGTCAACTGCACATACGGTTCACGTCCACGCTGTCGCGGCATGCTACCAGTGTTAAAGACTGCGATGGAGCTCCGTATGCCACGGCAAACTGGCTGACACTGACGGCGGCGGTGCACAAATGCTGCGCAGCTAGCGCCATTCGACGGCCAACACCGCGGTTCCTGGTGTGTCCGCTGTGCCGTGCGTGTGATCATTGCTTGTACAGCCCTCTCGCAGTGTCCGGAGCAAGTATGGTGGGTCTGACACACCGGTGTCAATGTGTTCTTTTTTCCATTTCCAGGAGTGTATTTTAATACTTAAAATATTAAAAAAATCACTTTACATTAATAGTAGGAAAACCTCAACGAATTCTCTTTACTCTCTTGCAAACACGTATGGTATCCATCTATGAAGAAAAATCAGTAAATTTCACATTCTATCTTTTCATAAAAATCTAAATCCCTGACAAAATTCACTACTACACTTGGATGTCTCGGCAAATGCGCTATTACAGTACCTTTTAAAGTCTTCTGAATGAATTTAGAAAATATCTCTCCATAAATGAAAAATAATATAAGAAAATTATTGCCGGCACGCAGCACGACCTTACTGCATCGCAAGACACAGCTCGACTCCTGTGTCCCTCCAAAACTGCGCTCCACTCACAAGCTAAGGTTCTACAAACAGTCTCTCGTGCGCAACCTCTTTAGCAGAGATGTTACCCGCTATTACTCAGATGCTATTATGCTTTACTTTTACGCGCGACATTCAAAATATTACTAAAATTACAATTTTCTGTATATAACGAAACTCTTACCACCATACATCACGTACATGACAAAATGCATGTTATTAGAATTACGAAACTGTTAATGATGTCTGATGAATTCATTTGTTGTTGTGGTCTTCAGTCTGAAGCCTGGTTTGCTGCAGATCTGCTCGTTAGTGTACCCCGTACAAGTTGATTCCCATTCGCTTAAGTACTGCAGCACACATCCATTTGAACGTGCTCAGTGATTGGTCACCTGCTACGATTTTTGCTTTCACACTTTCCTTTAGTACTAAAATAACTATTCTTTGAATCCTCAGAATGAGTCCTACCAATCGAACCCGATTTTTAGTCAAGTCGTATCAAAAATTTTATTCTCTCTTCAGAGTGTTTCAGTAACTCGCTATTAGTTATTCAGTACACTGATCTAATTCAGCATTCTCCTGTAGCATAACATTGCAAAAGCTGCTACAACCTTCTTTTCTGAGCTGCTACTCGTCCACTTTTTACTTCTGTACTAGATAAATATCTTCAGAAGGACATCCTAAGATTCGAATTTATATTCGATTTTAATAAATAGTTCTTTTTCAAAGAAGTGTTTTTTTCTATTACCGGTCTGCACTTTATGTGCTCTCTACCTCAACCATCATCAGTTGTTTTATTGCACATCTACTAATTTTAGTGTTTTATTTCCTTCCCTAATGTCCTTATCATCGCCTGATTTAATTTGGCTCTATTCCAGTACTCTTGTTTTACTGTTGTGGATGTTTTACCGTGTCGATGTTTATACACATATTTGAAGACGCTATCAATTCCATCGGCAAACCTCAATGTTTTTATACTTTCTTCTTTAACTCTAATTCCCTCCCCAAAATTTGTTTCCATCACAACTTGGTCAGTGTACAGATTAAATAAGTTGTGAAATCAGCCGCAACCCCGCCTCACTCCCTTCTCAACTAGCGCCTGTATTTCACGTCCTTAGGCTCTTATAACTGCAGTTTTGTTCCTGTGTAAGTTACAGGTAATCTTTCCTTTTCTGTATTTTATCCCGACTACCTCAGATTTTCAATCAGTGTAGCCCAGAGCCAACATTGCCAAAAACTTTCTCTAAATCTAGAAATGGTAGTGGTAGGTTTTTTTCTCTTCTAAACCTATTTTCTAAGATAGGGGTCAGCACTGCTTCAGATGCTTCTACATTTCTTTGAAATCAGACTGGTCTACCTCGGAGTCTCTTTCTACCAGACCTTCCATTCTTATGTAAATAATTCATGCCAGAATTTACAGCCGTGACTATAAAACTGATGTTCAGGTAATATTTACACCTGTCAGGGCTCGCGTTCTTGGGGACTGGAATTATTACTTTGGTATTACAAGTGCAGAACTGCAAATGATATCTGATGAATCTACTAAAGGGTGAAAACTCCGTGTGCTGAAGTGACAGTTCCTAAACAACGTAGCATCAAACGGAAGAGAGCCTGTTTTTGTTCAGGTGGAAGTCCCATCCGACGCTGTTCGTATACGGTCAGAGGCATCTGATTTTGTCGCCGAGTGGTCTAAAATGAGAAACTGGGCGGTAGATCAAGTGATTCCGTAGTTTTTACGACAAGAAAAATATTACGACAAGGAAAATTACTATTTGCCCGTAAACAGAAAACAAATGTTATACTACATGTCGCTCTATGTATGGCGAATGACCGAATGAAATGATCAAGTTAGCCACTAAAACAATAGAAAACAGAGAAGTATAACAAATATAGCCTAAAAAACACACACACAAAAGAATACGTATCATGCTACATGCAAGCACAACAACACAAACAAAAGAAGACGAAAAACAAAGTCGGCTAGCAGCTATACATTCAGTAAACAAACCAAACCAAAAAAGTGGAAGAGAGATGTTAAGTCGAAATTTGTTCGTGAAACGTTGAAAATAAGACATCGTGGGCACGCAAATGATGCAACTCCAGAACGGGACATGTTTACTAATAAGATCGCAGATCGTAAATAGAAACAATTAATTTAACATCACGAAACTTGAGCCACGAAAGTTGTTTCTGTCCTACAACCCAATAACATAAGACAGTAATATACACTCCTGGAAATTGAAATAAGAACACCGTGAATTCATTGTCCCAGGAAGGGGAAACTTTATTGACACATTCCTGGGGTCAGATACATCACATGATCACACTGACAGAACCACAGGCACATAGACACAGGCAACAGAGCATGCACAATGTCGGCACTAGTACAGTGTATATCCACCTTTCGCAGCAATGCAGGCTGCTATTCTCCCATGGAGACGATCGTAGAGATGCTGGATGTAGTCCTGTGGAACGGCTTGCCATGCCATTTCCACCTGGCGCCTCAGTTGGACCAGCGTTCGTGCTGGACGTGCAGTCCGCGTGAGACGACGCTTCATCCAGTCCCAAACATGCTCAATGGGGGACAGATCCGGAGATCTTGCTGGCCAGGGTAGTTGACGTACACCTTGAGCACGTTGGGTGGCACGGGATACATGCGGACGTGCATTGTCCTGTTGGAACAGCAAGTTCCCTTGCCGGTCTAGGAATGGTAGAACGATGGGTTCGATGACGGTTTGGATGTACCGTGCACTATTCAGTGTCCCCTCGACGATCACCAGTGGTGTACGGCCAGTGTAGGAGATCGCTCCCCACACCATGATGCCGGGTGTTGGCCCTGTGTGCCTCGGTCGTATGCAGTCCTGATTGTGGCGCTCACCTGCACGGCGCCAAACACGCATACGACCATCATTGGCACCAAGGCAGAAGCGACTCTCATCGCTGAAGACGACACGTCTCCATTCGTCCCTCCATTCACGCCTGTCGCGACACCACTGGAGGCGGGCTGCACGATGTTGGGGCGTGAGCGGAAGACGGCCTAACGGTGTGCGGGACCGTAGCCCAGCTTCATGGAGACGGTTGCGAATGGTCCTCGCCGATACCCCAGGAGCAACAGTGTCCCTAATTTGCTGGGAAGTGGCGGTGCGGTCCCCTACGGCACTGCGTAGGATCCTACGGTCTTGGCGTGCATCCGTGCGTCGCTGCGGTCCGGTCCCAGGTCGACGGTGACGTGCACCTTCCGCCGACCACTGGCGACAACATCGATGTACTGTGGAGACCTCACGCCCCACGTGTTGAGCAATTCGGCGGTACGTCCACCCGGCCTCCCGCATGCCCACTATACGCCCTCGCTCAAAGTCCGTCAACTGCACATACGGTTCACGTCCACGCTGTCGCGGCATGCTACCAGTGTTAAAAACTGCGATGGAGCTCCGTATGCCATGGCAAACTGGCTGACACTGACGGCGGCGGTGCACAAATGCTGCGCAGCTAGCGCCATTCGACGCCCAACACCGCGGTTCCTGGTGTGTCCGCTGTGCCGTGCGTGTGACCATTGCTTGTACAGCCCTCTCGCAGTGTCCGGAGCAAGTATGGTGGGTCTGACACACCGGTGTCAATGTGTTCTTTTTTCCATTTCCAGGAGTGTAGTAGAAAACACGAACTCGTTATCGAACGCGGTTGCTATATATAGAGACATGTTTCACAAATAAAAAGAAGCGAAACCCGCATGCACCATAAAAAAAGGCCCTCCATCTAGTTGCATTAGACCAGGGGTCTCCAAACTACGGCAAACCGGCCCGCGTTAGCTGGCCAGATATCCCCTGTATCCGGCCCGCCAAATATTTGAGATGGTACCTATACTGCCAACAATTGAGTTTCGAGACCTATCGCGACCAATACACCGCTACATTGTCGGAGCTCTATCTTTACAAAGCGGAAGGTCATGGTTAAACTTGTGGCTATCCACATTAACAGACAGACCATTCTCCGTGCGATAGTGAAACGGAGCTCTTCATACACTTCATAATTTTTGTCATTCCCTCGAATAAAAAGTAGTACTTGAGCAGTATCTGATACATCTGTTGACTCATCCACGGCCAAAGAGAACCAGTCTAAGTCTTCATTTTTGTCACGCAGTTGTGCTGATATATTTTGTGCAATGTCATCTATTCTTCGAACCACAGTGTTTGCCGACAAACGTATGTTTTTAAATAAATTAGCTTTTTCTGGACATATTTCTTCTGCTGTTGCAATTATGCAGTTCTTAATTAATTCACCGTCGGTACATGGCTTACACTGTTTCGCTACTAAATGAGCCACACGAAAACTAGCACACGTTGCTGCATGTTGTTCAGCATTTACTTTCTTAAACAGCGACTGCTGGGCTTTTAGCTGGCGTTTCAGAGACTCATACATTTCTAATCGTTCGCATCCTGTAAACTTGGAGTAATTCTGAGAGTGCTTAATCTCATAATGACGTTTTATATTGTATTCTTTGAAGACTGATATTGCTTCATTGCAAATAATAGACATTGGTTTGTTGCTTGACTCCACTACGAAATATTGACATCCCCAGTGCTCTTTAAAAATTCTACATCCACTGTCAATCTTTCATTTCTTTTCCATATTTGTACAGAACTTCACAAAAGATTGTAACCTGAAAAAAATTGTGCTATTTAATACTAATAAAACTAGGGAGTAATCTGCCTGAACAAAATGCAATGAATTCATTTTTAAGGTACTTTAATTACTAAATTAAATACTCACAACGATGAGTACACTGCACTTCCACTAAAAAATACAGTGAAAAAATACTCAAGTCGTGCTATACGTATTTCGGTTTTCAGATTTTCCTTGTCTCTTCGAATTCAAACTTTGAATTGTCCCACACTTCGTCGTCTCACCCACTAGTACAGCGCATAAAACACTAAAAACCTCGTAAGACACAAGCAACATAGACACAATCACGCAAAAGAACTATCAAATATATGCTCTGGCTCTGCTACTCGCTACAAGACTACATAACTAAACTTATTGTTGCGCCGCTTGAAATCACAATGCGTCGACATACTCTACCTCTGTTATGTCTTGCAGTAAGAGTGTTGCTAACAATGATTTTGATATTTCGTTAACGTTGCAGGACGCTTTGGTGAAGAATGCGCAGTGACATACTTTTTTGTCGGTGAAATTCGCCAGAATAAAATACGCCAGAATTTCGGTCAGGTATGTAATTAAATAAAAATCGTAGTTCGTTTCAGTGCTAGCTATTCCCACAACCTTAGATTTTTGCGATTTCATCTTTCCTTTAGCCTTACATTACGGTGATCATGGAGTGCTAGGGTGCTTTAATCCCACTAGGTAGAACTTGGCCCTTATGACTTCGTCGAGGAGTCAATGCGGCCCGTGGACTAAAAAGTTTGGAGAGCCCTGCATTAGACGAACAACATCGCAAGAATATTAATAAGTGATCGAAGAGATGATCTCAGTTCTTCACAAATGCATTAGAATGGGAATTAAATGTCCCTAATTCTACAAAAAAAAAAAGGGTGGCTACACGGTTCGATGGCGTAGTGGGTGAGCGACAGACTACAAATCCAAAGTTCGTTCCTCATTCGGCCCTCAACTTTTTGGTTATACATCTCTCTTTTCATCTCTGGCAGTCATCTGTTAACGCGAAAAATATCGAGTTGTGCCGTGGCTCGCAATCTGCGTTTCCTGTAGACGTGTCTATAACGGACTGGACACCACATCTCGGATATCGTAAGAGCGCATGGCGTGTCACTTCTAATGGAACCATACCTGGTAAAACAGTGCAGTGTTGAAGTGAGCCATCTGGTTGAAGACGGGTTTACTTTTATTGTAAAATAAGTTTAGTGTCATACTATCCATTGTTTTTATGGTTCCTGGTAAGGATGTATCTCAATAGAATAGAAACACGTGTTTCTAATGTTTCCGCTTTGGAAACCCTGTGCTCTGTACCAAAAAATACCAGTTTTACTAAGTAACAAAAAATTATCGTTTGAATTAGTTATCAAACCTTGAATTCTGACAAGTAACTTTTGAGTTTACGGGTAACTAATGGAGAGCTACGGAGACTAGTAGAGGAGTTTTGAATCGTGGGACATAACTCTGGGGAAGTGGAACCATTAACTATGTTTAGAGTCACAGAGATTAAATATTCGGTCAACGATATGAGTTTTGTGGTAGGACTTGAGTAAAGGAAAGGACCGGTTACTGCGACACGTCCTGAGGCAGCAAGGAATCGTTAATCCGGTGATGTAAGGAAGTGTCAAGAGTGAGGAGGGGGGAAAATATAGAGGGAGACAAAGGTTTGGATATACACGGTACAGTCACATTAACGTGACCACCACCCATGTTCGACGTGAACGTGTAGTAACCACTCACAGACAGCAGATGGCAGCACTAGAAGCAGAGATTATATAAAACGAGTCAGGGGAAACGGAAAACAGTGCAGTCGTTGTCGAATTGCGGAAAGGGTGTGATTTAAGTGACGCACAAAACAACGTGAGCATTGGCTGTCGGGCCAAAGATGGAAGAATTCCCGAAACTGCTAAGTTTGTAAACCGATCGCATGCCACCATAGTTAAAGTACAGCGTGCATGGCAAAATAGTGCTAACCAAAACCGGCACTGAAGCACCTGTCTCGAATCACAGGTCATAGGGGTAAACGGCGGCTGCAGAGATGTGTAAGTATGAACAGACGTGCAACTGTTTAGCAGCTGACCACACAGATGAACCGAGGGGCGACCAACAGCGCCTCCTCAAAGACCGCTCAAATGGTTCAAATGGCTCTGAGCACTATGGGACTTAACATCTGAGGTCATCAGTCCCCTAGACCTTAGAACTACTTAAACCTAGCTAACCTAAGGACATCACACACATCCATGCCCGAGGCAGGATTCGAACCTGCGACTGTAGCGGTCGCGCGGTTACGGACTGAAGCGCCTAGAACCGCTCGGCCACCGCGGCCGGCCAACGACCGTTCAGCGAGTGATTCCGCGTTTTGGCCTCCGCAATGGGAGCCTACTTCATGCACCCGTGCCGGCCGCTGTGGCCGAGCGGTTCTAGGCGCTTTAGTCCGAAACCGCGCTGCTGCTACGGTCGCAGGTTCGAATCCTGCCTCGGGCATGGATTTGTGTGATTTCCTTAGGTTTAAGTAGTTCTAAGTCTATGGGACTGATGACCTAGATGTTAAGTCACATAGTGCTCAGAGCCATTTGAACCATTTGATCCATGCACCCACACTGACAGCTCTTCATTGGCGGCGAATGCTGGAATTTGCGCGTCAATACAGGAACTGGGCGTCCAAGGAATAGTGGCAGCTGGGCTTTCCACATGAATCACGTTTCATCCTTCATCGGTCTGAAAGCAGACACACAGCAACAATCGTCAGGAGGGTACAGGCTGCAGGAGGGACTCCGGATAGGGCACTGTCTTTTTAGCCATCGACATCTTTTAAGCGGCGATCCCCCCCACTCTGTCCCCACTGCTCTCAACTGTGGACGGTGAGACACCTTTTACTTAAGTGCCCCTATTTTACTCCGTTACGCGCCCGTCTACAGCTGTCGCCTGATATATCTTCCATTTTAGCAGATGACACGCGATCAGCCGATCGCGTTCTCGAGTTCATCAGCGCCAGTGAGATGACGTCAGTAATTTGATGCTCTTTTTGGGGACAAACAACCCCCCATCTATAGTGGTTTTTTAAGCTTTCCTTCTGTTTTTGGTTTCCCCACTTTTTTGAGTTTTGCTCCCATTGCTGCTGGTTTCCAGTTTCGTTTTTTAGCTTTTCCTAAGTCACAGACCGGGCGCTAATGACCGTAGCAGTTTTGCGCCCTAAAACCATAACAAAAAAAAGGAGGGAACGTTACGGTCTGGGGACCGTCCGCGTGGTATTCCCTGTATGATCTGGTCATTCTGGAAGGCACACTGGATGAATAGAAGTATTCATGTATCCTTGGGGACTACCTCCATCTCTACACGCATTTTGTTTGTCCTCGCCGCGATTGCGTTTGCCGGCCATTGTGGCTGAGAGGTTCTAGGCACTTCAGTTCGGAACCGCGCTACTGCTACGGTCGCAGGTTCGAATCCTGCCTCGGTCATGGATGTGTGTGATGTCATTAGGTTTAACTAGTTCTAAGTCTAGGGTATTGATGACCTCAGATGTCCAATAGTGCTCAGAGACAGTTTTCGATGGCATCTACCTGCAGGACAATGCAATGTATTACACAGCTCGCAGTGTACTTGCGTGGTTCGAAGAACATCAGGATGTATCTACTGTACTCCGCTGGCCTCCAGACTCCCCGGATTAAAACCAATAGAGGATATGTGGAACCACCTCGATCAGGCTCTTCACACCATGGATCCTCAACAGAGAATCGTAGCGCAGCTGACCAAGGCACTGGATTGGGCATGGTTCCACATCCCTGTTGGTCCCGAGCGAGGTGGTGGACTTGCATTCAGGAAGATGACGGTTCAAACTCCTACTCAGGCTATTCTGATTCAGTTTTTCCGTGATTTTCCTAAATCGCTTCCTTCAAATGCCAGGGTTGTTCCTTTGAAAGAGCACAGCCGATCCTTCCTCATCATTTCCTTATCGATGGGGCCGATGACCTCGCTGTTTGGTCCTCACCCCAAATCAACCATCCCTGTTGGTGTTTTCCAAAACATCACGGCTCGCAGCTGTCCGCGCTGCAGAAGGTGGTTATTCAGGCTTTTGACATCAGTGTGAGTGGACAGGGTAATATGCAGGTCCGAACGGAAGTAAGTTTGCAGAAATCATGTAGTGATGAAGACGCTTGCCAGAACGGGGAGAGCTACTTTCAGATTGG
The DNA here is from genome assembly GCF_023864345.2 of Schistocerca serialis cubense. Classification (NCBI taxonomy): domain Eukaryota; kingdom Metazoa; phylum Arthropoda; class Insecta; order Orthoptera; family Acrididae; genus Schistocerca; species Schistocerca serialis. The sequence goes on from NC_064638.1 coordinate 1,172,964,648, forward strand.
GCTTCAGAGGACAACTGTGTTCTCATAGTGTGGACGATGGAGACAGCGAGTAATCTTTTTACCAGCAGGCCATTCAGACCCGGCGCTACCTGCGTCTTGAATGCCACGTGCAGCGACGGGGGTTTGGGTTGCGTAACGCGGGAGCCCTTTCACATTTGCGGCTCGGAGAGACAGCGGAATGCAGCTAGCTGTCTCACTGTGTCACGGCCCGGATGCGACCTTGGCGCACCAGCCGTCTATCTGGTCCACGGCGTCTGGCTTTGACAGCAGATGATTGGTCGCTAAACTCGGTCTGGCACACTTCTTACAGCAGTCGAAAATGCAAAGATCTCTCTCTTCTGCGGCCCACTTGGCATTAAAATAACCAAAGATGGATTGTATTAATCTCCTTGCATGAATTGCCATAGCGAGAGACGCAACTTTGAGTATCCTCAAGAACTGACACTACTGTTACACACAAGGTGACCCAATTCGGCGGTGTCAACATTACACTGATGAATCCCAAACTATTTTGAGATGAGGAACCAACAGTAAGTAAAGATTGTTTCGACGTGTTCAGATCGACCTTAGTTTACGTAAAATGGTATTACTGCGACCCTCTCCTACTAACGTAGATTCAAAAATGGACGCCTCCCGTGAATAGAGTTACCTTGTAGTCGTTTCTTGTCGAGAGTTGTTGTTTCACGCGTTCATATGTTGACTGTTCTAACCATATAACTAACGAACAAAGATTTCGAATAATGTTTGTTTATTATTTACCAGTAAAAAAGTATTTTAAAAAGAACTACGATTACAATACGCTGAAAGATCTCGCTGCCTCAGCGTCACCTCTTTGCCCTAGGGAAAAATAATCTTAAAAACCTGCTCATCTCGAGGAGTCAAAGCGTCTGTTTGCTACACTCGCCGAAAGCCTGTCAAGACTTTCTCCGCGACTGCAATTACGTTTCATATGCTGTGAAGGAAATTGTGTACTTAAAGGGCACTCTTCATCCCTTCTAGTCGCTATATGCATGTACGGGATGGGTCAAAAGTCACTTCTCATCGTAACCCAGTTGAATACAAAAGAAATAATTCGAATTTTGAAATGACTGAGTACTTTATTGAAGCTACTGGGTAATTTACATCATTCTTTCACGAACTGTTTTCCATCTTCCTTTCGTCTGACGATCAGGGAGGGTTAAGCACTCTAGTTTACACAGTCGTTTATTAGGATCAAGGTTTTGAAAAAAATTGTAAATATCTTCTTTCAAATTCTCGATTGTTCTATGTGAAATTCTCCCTAAAGAAGTTCTAGAAATAGCTTCTTCGAGAGATAACCTACGAATAGACTTTTAGAACTCTGGGTAAAATGAGCGAGGTGGCGTAATGGTTAGCACACTGGACTCGCATTCGGGAGGACGAAGGTTCGAACCCGCGTCCGGACATCCTGATTTAGGTGTTTCGTGATTTCCTTAAATCGCTTCAGGCAAATGCCGAAATGGTTCCTTCCCCAATCCGATGGAACCGCCGACCTTGCCGTTTGGGCCCCTCCCTAAAATCAATCAACCAGCTCTGGATAACCGCTTGTAAAACTTTCAACTGAATCACTTATTGATGGCCTACCTGGCCTGTGGCAATCCACTGCAGAAGCACTTTTTCAAATATGTGGGACCACCCCGATCAGACTGTTCACACCATGGATCCTCAAAACAGTCTTCCTTGTAGACTGAACGGTGTTGAATTTAGTATACCACTCCTTTATTTAAATTGTAGCCATCCTTGCCACGTTTTTAAAGCGAAAACTGTTTCTTCATTAGTTAACATCTTCACAACAGGTTAAAATAAAAAAAATAACAATGTTAGAGATGTGTGATGTAACCCCAGTGCACTCTGCTATTCGTATCAGTAATTGTCTGATAAAACACAGCAGTGCGCTCTGGTGCTTGTATTTACAATTATCGCAAATAAGATTACCTTACGTTTTTAATGGGCTACGATGGGTAGTGACTTTTGGGCCACTTCGTATATAAAGCGTAACACTGTCCTTAACTCTAGTACACAGCTTGACTGTGTGCTGGGAGTAAGTGGCTGCCTATACATTTTACGGTTACACTCTGTATCATACGTTCATTATGAAAGAAGAAAAACGTTTTCTAAATGTTTCTTAAAGAATTATTTTAACTGCATAAAGTGGTACCGAAACCGGTTTCCACTAGGAAAAATAAAATACTGCGACTCGAGACTGTACCAGATTTTTTTTTTTTTTCGTGGTTGTGTTGGTCGCTGTTCCGACCGGCAGTATACAGGTAATGTGAAAGCGTGCTGGCTTGCAAAGGCACTTGACGGGAGAATGTGGCAAGTATTAGAGCGCGTAGAGGTATGCGCAGCTTACCGGAAACTTTACGCTCCCCGCTCAGGGGAAAGCAACGGACATTAATATGACTGTAATTTCGTTATTGGCTTTTGACCGTTAAGTGTATAGCAGGTAGATTATTCACGGAATTTGCGCGGTATTAAAGAATATTATGGGAACATTATCATGCAACATCAGTTAGTGAGTGTTATTAGAACAATACAGGATGTTTCACGTAAACGATGTCTCTGCCGTCGTCCGGCAACCGATACGCCCGTAGGCAGACCACAGCGGTGCATGACGAACGCTGCTTTACGATGCTCGAACTTTAGCTGATAACGAAATAGGCAAGTAAATAGCTGCATCAAGAAAAGCAAACGAATAAATCGTTGCAGGATTTAGCAATTGGGTCTGGTGTATCATTTAAGCCGCAGTATATTTGCATCAAGTAGTTTTAGTTCAGTCACCAACATACCTTCATTTCATCTGCACCCTTATCAGTCGAAATATCTGAAAATGAAACAATTTTCTGCTGGGTACACACCAGAAATATGATTGAATAAGACTGCTCCAGTTTATAGAGTGGCTCCAAACCAAACTAATACCAAATACCGATGCTTTGGTTACCTTTTTCTGTCATTAGAAGTTCTGGAATGGAACTCTTCCAGTATCATGAGACACAGTGAGAGAGAACTTTAGAAAATAAGCAAATAAACCGACGTGCACGCTGTTGAAGTCGAATCGAAAGTCTGGAAGGCTGGAAGCCACGTGACATTTAATTATTTGTAATGGAAATGGAAATGAGCGTTTGGCGTCACTGGTGCAGGTCTTATGACATTCGACGCCACATTGGGCGACCTGGGCGCCGGATGGGGATGAAATGATGATGAATACAGCACAACACCCAATCCCTGAGCGGAGAAAATCCCCGACCGAGCCGGGAATCGAACCCGGGCCCGTAGGAATGCAATCCGTCACGCTGGCCACTCAGCTACCGGGCGGACATTTATTTGTAATGAATACCGCACAGTACTTTTCGTGCACATTGATGTGTACCAAGAGGAATATTGCACTTTGGAGTATTGCCCTGAAAATATACAAATTTTTATTTATTTATTTATTTTATTTTTCTAGATGTATTGCAGTCTCCGTCTTCCTCTATAATTTTTGCCCTCTACAGCTCCCTCTAGTACCACGGAAGTTGTTCCCTCCTGTCGTAACAGATGTTCCATCATCCCGGCCCTTCTCATTGTCAGTGTTTTCCCATGTTTCTTTCCTCTCCGATTCTGTGCCGAATCTCCTCATTGCTTACCTTATCAGTCCACCTAATTCTCAACATTCTTCTGTTGCACCACATGTCAAATGCTTCGATTCTCTTGTGTTCTGGTTTTCCCACAATCCATGTTTCGCTAGCATACAATGCTGTGTTCCAAATGTACAGTCCCAGTAATTTCTTCCTCAAATTAAGGCCTATGTTACTACTAGATTTCTGTTGGCGAAGAATTCCCTTTTTACCATTACTAGTCTGCTTTTTATGTCCTCCTCGTTCCGTCCACCATTGGTTATTTTGCTGTCTAGGTAACAGAATTTCTGAACTAACCATCAGTCCTGATATCAAGTTTTTCGCTTTTGTCATTTCTGCTACTTCCCGTAACTTCCGTCTTTCTTCGATTTATTCTCAACCTATTATCTGTACTCATTAGACTGTTCATTCCACTCAGCAGATGATGTAACTCTTCTTCACTTTCACTCAGGATAGCAATATCATCAGCGAATCGTATCATTGATATACTTCGCTCTTGAATTTTAATTCCACTCCTGAACATTTCTTTTATTTCCATCATTGCTTCTTTGATGTACATATAAAACAGGCTACATCCCTGTCTTACAACCTTTTTGATCCGAGCACTTCGTTCTTGGTCGTTTACTCTTGTTATTCCCTCTTAACCCTTGTACATATTGTGTATTTCCCATCTCTACCTATAGCTTAGCCCTATTTTTCTCAGAACTTTGAACATCTTGCACCATTTGACACTGTCCAACGCTTTTCGCAGACCGACAGATCCTATGAACGTGTCTTGACTTTTCTTTAGTATTGCTTCTAATATTAACCGCAACGTCGCAATTACTTTTCCTAAAGCAAAAATGATAGTCATCTAGCACATTCGATATTTACCTGACTACAGCATCGTGTAAGGTAAATGGGTACGAAGAACGAAAGAAGAACTGTGCCAACGGTTTGGAAAGTCAGTCTTTGGCCGAACGTTGGGACATACGTGGCTACAGTGGCTTGGCCTAATTTTTAGAGACGGTGGATTCCTCCCATACCAGGTCCTCCATTCTCAGCCTCCTGTAAAATGCTCAAGAGGACTTTCCAGTACGAGTTGGAAGGATCGAGGACTCACAGTCCTTAACCAAGGGAAGCCGCCAGTGCTGGAAGATGAAGACAGAGACCAACAACGATGGACTATCGTGTACAGTAAACATCTCCGCCGTCGTGGCCGACTGACTTAGTTTTTAGTGTTTCGTATCTCAATCGAAAAAAATGGAACCCTTATAGGATCATTTTGCTGTCCGTCTGTCTTTTTGGCTGTCTGTCTCTCTGTCTATTGAAAACCCTTTTCCTCAGATACTGGTACACGTATGAAGTTGAAATGTATGTCACATACGAGGTCTGTTCAAAAAATTCCGGAGCATTCGTAATTTCGCGTCAGTGGTGTGATGGAACGAAAAGCGGTTGGCATCCCTGCACACGCCTGCGTTTAATATGCAACTGTCGTAGGTTTCATTGTCTATTAGTTACTGTTCATGTCTCTTAGTTATGTCTATGTTATTTACGTAAGTGCTGGATATATTTTGGAATATTCGCTAAAAAATACAATGCTGCAACTTCGCAACAAAATCGCGCGGAATTTTCGACGTAAGTACCATAACCACTTCACCTCACATATTTATTTACGCTGTATTTCACCTTTTGGAGGTTAGTTATTTTCACATACGGCGATTCTAACACTGTTTTCTACCGTAGGGCAACAACACACCAAAAATACTACGCCACAGTGGAATAACAAAAATCGTAAACGGACGATAGTGTAAAGTGTATTTTGAAAATCATGTGAATAGTCGTCTGATGATGAACTTGCCAGTTCGAAACCGGTAACGGAGCTATTTACCTAAATAAATAGCAGTATTAATAGTGGCTGATTGCTGTTTTCTTCTTTGTAAGAATTAACCTACATTAAGTACAGACGTATTTGAAGCGTATGTCGCCATCTAAATTGGCTCACATTTTACTCATGGCCTACCTTAACTTCAGCACATTCGAAAGTGATAAAGGAGCTGGTGCACGTATTGTCCTCATTTATGGATACAGTATGCCACTCGTCTTTGCAGTGAGTTACGATTTCTTTGAAACATCGCCATGTTATCTCGTGTATCCTGAAGAGGCTTTACAATTCGCTGCTCCTGTTCTCCAAGCGTTTCAACAGGGTTGCTGTACGTGTAAGTCCGGGTTTCACGTCAGATGATCTTGTAGGTCTAGTTACAGGGCCTGCTCGACGCACACATTTTAGGTTGTACGTATTGCCACGTATTTAACATCAGTAGCAAAATATGGCGGTGCTTCAACAACCCTGTGCTATATTCCCCAACGATAGACCATAGGTAAAATTTCAGACCAGTTATATAGGAATTTAGTCGAAAAGTTTACATTTCAGATACACTAAATACAATACATCTGCATCTGCGTACACATGCCACAAGCCACAGAATGGGGCATGGCGAAGGGTAACCTGACCACTACTAGACATTTCCTTTCCTATGCCATTTGAAAATGCAAAGACGCAGAAACAACTGTCTATATGCCTTCGTATGAGTCCTAATTTACTTCATATTACGTTCCGGGTCGTTATAGGAAATGTACTTTGGTCACTGTAGTATAGTTCTGTAGTCGCTTTGAAATGCCGATCCTCTAAATCTTCTCAATAGTGTTTCGCGAAAAGAACGTCGTCTTCTCTGTAGGGATTCCATTTGGGTTTACGAAGGCTGTGCCTAATATTCGCGTGTTCATCGAATCTACCGGCAACAATTCTACCAGCTCGCCTTCGAATTGCTTCCGATGTCTTCTTTCAATCCGATCAGCGGGGGATTCCAGACACTCGTGCAGTACTCAAGAATGGATCGCACCAACTAGTGTTCTATACGCGATCTCCTGTATAAACGAGCTACACTTTCTTAAGATTCTCTGTTTTGGAACATATACTGTATTCGAACATTTGAAGTACCTCGAAGAAAACGATTTATTGACACATAGTCATCACGCTTTCAGAAAATATCATTCTTTTGAAACACAACTAGCTCTTTATACTCATGAAGTAATAAGTGTTATCGATAAGGAATGTCAAATTGATTCTATACTTGTAGATTTCCAGAAGGCTTTCGACACCGTTCCTCACAAGCGTCTTCTAACCAAACTGCGTGCCTACGGAGTATCGCCTCAGTTGTGCGACTGGATTCGTGATTTCCTGTCAGAAGGGTCGCAATTCGTAGAAATAGACGGAAAGTCATCGAGTAAAACAGAAGTAATACCCGGCGTTCCCCAAGGAAGTGTTATAGGACCTCTATTGTTCCTGGTCTATATTCACGACATAGGAGACAATCTGAGTAGTCGTCTTAGATTGTTTGCAGATGATGCTGTCATTTACCGCCTTGTAAAGACATCAGATGATCAAAACGACTTGCAAAATGATTTAGATAAGCTATCTGTATGGTGCGAAAAGTGGCAATTGATCCTGAACACGGAAAAGTGTGAAGTTATTACTAAAAGAAATCAGCTAAAATTCAACTAAATACTTATGGATTACAATTACAAATAACCTAAATTGGAACGATCTCATACGTAATATTGTGGATAGAGCAAACCAAAGACTGCGATTCATTGGCAGAACACTTAGAAGGTGCAACAGGTCTACTAAAGAGACCGCTTACACCACGATTGTCCGCTCTATTCTGGAGTATTGCTGTGCGGTGTGGGATCCGCATCAGGTGGGACTGATGAATGACATTGAAAAAGTACAAAGAAGGGCAGCTCGTTTTGTATTATCGCGAAATAGGGGAGATAGCGTCACAGACATGATACGTGAATTGGAGTGGCAATCATTAAAACAAAGGCGTTTTTCGTTGCGACGGAATTTTCTCATGAGATTTCAATCACCAGTTTTCTCCTCCGATTGCGAAAACATTCTGTTGGCACCCACCTACATAGGGAGAAACGATCATCACGATAAAATAAGAGAAATCAAGGCTCGCACAGAAAAATTTTTTAACTTCTCGTTTTTCCCGCGTGCCGTTCGAGAGTGGAACGGTAGAGAGACAGCTTGAAGGTGATTCATTGAACCCTCTGCCAGGCACTTTATTGTGAATAGCAGACTAATCACGTAGCTGTAGATGTAGATGTGAACAACCCGAAGTTGGCCATTCACCTTACTTACCACCGTCCTTAGGTACCCGTTCCATTTCATATCGTTTTGCAATGTTACGCCACCTATTTAATCGACATGACTGTGTCAAACAGAGCGTTATTAACGCTGAATTCGAACATTACGGAATTTTTTGCCATACTCATCTCCATTAGCTTGCACTTTTCTACGCCTAGAACAAGCCGCCGTTCATCATATCAACCAGAAACTTTGCCTAACTTATCCTGCATCCTCCTACAATCATTCAACGTCGACATCTTCCCGTATCCTGCAGTGTCATCAGCAAACAGTCACAGGCTGCTGATCACCCTGTCCGTCAGATAATTTATGTGTACATATAGAGAGCACGAGCTGTCTTATCACACTTCCCTCGTGCACTCCTGACGATATCCTTGTCTCTAGTGAACACTCGTCGTCGAGGACAAGATACAGGGTTCTGTTACTTAAGAGATCTTCGAGCCACTCGCATATCTGAGAACCTAATCCTCCGAACTTCGTCAACAATTTGCAGTGGTGCACCGTTTCAAATGCTTTTCGGAAATCTAGGAATGTGGAATCTACCTGTTGCTCTTCATCCATGATTCGCAGGATATCACGTGAAGATAGAGCAAATTGAGTTTCGCACGACCTATGCTTTCCAACACCGTGCTGGTGTGTGGATAGAAGCTTTTCGGTCTCAAGGAAATTAATCATTTTCGGACTGAGAATATATCCAAGAATTCTGCAGCAAACTAACGTTAAGAAAATTGGTCTGTAATTTTGCGGGTTCGTTCTTTTGCCCTCCTTATATACTTGTCCAATGTTTCGTACAGAAGTCAGGACAGCTCGTAGCTACACATCGTAGTTAAATCATTTCACTATCGGCTATGTTGCGGACCCATGTTTACTGGTAACCTTTCTCTTCTAATATCTTTTAGTTACACCTACGTCAGTTTTCCATGTTAATTCTGATGCACCCTGCTTTTTTCATCTGCCTGTAAGTACAAAAATTATCTTTCCTCAAATAAAGCTCATTTCAGTCATACGTATGGTACTGCCGTTAGTGCGTAAATTTTTAGCATATAACAGTCAAGTAACAGTGCACGTAACTGTAGACGTGTGTTACACAAGGTACAGTGAGACGAAAATTCGGAGCGCCGACTAGGCGACATCCGCAGTTCAGCAAAGTGGAGCTCTTGATTCGAAAGCAAGTGCAGTAGTGGACAGTCCGTGCATTGCTCTGCTGAAGGGCTTGGTTTCTGTGGGTCGTAGACGTTTTATGGCTTCGACCGACGTTTATGAGCGTGTAAGGTTGTAAAACGTTGGGCGTCCGCGAAACGAGAAAAGCACCATAAAGTCGCACGTGTGAAGTTGTCATTCTACATGCTGAAAAATCGCAGATGAGATGTAATATTGCAAAGCAGTTCCGTAAAACGGCTCTAGACCCGGCGTCAGAGAAAGTACTGGGAAACGTGCCGCAGAATGAAGGGGTTTCTATGCCGTGCTTGCTTGTAGCTTTAGGTGGAGATGTACAAAGAAGTTCGCACCACACAGTGGGCAATAGAAGCACATGTAACAGAAATTCAATTACCAAACGATGTTGACATAGGGTGATAATTATTCTACATCTACATCTACATGGATACTCTGCAAATCACATTTAAGTGCCTGACAGAGGGTTCATCGAACTACCTTCACAATTCTCTATTATTCCAATCTCGTATAGCGCGCGGGAAAAATGAACACCTGTATCTTTCCGTACGGGCTCTGATCTCCCTTGTTTTATCGTGTGATCGTTATTGAACTATATCAAATAAAATCGTCATAGCTGCTGAACGGCTTGCGTTAGGACGTACAAACTGCACGGTTGCCCGAGGGCCATGATGGGAATTAGTATGCGCAGTGTGGTTTGGTTTAGCGACGAAGCCCACTTTCATTTGGATGGGTTCGTCAATAAGCAAAAGTGGCCCATCCGCGGGGACTGAGAATCCGCATTTCGCGATCGAGAAGTCTCTTCATCCTCAACAGGTGACTGTGTGGTGTGCAGTGTCCAGTCACGGGCTAATCGGTGCGATATTCCTTGACGGCATGGCGACTACTGAACGGTAAGTGAAAGTTTTGAAGATGAATTCATGCCCATTATCCAAAGTGACCCTGATTTCGATAAGATGTGGTTCATGCAAGACGGAGCTCGACCCCATCGAAGCAGGCGAGTGTTTGATGTCCTGGAGGAGCACTTTGGGGAGCGCATTCTGGTTCTGGGGTGTCCAGAGGCCACTGTCGTGTGCCTTGATTGGCCACCATATTCTCCGGATCTGAACACTTGCGACTCCTTTTTAGGGGGGCTATATTAGAGACAAGGTGTGCAGCAGTAACCCCAAAACCATTTTTGAGTTGAAAACAGCCATTCAGAATATCGTCAGCATCGATGTTTCGACACTTGAGCGGGTCATCAGAATTTCGCTATTCGTCTGCGCCGGATCACAGCCAATGATAACAGGCGTTTCGAACATATCGCAACCTAAATCCGAATATTTGTAGTGACGTTTGAAAATTGAATAAAGTGTGTACACGCTGTAGTTTGTAACTAATTTACGTTTTTTCTCATATAGTTCAATGACTGAAACGCTGTACATAACGAGCTGTGGAGTTAATACAACTTTGTAAATTAGAAAGGAAGTTTCTGGAACAACATTGGGAACTGGGGGAGCTTCGGCTTACAAAATGTGTGTACCAGAGAGAGAGAGAGGAATGGTACCGACTATCCACAACCGGTTTTGTACATAGTTAAACAGGAACGCCGGATTTCATTTTGTGAATTTATTCTTCAGAAGTAGAAAAGCTCATTCCGGTGAAAGAAAACGCGAGAAATATAGATAGTTAAAACAATAACTGCCTCGCCTTGCTTTACTGTATACTGCTACTATAATTAAAAATGCTTTCACTTAAAAGCTTCTCTAGTTGTCATGTAGGTCTGCAGACAGTTGTTGTCCAGTAAGTGTAAGTAGTCTGTAGGCGCTGATGAACTTCCGAAATGAAACTGTAATACTTTTTACGTCAAAGAATAAATAAAAACGTGCAAATAATACAATGAAGGACTTCAGTGAATGAAAATATGTGAAATATACCAACTGACTCATTTCTGTGGGCCAAAAACATGCAATTACTTTTTTTAATGAAGCTGTCTTAACCCAGATGTTATAGAATACCCACGAGATGATTAATGATAAATACGTTACATTAAACACCGATACGCCAAAACATTATGACCACTACTTAACAGCGTTTTGGTTCACTTTTCAAACAGAGTACAGCAACGATTCTGCTTGGCATGGATTCCACAAGTCCTTGATAGGTTTCCAGAAGTATGTGGCACCAGTAGTCTACTCACAGGTCACCATTTCCGCAAATTGCAGGACGGTGGTTCGTGGGCACACAGCTGACGGCCGATGTATGTTCCAGTGGGTACAGATCAGGGACATTTGCTGGCTCAGACATCAATGCGAGTTCACTATCACGCTCTTCAAACCACTACAGCAGGATTGTGGCCTTGTGTCGAGGAGAGCTATACTGCTGGAAGATGTCATCGCCATCAGAGAAGACTTCAACCATGAAGGGATGCAGGTGGTCCGCAATGGTGTTCACTTAGTTCATTGCTCTCATGGCGTCTTCGAGCACTGTCGTGGGTCCCACAAGAGAACAATGTTCGCCATAGCATGATTCTGTTCTCACCGGCCTGCATCTGCGACATGGAGCATGTTCCGTGCAACCATTCTCCTGGATGTAAGGGCCCAACCATCGACCTACGTTAGCAAGAAATGCGATTCATTGGATAGCAGACACGTTTCTGTTGATCCACGGTGAAAACACATTGAAGTTGTACCCACTGCAATCGTAACTGACGATATCGTTGGGTCAACACAGGAACGCGTAGGGGTCCGTCGATGTGGAGCTCCATGTTCAACAATGACCTTGAAACGGTATGCTCCGAAACACGTGAGCCTTCACCAGCATTTTACTCATATCTGCCACAGAGCGCAGCCTGTCCTGGATTACACTGTGCGAAATCCTCTGACCTCTATGTTCTGTGACGATACGTGGTCGTCCAGTAATATACGGCCTACGCGTTATTCCACTATCCTTCAACCACTTTAGTAGCACGCCAGCAAATGACCCGCATCGCCTTTTCAGTGATTCTCGTTTCCTGCCGCAGCGCCATTACAATGTGCCCTTTATCAAAAGCGTCAATATCAATGGATTTGAGCATTTGCGGTCGGTGTCTTCGCTATAATGACTCCCCATTCGTCCTTTCGGTGAACTGCAATCACGTTGGACATGTTAGTTCAGTTGTGCAACGCTGCTGGAACCAGTGGTCACGTCAACATCCTCACGCCCGTAGGTGAGAGTCTGGATGTCCATACAGTACAGACGCCCGCCAGGATCGTTCTTGTGAAACACAACTAGCTCTTTATTCACATGAAGTGCTGAGTGCTATTGACAAGGGATTTCAGATCGAATCTGTATTTCTGCGTTTCCGAAGGCTTTTGACACTGCACCACGCAAGCGGCTAGTAGTGAAATTGCGTGCTTATGGAATATCGTTTCAGTTATGTGACTGGATATGTAATTTCCTGTCAGAGGTGTCACAGTTCGTAGTAATTGACGGAAAGTCAACGAGTAAAGCAGAAGTGATTTGTAACGTTCCCCAAAGTAGTGTTATAGGCCCCTAGCTGTTCCGTATCTCTATAAACGATTTGGGAGACAATATAAGCAGCCGTCTTCGGTTATTTGCAGATGACGCTGTCGTTTATCGACTAACACAGTCATCAGAAGATCAAAACAAACTGCAAAACGATTTAGAAGAGATATCAGAATGGTGCGAAAAGTGGCAGTTGACCTTAAATAACGAAAAGTGTGAGGTCATCCACATGAATGCTACAAGGAATTCGTTAAACTTCGGTTACACGACAAATCAGTCTAATCTAAAAACCGTAAATTCAACTAAATACCTACGTATTACAATTACGAACAACTTAAATTGGAAGGAACACAGAAAATGTTGTGGGGAAGGCTAACCAAAGACTGCGTATTATTGGTAGAACACTTAGAAAATGTAACAGACCTACTAAGGAGACTGCTAACACTACGCTTGTCCGTCCACTTTTAGAATACTGCTGCGCGGTGTAGGACCCTTAACACATAGGACTGACGGAGTACATCGAAAAAGTTCAAAGAAAGGCAGAACGATTTGTATTATCGTGAAATATGGGAGAGTGTCACATAAATTATACAGGATTTGGGATGGACATCATTAAAAGAAAGGCGTTTTTCATTGCGACGGAATCTTGTCACGAAACTCCCAACTTTCTCCTCCGAATGCGAAAATACTTTGTCACCGACCTACAATGGGAGGAGCGATCACCAAGATAAAATAAGGGAAATCAGAGCTCGTACGGAAAGATATACACTACTGGCCATTAAAATTGCTACACCAAGAAGAAATGCAGTGATAAAGGGGTATTCATCGGACAAATATATTATACTAGAACACAATTTTGGTGCATGGATCCTGAAAATCAGTACCCAGAACAACCCCTCTGGGCGTAATAACGGCCTTGATATGACTCGGCATTGAGTCAAACAGAGCTTGGATGACGTGTACAGGTAAAGCTGCCTATGCAGCTTCAACACGATATCACAGTTCATCAAGAGTAGTGACTGATGTATTGTGACGCGCCAGTTGCTCGGCCACCATTGACCATACGTTTTCAATTGGTGAGAGATCTGGAGAATGTGCTGGCCAGGGCAGCAGTCGAACATTTTCTGTATCCAGAAAGGCCCGTACAGGACCTGCAACATGGGTTCGTGCATTATCCTGCTGAAATGTAGGGTTACGCAGGGATCGAATGAAGGGTAGAGCCACGGGTCATAACACATCTGAAATGTAACGTCTACGGTTCAAAGTGCCGTCAATGCGAACAAGAGGTGACCGAGACGTGTAACCTCATACCATCACGCCGGGTGATACGGCAGTATGGCGATGACGAATACACGCTTCCAAAGTGCGTTCACCGTGATGTCGCCAAACACGGATGCGACCATCATGATACTGTACACAGAACCTGGATTCATCCAAAAAAAATGACGTTTTGCCATTCGTGCACCCAGGTTCGTCGTTGAGTACACCATCGCAGGCGCTCCTGTCTGTGATGCGGCGTCAAGGGTATCCGCAGCCATGGTCTCCGAGTTGATAGTCCGCGCTGCTGCAAACGTCTTCGAACTGTTCGTGAAGATGGTTGTTCTCTTGCAAACGTCCCCATGTGTTGACTCGGGGATCGATACGTGGTTGCACGATCCGTTACAGCCAAGCGGATAAGATGCCTGACATCTCGACTGCTAGTGATACGAGGCCGTTGGGATCCAGCAGGGCGTTCCATATTTCCCTCCTCAAGCCACCGATTCCGTATTCTGCTAACAGTCATTGGATCTCGACCAACGCGAGCAGCAATGTCGCGATACGATAAACCGCAATCGCGGTAGTCTACAATCCGACCTTTATCAAAGTCGGAAACGTGTTGGTACGTATTTGTCCTCCTTACACGAGGCATCACAACAGCGCTTCACCAGGCAACGCCGGTCAACTGCTGTTTGTGTATGAGAAATCGGTTGGAAACTTTCCTCATGTCAGCACGTTGTAGGAGTCGCCACCGGCGCCAACTTTGTGTGAATGCTCTGAAAAGCTAATCATTTGCATATCACAAACATCTTCTTCTGTCGGTTAAATTTCGCGTCTGTAGCACGTCAAATTGATGGTGTAGCAATTTTAATGCCCTGTAGTGCAGGTGTTCATTCTTTCCTGTCCCTATACGATATTGGAATGATAGAGAATTGTGGTGGTGGTTCGATGAACCCTCTGCCAGGCACTTAAATGTGATTTGCAGAGTATCTATGTAGATGTAGATGTAGATTGTAAGGACATCAGTGGCAGATCGCACTACCAGAGCTCAGATAAAGAGCCCAGATGTGTCGACACGAACTGTTGCGAACTGCTTATTAGCAGTGGGACTGCGGGCGTGTACACCTCTAGCCACAGCATCGACGTGAATGGCTCGACTGGTGCCGTCAGAGGATCACTTGGAAGATAGAATGGCGCGCTGAAGTCTTCAGTGACGAAAGCAGATTCTGCCTGTACGCAAGTGATGGTCATTTGAGCCTACGATGTAGACCCGGTGAGCGCTGTCTAGTAGAGCGCATTCGTCCAAGACACACTGACCCCACCGCCGGCCTTATGGTCTTGGGTGCGATAAGCTACAACTCTCGTGAGGTGGCGCAGTGGTTAGCACACTGGACTCGCATACGGGAGGACGACAGTTCAAACTTGCGTCCAATCATCCTGATTTAGGTGTTTTTGTCATATCGCTAAATCGCTTCAGGCAAATGCCGGGATGTCGCTTCGAAAAAGCACTGTCGTTTTTCTTAATTCATCCCGCCATAATCCGATGGGAAACATGACCTCGCCGTTTGGTCCCCTCCCCCAGTTTAGACGGGACGCTACCTGGCGCTCGGTACTTACAGCACACCGTTAGGCTCGTCCTTTTGCCATTCTTCCTGCAGGAAGGTGATGTGTTGTTCCAACATTATAATGCTCGCCCACGCACTGCCTGTGGAGCTCAGCGTGCTCTACAAGACGTGCAGCAACTTCGAAGGCCAGCACGATTTTCGGACTCGTCTCCAATCGAGCGCGTGTAGCATATGATAGGGCGAGAAGTGATCCGTGATGCTCATCAACCAACTCTTACAAAACTACGTGAACAGGTCGAGCAGGTGTGGCGTAACGTATCCCAGGGCAGTACTGGGTAGCTGTGCGATCGACTGGATGCTAGAGTCAGCGCCTGCAGTGCGCATTTGGAGGCTGCACCACGTACTAACATAGGCGTTTCAGCATAGGTCGATGCGTGGTATCCCAGAACCACTAGTGCTTCGGATATGTTAATGTAATTATTTCATGTACTTCATATACTCTGTTCCACCAATAAATATTGAGACACTTGGAAACCTCTAAATGATGTACTAATATTTTTCAGCATTGTAGTTCATGGTGTCTTCCCAAAACTACACAGGAATTTGCCTGCCCTATCCACTGGCACAATCGGAGTTGATTTCTAGCTATAGACCAAATTAAGTAAATATATAAACATTTAATTGAAAAAAGACAATTAAAAGTATAAATCTTACAGACTAAGTAGTGTAGTTGGTATATAATCACGCGTTTCAACACATACTGCCTTGCTATTAGTATAACTGTCTTGGATAAAATGATAAGTTGATTTTACTTAAATATTCAATTAAGATGTCTCTCATAGGTTAATTAATTTCGTTACGAAATTCAGTTGAAGCGCACTGATGAATGCTGCAAATTGATAGCTTAATCTCCTCTGTGTAAAAAAAATTGTAAAAGTTGTCAATTACTTACTAAATTTCAGTTATAGAAATTTGGTCGGTGCTTTATCTTGCAATACACACCTCGAGAGAAATCAGCGCATCAACAGAATCGTCTTTCCTTCCTTTTTTAGCATAATGTATTGAACGTATTGTACTTTTCTGCATCTATAACAGTTCTCACGTACGTGAACAGAATACGTCTATAACTTGTGCTCGCTACCTGATATCACGTCTCGAGTGTTAAAATTTTGACAGAAGCACATGCATGCCCTGTATTGCGTCTCCGCCATGTCCTTTCTACAACCACCAACCAGCAGCGCGACCATCTCGTCCCCACACCAAAACGTGTGCAAACCATGTGCCGCGCCCGAGCAGGATCAAACGTCAGTAATAATTACATGGTACGCCGTGTGCAGTATTCTATACCTGTACTGCATCTACTACTTTTGCCATTCCACTATCTGTTCCAGCGTCAGCAATGCGGTGCCACATATACACCATATGAACAAAAGTATCCGGACACCCGCAAAAACATATGGTTTTCATATTAGGTGCATTGTACTGCCACCTACTGCCAGGTACTCCATATCAGTGACCTTAGTAATCATTAGACATCGTGAGAGAGCAGAATGTGGCGCTCCGTGGAACTCACGGACTTCGAACGTGGTCATGTGATTGGGTGTCATTTGTGTCATACGCCTGAACGTGAGATTTCCACACTCATAAACATCCCTATGTCCACTGTGATGTTCGATGTGATAATGAAGCGGCAACGTGAAGGGACACGTACAGCACAAAAGCGTACACGTCAACCTCGTCTGTTGTCTGGCACAAACCGCCGACAGTTGAAGAGAGTCGTAATGTGTAATAGACAGACATCTATCTGGGCCATCACGCAGGAATTCCAAACTGCATCAGGATCCACTGCAAGTAGTATGACAGTTAGGTGGGAGATGAGACAACTTGGATTCCATGGTCGAGCGGCTGCTCATAAGTTACACATCACGCCAGTACATGCCAAACGACGCTCTGGTGTAAGGAACGTAAACATTGGACGATTGAACAGTGCAAAAACGTTGTGTGGAGTGACCAATCACGGTACACATTGTGGCAATCCTATGGCACGGTGTGGGTATAGCGAATGTCCGGTGAACGTCATCTTCCAGCGTGTGTAGCGCCAACAGTAAATTTCGAAGGTGGTGATGTTATGGTGTGGTATTTTTCATAGAGGGGGCTTGGACCCCTTGTTGTTTTGCGAGGCACTATCACAGCACAGGACTACATTGATGCTTCAAGCACCTTCTTGCTTCGCACTGTTGAAGAGCAATGCGGGGATGGCGATTGCATCTTCCAACACGATCGAGCACCTGATTATAATGCACGGCCTGTGGTGGTGTGGTTGCACGTCAATAACATCCCTGTAATGGACTGGCCTGCACAGAGTCCTGACCTGACACCTTTGGGATGTTTTGGAATGCCAACTTCGTTCCAGGCCTCATCAACCGACATCGATATCTCTCCTGAGTGCAGAACTCCGTGAAGAATGGGGTGCCATTCCCCAAGAAACCTTCCGGCAGCTGATTGAATGTATGCCCGCGAGAGTGAAAGCTGTCATCAAGGCTAAGGGTGGGGCAACATTATACTGAATTCTAGCATTACCGACGGAGGGCGCCACAAACTCGTATGTTGGTTTCAGGCAGGTGTCCAGATACTTCTGATCACATAGTGTACCAATAAGCTGTTCCCTCTACTAATAAGTTTTTCCCATTGATTTCTGTGTTCACCTATTGTTTTGAGTGTTTCAAAATGTTGAACTTCTTCTGATTTCGATGAAGGCAGCAGCTTACAGTTGTGAATATTACCGAACCATCAGTTCAATTAACAGTGGTTACACAGTATTTACACAAATTATTTTCCAAAGAATGGAACAACTCGTGGCTGGCGATCTTGGGGAGGTTAGTTTGGATTCAGGAGAAATTTAGGAGCACACGAGAAATACCGACCTACAACTTGTTTTAAAACTGCAAACCTATGTTTATAGAATATGTAATTGTACGAAATATTTTAACAAAATTGACTGGAAAAACTCTTTGAAATAGTGAAGGTACCAAGAATATAACAAAAATAGTGAAACAGTGTATACAGGTTGTGCAGGAACCCGACTGCAATTATAAGAGGCATGAAACGAGAGCAGTAGTTGGAAGGGAGTGACGCAATGTTTTAGCCCATCCCCTACATTATTAAATCTGTATTTCTACTAGACTATAAGGGAAACCAAGGGAAAATTTCGGAAGGAAATTAAGGTTGAGGGAGAAGAAATGAAGAAACTTTGAGGTTTGCCGATGACATTTTTACGCAGTGACAAGCGTTAAATGACTTGGAAAAGGAGGTGAAAGGAACAGATAGTGTCTCGAAAAGAAGTGGTGGGATGAAGATCAACAAAAGTAAAACAAGGGTCGCACACTGTAATCGAATTAAATCCGGCGATTCTGAGAGAGCTTGATTAGAAATGGGACACAAAAATTAGTATATGCGTTTCCTTATTTGGAGTGCAAAATAACTGATGAAGGCAGAAGTAGAGAGAATATAAAATTCACACTGACAATAGCGAGAGGAACATTTCTGAAAAAGAGAACTTTGGTAGCATAAATGTACGTGTTAGGAAGCCCTTCTAGAAGGTGTTTGGAGTGGGGCATCGTACCGAAGTGAAACAGTGCAGACAAGGACAGAGAGCAGAAATTTTTGAAATGTGGTGCTACACAAGAATACTGAAGTTTAGGTGGGTACATCGAATGACTAAAGTGGAAGTACCAAATGTGGTTGGGGTGAAAAGAGATTTATGCACAACTGCACTAAAAGGAGGGGTCGGTTGATAGCAGACATCCTGAGGCAAAATTTAGTAATGGAGTGTGTGGACACGGGGGGCGGGGTAAAATTTGTCGAGGGTGACTTGGCTATGCTACAGAAAGCGGATTTGAGATGTAGGTAGCCTGCAGCAGTAATGTAGAGGTGAAGAGAATCCCAGAGGATGGACCAGCATGGATAGCTGCATCGGACACAACAACACACCTGTCAGTTTTTAACACTGCGGTGAGCAGCAGCAGCCCCGCACTACACCCATCTGAACGGTAACTTCTGTTACTTGAACTGACTAGAGCGAAGTTGGTTGACCTTTCGAGGTGCTGCCGCCTTAGGAACGTTGTGAAAGTCCTCTCGGCGAGAGAAACAAGAGCACGAGCCACACCAAGGTCGCAGTCCACGAACTTGAAACAGGTTTCGCTAAACCGCTACCGATTACTCTGGACTGGTTCCAGCGGAAATGTTACACGCACGTGTTAGCAAGTCGCAGTGCTGATGTTGTCATCGCAGACAGGTGAGATGAGTAATAGTTGCGTCTCGTACGTCCAGGTCGGCAGAACCTGTAATATGAAGCACGACAACGAGTCATCGCTGCGCTGTTTACCGCTTGGAAAACGAGACGCCACCGTTAGTGAATAACCCATTCCTGTTTTAAAGGAGGTACGTCATGAACGGTCGATAGAAAAATAGTCAGTGAGGGAAATAAAGGCTGCAGTATAACACCTGTGGTTCTGAGCACTGGGCACCGTGACACTGAAACCCGACTGATGAAGTGGTGAGAACGTGACGCGCTGAGGAAAGTTTTTAAGCGGAACATAGGCAATGGACAATTATTTATACTCTCAACACACACATTAGGCAACACTTGCAGAAACTATCCATATATGAAAACAACAAAAAGGAACCTATCACATTCTTATGAAATCTGCTACTTCTCCTCACGTCGTCATCAATATTCATTAGGCCATCAGTTCTTAAATTCGCTTCATAAAGGTCCAAAGATGCCCCTCTCACGATACTTTCTCACGACTTACAAATATTCAACGACTACGCAAACATTTCAGTCTACACAATCGTATCCCGTCATTTTCAACTAATCCGTACCACAATCTACACTCATGCTCATAAATTAAGGATAATTGCGGAATGTGGTGTCACACAACGGGTCACTACACAAAACTGGCGCTAATAGCATAGGCACATAGGGAACACACACGACACAGATCTGTAGATCCACGGTATTGGTGATAAGTTGGGAAAACTGTCCCGAAACACATGTGTTACAAAACGGCACTGTTTCCTGCGCATGTACCCCGACATCAATATGGGATATGATCACCATGCACACGTACACAGGCCGTGCAACGGTTAGCATACTCTGGATTAGGTGGTTTAGCAGCTGCTGGGATATAGCCTCCAATTCTTGCATCAGTGCCTGTCGGAGCTCCTGAAGTGTCCTTGGGGTTTGAAGACGTGCAGCGATACGTCGACCGAGAGCATCCTGACGTGCTCGATTTGGTTTAGGTCTGGAGAACAGGCTGGCCACTCCAGTCGCCTGATATCTTCTGTTTCAAGGTGCTCCTCCACGATGGCAGCTCGGTGGGGCCGTGCGTTATCATCCATCAGGAGAAAGGTGGGACCCACTGCACCCCTGAAAAGGCGGACATACTGGTGCAAAATGATGTCCCGATACACCTGACCTGTTACTGTTCCACTGTCAAAGACATGGATAGGTGTACGTGCACCAATCATAATCCCACCCCACATCATAAAACCATGACCTCCATACAGGTCCCTTTCAAGGACATTAAGGTGTTGGTACCTGGTTCCTGGTTCACGACAGATGAAAACCCGGCGAGAATCACTGTTCAGACTATACCTGGACTCGTCCGTGAACATAAGCTGGGACCACTGTGTTCTTAACACCAGGCTTTACCGGCTCTCCTGCGACCAGGGGTCAGTGGAATGAACTTTGCAGGTCTCTGGGCGAATAAACCATGTCTGTTCAGTCGTCTGTAGACTGTGTGTCTGGAGATAATTGTTCCAGTGGCTGCGGTAAGGTCCCGAGCAAGGCTACCTGCAGTACTCCGTGGCCGTCTGCGGGCACTGATGGTGAGATATCGGTCTTCTTGTGGTGTTGTACACTGTGGGCGTCCGGTACTGTAGCGCCTGGACACGTTTCACGTCTGCTGAAATCGTTGCCATAATCTTGAGATCACACTTTGTGGCACAAGGAAGGCACGTGCTACGACCTGCTGTGTTTGACCAGCCTCCAGTCGCCCTAGTATTCTACACCTCAAAACGTCATCAATATGTGTTCTTTGAGCCATTTTCAATACACAGTCACCATTAGCAAGTCTGAAAACGTCTGCACGCTTACTTTCTGCACCGTACTCTGACATGCACCATCACACCTCTGCGTATGTGGTCTGCTGCCAGTGCCACCGTACGACGACCGCAGGTCAAATGCACCGCATGGTCATACCCAGAGGTGATTTAAACCCACAAAAAACCCACCAGAGCGTTGTTTCACCATGTATCAGCATTATCTTAAATTTATGAGCATTAGTGTACATCCACGTCGTACATACTCCGTGAGCCACTGTATGGTGCATGGCGGAGGGTACTCTGCACCACAATGAGTCATTTCCTTTCCTGTTCCATTCGCAGATAGAACGAGGGAGAAACGACCGTCCACAAGCCTACGTACGAGTCCCAATTTCTCTTACCGTGGTGGTTAATATGCGAAATGTATCATTCCGGCAGTAGAACCGTTCTGCAGCCACAAGTACGGGTCTCTAAATTTTCTCAATAGTATTCCTCGAAAACAACGTCGCTTTGCTTCCAGGGAATCCCCTTTGTGTTCCGAAGATATGGCGCCAGACAACAGCGTTTGTGCAGGCACGGCTGTTTCGGAGCAGACTGTTCAGCGCACCGTGTTGAAAATACAACCCTGCAGCAGACGGCCCCTACTTGTTCCGACGATGATCCAACGATATCATCAATTAGAATTGCGGTAGGCTGAGAATCGTCATGGATGAACTGCAGATCAATGAAAACACGCCGTCTCATCAGATTAATTACGACTTTTGCTAACGCTACGTTACCCCAGATACCCAGGCCAGTGCAGGAGACAACTTTGGCTTTGGCTCCACATACCTCGGTGTATGACCATGCGGTGCATTTGACCTGCGTTCGTCGCACGGTGGCGCTGCCAGCAGTCCACATACGCAGTGGTTTGATGGTGCGTGTCAGAGTACGGTGCAGAGAGTAAGTGTGCAGACGTTTTCAGACGTGCTAATGGCGACTGTGTGTTGAGAATGGCTCAAAGAACACATATTGATGACAGTATGAGTGGTAGAATACTAGGGTGACTGGAGGCTGGTCAAACACAGCAGGTCGTAGCACGGGCCCTCCGTGTGCCACAAAGTGTGATCTCAAGGTTATGGCAACGATTCCAGCAGACAGGAAACGCGTCCAGGCGCTACAGTACGGGGCGTCCACAGTGTGCAACACCACAGGAAGACCGATATCTCACCATCAGTGCCCGCAGACGGCCACGGAGTACTGCAGGTAGCCTTGCTCGAGATCTTACCGCAGCCACTGGAACAGTTGTCACCTTTGCCAACCTTTGGGTTCCATAGGACCTGTGGTCGTAACGAATCCACCATGGCAGCTGTGGGCTACGTGAACAATACTGCGGATCATCTTTATCCCTCCGTGCTTGGTGTCTTCCCACACATTACACAGAAAAGTTCTCAACCACTGCGAGGAATTACTATATGTTATAGGAACAGTTTGCAACTTGGAAAATTTTCAGCATGAATTCTAAGGCCGGGTTTATGACTTAATTTTTACAGTTTCTATCTAGTGTCCGTCAAGGAATATTGCAGTTTCTTCCGAGTGAGTCAGTACTGTCGTAATAAATTCCATGACGCAATATATGTAGAGGAATGGCAGAGTTAGAATTCAAAAGCACATGGACAACGGCCTACACGAGATTCACATACTGACACCAAACATCATTCTGACCATCTTTTTCTTCTCTAACGATTTTCTTGGTATGTGTACAGTTTTTCTTCTTGTTTTTGTCCTCATCCTGAAGATTGGTTTGATGCAGCTCTCCATGCTACTCCATCCTGTGTAAGCCTATTCATCTCCGAATACCGACAGCAATTTATATCCTTCTGAATCTGCTTATTGTATTCATGTCTTGGTGTCCCTTGATGATTTTTATCCCCCAAACTTCCCTCCAGTACTAAATTGGCCGTCCCATGATGTCTCAGAAACTGTCCTACCAACCGATCCCTTTTTCTAGTCAGGTACTGCCACAAATCTCTTTTCTCCCAAATTCTATTCTGTACAAGTTGTAAATAGCATTTCGCTCCCTGTATTTTATCTCTGCTACGAACGCACAGATTTGCCTCAAAATATGTCATTATACGGGACAACAGAGTAAAAGTAAGCATATTAAATAAGCTTCCATGCGCCTGTGCCACCGACAGTGCGGTCATTCTTATACTGAAGATAAGAGCATTCAGTTTCTGCTTTTGTGTTCGTGGTTTTGTGTGGGGATTTCATTCTAAACTTTTCAGTTGATACCCCAGAGAAAGGAATGTTAATGGACTCCCTTGAATCTCAGAACCTGGTACAGACAGTATACTTCCAAACTAGAGCTCAGAAAAAGAGCAGATACTCTCTTCATAGATTATTTTCTACTTGAAAGAAACAATGTGAGAAAAGTTAGTAATCGCTTGTCAGAACATTCACAGGAAGTAATGCTTAAAGGAATCATGGTAGAGTCATCGCCCATAGCAGTGAGCAAAAGATTTAGAGATATGTTTCCACTTGCAGTCCAGACATTTAAAGCCACTCTCAAAGGGATAACTGTGCAAGGAGTCTACAATAAAGACGACCTGAACGACAAATATAATAAATTTCTTCAAACCTCTATCAAGTTTTTTGATAGTTCCTTCACATTAAAAAATTGCAGGACTGCTAAGAAATCTATTTAAACAACAAAAGGCATTAGAATAGCATGTAGAAGGAAACGGAAGTTGCATCATAATACGAAGGACAGGAACAGAATTTCACTGCAGACAATACTGCAAAATGGTGAAGAATGTTATCAGACAGCGTTGCGTCAAAAGAGTAAATAGTTCTCATAAAAAATTAAAACTATATGATCAGTTGTGAAAGGGTTTCAGAGCAGAAAGTAGGTATACAGTATACATGTATTACATTTGCTTGCATTTACTTGCATCAGTATGGAAGTGTTAGTGATATATCAGACTTGTGCAAAATATTTAATAATCACTTCGTGTCAATAGGTGCCAATTTAAAACAAAATTTTATTGGTGCAGGTAGATACGCAAAACTTGGTTAGTTGGTGTCGAAAGATAGGGTTACATCACATGCAGCTACAGGAAAGAAGCAAAGATGAAACTGAATCAATTATCGCACTATTAATGAGTAAAGACTCCCTTTGCGATAATGAAATTTCATGTACGGTTGTCAAGATCAGTGCTCGATATATCGGTTCTGTACTCAGCCACCTGTCCAATGTGTCTTTCAGGTGCGGCCAATCTCCTGACAGAATGAAATGCGGCCAGTTTCTTTGCAGTGTTTTCAAAAGTTTTTGGAATAAGTAATATGTTGGGGAGTGCTGATACATCGTATCGCACATAATTTTCTGTCAGGTTTGCAGATGATTTCAGGAAGGGGACATAGACAGAAAATGCAGTTTATTCTTTTGTTTGTGCGGCAGTATCAAACGATAAGTAAAGGAAATGCATTTGATTGTGCGGTCTATGCAATAGTTTTGCTTAAGTTGGAACATTAAGGATTAGGGAAAATCTCAGCAGTGGTTCACTTCCTAATTATCTCTTGTCAATAGTAGGAAGTACGGAGCATAACGTGTTCCTCAAGTGTCAATAAAGAGGAAGAGGTTTGACTGTGACTGGGGTCATCTGAAAGGGTGGGGAGGGGGCTGAGTTCCAAAGACTTCCGTTCTGGATCCGTTGCTTTCCTTGACAGATGTCAACGACCTGCCACTAAAAATAACAGATAACTAAAATATTACGGCGTCAACACACCATAAAAGCGTTTCTGTAATTTTTTCTGTTGTACATGTCGTATATTCAGTCAGGTAAATTCCACCTATTGTCTACCCTATAATGTGAACATACACAGTTTTTCAAAGATGACGACACTCACAATAAAATCAGATAATGATGTAACACTACAGGCACAATCAAGATAATAACATCAGGCAAAGGAAGGTTCGGTCTGAACGTGTTAATTTGCATGCGCTACAGAACACACAGACACATTTCGGCGACAGAAGATGGCGATGTCAGCAGATCACACACATATATGCTGTTTGAGTAGTCTCACTTCTCTTTTCATTGTAGTCTTAACATTTCTTCGCAACTTTCAGAGATCATAAATTTGACTGGTTATTGTCTTATCGCCGGCCGCTGTGACCGAGCGGTTCTAGGCGCTTCAGTCCGGAACCACGCTGCTGCTACGGTCGCAGGTTCGAATCCTGCCTCGGGCATGGGTGTGTGTGATGTCCTTAGATTAGTTAGGTTTAAGTTGTTCTAAGTATAGGGGACTGATGACCTCAGATTTTAAGTCCCATAGTGCTTAGAGCCATTTGAACTATTGTGTTATCTAGAGTGGTAGTACAAAATCGCATAATACGTTAAATATGAACGACAGTAAGCCCGAATCGTATTATGATCTTGTTGCGTGAATACTACAACCATTCCAAAACGGATTCAGCAGGAGGAATGAATACTGAAAGTATCGACATAGAATGTGTATTATTGTCTGTGCCGTCCCATATGGAGCATGTTAAATGTATTTACACAAAGGCTTGATAAAAAATGTGGAGAGAACGTATAAAATTCTGAGGTACTAGAGGTAATCTACGAGGAAAGAGCTGTGTAAAAAAAACCTTCCATTAGAATAATCTGGTCGGTGTGAAATGTGTTAAGGTGTCGAGGAGTTGTTAACTTATACGCAGGGACACTTCAGGGAAAAATGTGGGGCAGATAATGCTAGAAGGACAAGTTGGAATATATCTGGCCTGGTTGAGAAATACTATGGACAAAGCTCATTCAAGTAAGTAACAGTTTTCACAACAACAACAATAATTAAATGTTTTCCCTGTAACTCGATTCTCCTCCGCAGTCACATTTTGGTCCTTCTAGAAACGCCCATTTCGGACAGCATAACCTCCTCATTCAGTACTAATTCAGAAAAAAACAAGTGGTCTGAAACACAGGTCGCTTTATTCCTACACGACATCTCGTACACAATAGATGCAGGTGGACAGGTACTTTCTGCCTTCCTAGATTTACAAAACGCGTTCGACACTCTGCCAAATCGTGAGCTATAGTGCTCAGTTAAATGAGAACCAGACAAAGGGAGAAAAGGCAGTAAGCTGCTTATTATTTCAAAAGTATTCGCCACACCTGTAAATACATTTATCCCACTGTGAGACAAGACAGGCATTGTGGTTTAGAAAAAATGATGTCGATTGCCTGCGAAACCATGATTGTACCCAGACGGCCACCTCTTCATTTTTAGCAAATCGACGGCTGCGAATGTCTTTCTTCATTGCTCCAAAAATATGAAAACAGCATGGGGAGACAGCGGGACTGTATAGAGAACGTGCAAGGGCTTCCCAGCGACACTTCTACAGCATAGTCCAAAGAACCTGGCAACAAAATGCCAGCCCAGATGTTGGCAGGCTGCAGAAGTTTCACTGGGAAGTCCTTGCACGTCCTGCATACGGTCTCCATATCTCTCCGTGCTGTTTCCATATTTTTGGAGCTGTGCAGAAAGACATTCGCAGCCGTCGATTTGCTAAGGACGAGGAGGTGAACACCTACACACAATCCCAGTACAGTATAAAGGCACTGACCATCTTCTCTGACACTGAAAACTGTATTAACAGCCATGACGATTGCTTTTCAAATAACAAACATTTTACTTACTTCTTACCATCTGCCTCGTTTTCATTTGTCTGGCCCTTGTACTATTGAATATACGTTAATATAATCTTCACAAATATGTGATTTTTGACTACTGGTACCCACTACGTTATACTGGACGACGAATGCTACACAGAAAAAAGAGTAAAGAAGAGATCGTGTAGATGGAATCAGGCAATTAACAGTCCACTCAGAGGAGTACAAACGAGTCATTCTTCACATTCCATCCGTAAACGCAACCCTTAAAGTATCTAAGCTAATCATCTGTTAAATAAATTTACTGAAGTTCTTTCAGTTACAATTGGTATGAATCTATTATTTGCTCCAAAAATTTCTGAACATTGACCAAAGAAATCTTTATATACAGTAATATAAATACTAACCTGCACCTCGCACATCGCAGACTATAAATTCAGATGAAACAAATGGAGTGACAGAATGTGAGAGTGACTGTCGAATGGTGGGTGAAATATCACCATCATAAACAAACGTTTTAAATAACCTACCACAAAACCACGTTTGCACTATTCATCTCGGATGTGGATGAATTAAGTTGGATTAGCTATCTTAAGGTGCACGAAATATTTTCCGGACTTTTTTTTATCCACCCTTTTGTTACATTTCTACAGATACGTAGGCAAAACTATAATTTTTGAAGAATGTCGTGCAGTGAGGTGACAAAAAACAAGCGACACCTCCTGACACCCAGTCAAACACTATTTGTCCGTCGGAGTGCAGCAACACAACGTGGCTTGGGCTCCACAAGTCGCTGGAAATCCCCTGCAGAAATATTCCTCCACAATGGCTCTTTAACCGTCCATAATTGTCGAAGTGTTGCTGATGCAGAATTTTGTGCAAGAACAGATCTCTTCATTATGTGCCATAGATGTTCGATGGGATTCATGTAGGGCGATCTGGGTGGCCAAATCATTCTCTCGAATTTTCCAGAATGTTCTTCAAAGCATTCGTAAACAATTGTAGCCCTGTGAGATGCAGCGTTGTAATTCATAAAAATTCCATCGTCATTAGGAAACGTGAAGCCAATGAATGGCTGCAAATGGTCTCCAAGTAGCCGTTACATAACCATTTCCAGTCAATGATCGGTTCAGTTGCACCTGAGGACGCACTCCATTCCATGCAAACACAGTCAACACCATTATGGAGCCACTACCAGCTTGTAAAGTGCCTTGTTGACAACTTGAATCCATCGCTTAGTGGAGTCTGCGCCACACTCTAACCCTACCACCAGCTCTTAGCAACTGAAATCGGGATTCATCTGACCAGGCCACAGTTTTCCAGTCTTCTACGGTCCAACCAAAGTGTTGATGAGCCCAGGAGAGGCGCTGCAGGCGATATCATTTTGTTAACAAAGGCAAGCACGTCGGTCGTCTGCTGCCATAGCCAATTAACGCCAAATTTGGCTGCACTGTCCTAACGGATACGTTAGCCGTATTATTTCAAGCAGTGTAGCTTGTCTGTTAGCACTGACAATTCTCCGCAAACGTCGCTGCTTTCGGTCGTTAAGTGAAGGCCATCGGCCTCTGCGTTGTCGGTGATGAGAGGTAAGGCCTGACATTTCGTATTCTGGGCACACCCCCTAACGACTTACAAAATGGCATGTACAAGGGTGAGTCACATTAAAACCTTAAATAATTTTTTTAAATATTATTTATTGTGCAGGAGTGGTACTATACATGCAAGTCCTCCAGCGCTTACAAAGTGCATAAATTCCTTAAAAAACATTCTTTTGGTAGTCCGCGCAACCACTGATCCACCGCGTGGCGTACCTCTTCATCATAACGGAACTTCTTTCCTCCCATTCCGTCTTTGAGTGGTCCAAACATCTGAAAATCACGTGGGGCAAGGTGTGGTGAGTATGGTGGATGAGGAAGACACTCAAAATGCAGGTCTGTGATTGCTGCAACTGTTGTACTGGCAGTGTGGGGCCTTGCATTGTCATGTTGCAAAAGGACACCTGCTGACAGCAATCCACGTCGCTTTGATTTGACTGCACGGCGCAGATGATTTTTTAGGAGATCTGTGTATGATGCAATGGTGACAGTGGTCCCTCTAGGCATGTAATGCTCCAAAATGACTCAGCATAAACTTCCCTGCTGATGGTTCTGTTCGAAACCTCTTTCGTTTTGGTGATGAGGAATGGCTCCATTCCTTGCTCGCTCTCTTCGTTTCCAGATGGTGGAAGTGAACCCAGGTTTCGTCCCCAGTAACGATTCTTGCAAGGATGCCGTCACCTTCTCATTACTAGCGCCGAAGTGGTTCTTCACGAGCATCAACACGTCGTTCTCTCATTTCAGGAGTCAGCTGCAGTGGAACCCATCTTGCAGACACTTTGTGAAAGTGGAGCACATCATGCACAGTGTGGTTTGCTGACCCATAACTAATTTGTAAACATGCTGCAATGTCATTCAGTGTGACTCGGCGGTTTTCATTCACTATGGCTTCAACTGCTGCAATGTTCAGTCTAGTCACAACTAGTTGTGCCTGACCTGGACGAGGAGCATCTTCCACTGAAGTCACACCATTTGCGAACTTCCTACTCCACTCGCAGACTTGCTGCTGTGACAAACATGCGTCACAGTACTGAACCTTCATTCGTCGATGAATTTCAATAGGTTTCACACCTTCACTACGCAAAAACCGAATAACAAATGGCTCTGAGCACTATGGGACTTAACATCTGTGGTCATCAGTCCCCTAGAACTTAGAACTACTTAAACCTAACTAACCTAAGGACGTCACACACATCCATGCCCGAGGCAGGATAATAACCTGCGACCGTAGCAGTCACGCGGTTCCGGACTGAGCGCCTATAACCGCGAGACCACCGCGGCCGGCAAACCGAATAACAGAACGCTGTTCTTCCCTGATGCAAGTCACAAGTCGGGCGGCCATCTTTATACTGATACTGCGACGGTATGTGTGCATCTGCACTATGCTGCCACCTACAGGCCATTCTCCACGCTGTTTGTAGCACGCTTACCAACTTACAGGATAACGGGGCGAAATTTCGAATTGTTATTACAAATTTAAGGCCTTCATTTGGCTCACCCTCGTACCTTGCATCTAGCTCCCAACTACCATTCCGCATTCAAAGTCCGTTAATTCCCGACGTGCCGCCACAATTTCGTCGGAAACTTTTTCACAAGAATCACCTGAGTTCAAATAACAGCTCTGCCAATGCACCGCCCTTTTATACCTCGTTTACACAATACTACAGCCATCTGGTTATCGCTATCGCAATACTTTTGTCACCTCGTTATATTACCGCCTTGAGCTGCTGGTAAAATGCTGTATCTACATAACCAGTTTCTGTCGTCTGTCCATCATCAGTTTCATAAAAGTATGCAAGTCGTATTAGGATGTGGTAACAAAGTATAATTCATGGTTTTATCACCTGACGACAGTGATTTTGTATTTCGTCTAACATGATGCTGTGAATATTTTTATGAACCTGATGATGATCAGACGACTGAAACAGGTTGTATAAATAAAGTACTGTACCAGTAGCTCAACGCGGTAATACAATTATATTCAAATGTACAGAAGCTGTGAGGCACCATTTCCCCAAAAATGTCGTCTCCGCCCTACATCAACCAGCTAATAAGTGTTCTAAGAAATTTTAAGAAATACTAAAGATTAGAAATTGAATGTAGATGGCTGTAGGGGAAGAAACCTAAAATTAGGAAGTCGACCGTAAACGAACGCATCAGTGTAGTGTTAATGTTGTGACACGCCTGGTGCTTCCGGTTTTAGGCCAAAGTGACACAACGAGGCCAATTAAGCGGCGGGAAACAGGAGGCCGGATGGGGTCCAGCAGAGCGTTGGACCGTGCCGCGTCCACAAAACGCAGGAAGCGGGCAGGCAAGCACGCAGCCTCCAAAGCGTGCCACTCCGCAGTTAAGCGCAGTTACACGCGGCCGTCTGCGGAACACCGAGCTGCACAGTTCCTCTGAGTGAAAGGCTGAGCTCCTCTGTTCCGTAAACACGACAGCTGCCCGCACGTGACGTAAGAGAGTCGCTTGTGATGTAAGGACGCCTTAGCCTCACGTGGCTGACAAGAGGGCGTTTTAAGTGACGCAAGCAATATCGGCCAAGCGAAGTAAAGTAAAATATGGTGTATAGTACGGGGTGTTCAAAAAGTCTCTCCGCAGTGCCGTATGATTGTTAGCCGCGCGTGCCGTATGATTGTTCACCTGCCTGGGTTAATTCCCTTCAAGTGGACTCTACCAACATTCCTCTGTTTCGTTTATCTCAGCCAGCGTCAGTAGCGTCGTTGGTGCGTATCGTTACGTGTTAACGTGAATGTTTAAGTTTAGTTCCTTTGTTCGTCTGTTTCTTTTTTGTCACTGTTAAAATGCTATCCATTGAAGAACGTATGTTCTTAATGAAACAAGTGTTCAAAGCTGGCGGTAAATACACAGTTTCAGTTTGTCAAACATTTAATTCAGTTTTCCCGGAGACAGCACTCCCATATCGCGATACTGTGCGAGATCTGACTAACAAATTTCGAAGTACGGGTTAAGTGACAGATGCACCGAGAAGTGGTCGTCCTAGCGTTTTGCCTGAGGATAAACTACTCGATATTTTCAATAGAATGTCCATGAGTCCGAACAAGTCAGTAAGAAAACTCGCTCAGGAAATCGATGTTAGGTCGGAACGGTCCACACAGCTCTAAGGAAAAAATTAGAACTTTTCCCATACAAAGTGAGTCGTGCAAGAACTGAAAAATACTGATCATGGCAAGAGACTGCATTATTGCCAATGGCTCAAAAAATTTCGTTCAACAAAATGGAAGGGATATTCTTAATGAAACGTTCTTCACTGATGAGGTGTAGTTTCATTTATCCTAGTACATGAACTCGCAAAATTCTCGTATGTGGAGTAGTACAAATCCATTGTGTATTCATGAGGAACCACTTCATTCTGTGAAAATAGGAGTTTGGATCGCAATTCTTAAGGACATTGTCCTCCACTATCGCCTAACTTAACATCACCTGACTTTCTCTTCAGGGGTGCAGCGAAAGCAACTGTCAATAAAAACCGTCAAAAATCCATCGCTCAATTGAAAACTGCAATATCCACTTTCACTGCATCTGTTACAGAATAAATGTTACAGCTTGTGTTTGGAAACACGATTAGACGAATTGAATCGTGTATTCAACAACAGGGGGGGACACTTTCAACATTTAACGTTAAAATTTGTAAGTAAAAATTAATATTTAATAAATTAATAACTTCTGTTTTACTGAGTTTCATTTCGGTAAATTCACTGTGGCATACCGCAAGCGCGGCTAACAATCATACGGCACTGCGGAGAGACTTTTTGAACACCCCGTATAATGGCACTGTAGTCGAGTCTGCTTAAGTTGATTCCTCACAGTTGCAGAGGGCTGGGAGAGGCAGATTTGCGGACCTACCTCAACCCATAACGCAGTAACGTAACACGATTTTGCAAACATCTCTTTGGCAACACCTCAGTGTATTTTTTTTAATGTTTCTCCACCCAGCTGACAGTTAATGGTTGGAGAGATGACATTACAGTTACAGGTAGTCTGCGTAAACCAGTTGTCGGCCACTGATGCACCGTGTATGTGGATCGTGATAGCCCCTTCGGCGTCAACTAAGGCCTGAAGATGATGCACTGAAGCAACGAAACTGCTAGCGACACAATAAGTGACAACGTAAGGACGGCTGTAGGTGTTTCATTTTCTTACAACACTAGTGTTATCACAGCTCTGTAGGTGTCTACTGTCTCCGCCTGCAGCCGTTAACGCTTCGCAGTTGAAAGTTGGCAGCAGCGCTCTGAGCTTCCAGAGATCTTCTTAGACTGTCTCGACTACAGGAGGAAATAAAAGGCACAACTTTGAAATACAGAAAGGTCCCGATCTCTCAATTCTTTATTAAGCGTTACGCGTTTCAAAATATCATCGGATTGAAACTGTGGAATGAAGTGTACAAGAAAATTAATGCTAGAAAATATATATTTAACTATCCATTTAAGCATTACAATATACAGAAATTTCAATTAGTATGGTACTTACGTTAAAATAAAACTTTAGTACAAAGCTCACGAAAGTAGGACATAGACTGAAGGCAACACAAATCTCACCTCGTATAGGCATGTTTGACGGTGCCGTTGGAATAGAACCAGTGCCAAACAGTGTGGCGATTAAATTGTCAAAGAGATAAACGAAGGGCAGTAGGTGGCGCTAGCATTAACCGTAGAAAGCAAGTCAAAGAGTAACTTTACAAACTTCAATGCACTGCGATTAAGTATATGTTAGCATCTCGTGACAAAAATACATTTATGCTACTTTTATGGAAGAGAAACTCATATACTAACAGCACGAAATGTGTGTCATTAGTTAACATCGCAAACGACGTTACAGACATAGATTTTAATCAACAATCAAAGAAGAAGACATTTGCAACCAATAACTGGCGTGGTACAATATAAACATAAAACCGAGGCAGGCAACAAATGAAATATAAGTTGTGAAGGAATAAGTTTACAACCATCAATAAATAAAATTTTGCATAAGTATCAATCAAACTGCAATAGACGAAGTTATAATAAAAGAAACAACAGAACCAATTAGGTGAGCCCAGACTGGTGGCAACAACTTGAAATGAAAGACCTAGTATACGATAAAAAGGGATTTTTTTTTACTCTTTAACTTACTGTAATATCGTATAACTGTCCATCTGCGATCAGTTTACAACCGCACAAAAAGAAATGTCACATGAGTAACATGAGCTATACCCGCAGAACAGATAGTTTAATTAGTGGAAAGGGGCCGAAATGAGTGGTTGTCAGTTTCACTCTAACGTACTACTTTTTTCATTTGACAAACATTACAAGAGTAAAGAAAACATTAAAAACAGAGCAAGCCAAACAAGGCAGAAGATTCCGCTGGTGCACTTCAATTCAAAATAATCAAGTTAAGTTAAAGTCCAGAGGAGGGCGGCTAGAATTTCGCCAACTTGAAAACACACGTAGTTGCTTGCGGGAATGTCCCAATAGCCCACAACGAAATTCAAACTACACAATGTGAACAGTTGGGGCTGGCTGGTAGATTAAGTAAACACTCAACTTTCGTGTCTGGGATCGGTGAGCCACAGACCTCGTACCAATGGGAACAGCCCCTCACACTCCGACCGCGCGTGGACGCCGCCAACGGCTCTGGGCAGACATGCGCCACAGAGACTTCCTCGCAGCTCCACGCCAACCGACCAACTGCCCACATACGACACAGCCGGAAACTATAAGCACGAGGCCAACGATAGTACAAGGGTGCGAATATCGATACACACTGCTGCTGCCACTCGCGGAGAGAGAGGATAACAGCATAATCGCGATAACTGCGGGAGACTAATCACAAAATAGTAACCAAGGTTTAATGCAAAGCATAACACGAGTCAGCCACGGCTCAACCATCTACAATCATTACACTAGCCGAACAGACAATGGATGACATACCATATAACCATTTAGGTGGACAATTTGGAGAGCTGAAATGTGAACAATAAGGAGGAAGACAGAGCAACGCTAGAGAGTTTTGGCGTACGGACATGGTGAAGAATAACTTGGATTGATTGAGTGAAAAATAAAAGTGTACTGAGAAGAGTAGAAGTACAAAGGCAGTTATTGAACGTAGTGAAAAGAAAGAAAAGAAACTCTATTGGGTATGTATTAACAAGGGAAGGGGAGCTTGTAGAATCAGCATTAGAGGTGAGTGCGGAAGAGAAGAGGAGGCGAAGGAGGAAGAGATGTGACACTCTGGATGATGTGCCGGGCGACACATGTTCAGCACCATTAAGAAGGAGGAGGTAAAGCGTCGAGGAAAATGGAGACGCAAAGGAGCAGCTAACATAGCGGAAAAATGATGGTGTTAAGTGTATAGAGTCGAATTTTGGAGACGGTGAGGAGTTATTCGACAGCACTAGCTGAATTCTCCGATTTCCCGCGCGTTGTATGGGCTGTATACCTTTTAAGTTACTGAGTAACAGCACAACTGAAATTAGCGACAACCATCAAAACTGGGGAGTTCGGAATAGCTGAAGAGAAAGAAAATTTTCCGCCTTTGTTGCAAAATAAATGCACGTTAAACAAAGCAAGCATTACATTAGAAGGAGAGTGTATTTCTACATCTACATCTATATCTTTATGTATACTCTGCAAACCACCATACGGTGCGTGGCGGAAGGTACCCTGTACCACTACTGGTCAGTTCCTTTCCTGTTCCACTAGCAATTAGAGCGAGGGAAAAACGACTCTCTGTATGAGCCTTAATTTCTCGTATATTATCTTTGTGGTCCTTACGAGCACTGTAGGTTGGCGTTCGGCAGTCAGCTTCCAGTGCCGGGTCTGTAAATTTTATGAATATTGTTTCTCGAAAAGAAAGTCGTCTTCCCTCCAGGGACTCCATTTTGAGCTCTCGAAGTATCCTCGTATTACGTTTTGTTCGAAGATATCGGTAACACATCTAGCAGCCTGCCTCTGAATTGCTTCGATGTCTTCCTTTAATCCGACCTGATACGGATCGCAAACACTCGAGCGCTACTCAAGAATAGGTCGCACCAGCGTCCTATATGCGATCTCTTTTAAAGGTGAACCATTCTTTTCTAAAATTCTCCCAATAAACCGAAGTCGACCATTTGCATTCCCTACTACAGTTCTCAAATGCTCGTTCTACCTCATATCGCTTTGCAACGTTACACCCAGAACCAGTTTTATCATCTCATTCACCTTGCCAGTTTGGCGAACGCATAGACAGTATCTTACGCCAGTCCACTTTAAGGATTGGCAAAGAAGTTTGGAATTTATTTCAACACAATGTATAAATATTTAATAGATTTTCGGCCCTCAAAACTCCCACCCCTCTTAATCACAATGGCCTGATGTCACGAGGCGTGTTTTTTTAAAGTAAGTACCGGTATGAAATGAAAAAAAGACGTGCTAATATATCTAAATTATTTTATTTTTACATGAAAGCCTGTACCTTAATCTACGCACTGACACCATTACAGTCTGATTCTTCCTTGTTTACGTTGTGTACTGAGAGTTTAAGATGCCTCCAATAACCGTGATTCCCGCCGACTGTGAAGTACGGGCTGTTATAAGATTTCTTAGTGCTAAAGGCCTAAAAGCGATTGATATTCATCGAGAGACCTGTGCAGTTTACGGAGAAAACATTATGAGTGATGGAATAGTAAGAAAGTGGGGAGAGCATTTAAAGATGGCCGCACAAATGTGCATTATGAACAACGGAGTGGGCGTCCTTCAGTCGTTAATGAAAGTTTGGTACAGGAAGTGGACAATAAAGTGAGAGAAAACAGACGCTTTACGATTTCGTCCTTGCGGGATGTCTTTCCTAATGTTTCTCGTAGTGTTTTTTATGGCATTGTGACCGAGCACTTGAATTACCGAGAATTGTGCGCACGTTGGGTACCAAAAATGTTGACGGATGTGCGCAAAACCAAACGTTTAGACAGTGCATTGAATTTCCTTGAGCGTACCACAACGACGGTGATGATTTCTTAAGCCAAATTGTTACTGACGATGAAACATGGGTGGTCTACGTCACACCAGAATCAAAGCAACAGTCCATGGAATGGCAGCATTCAAATTCACCCAGAAAAGTGAAGTTTAAGCAAACAATTTCTGCCCGGAAAATCATGTGCACAGTTTTTTGGGGCAGAAATGGACTATTGCTAATGGAATTTGTGCCTCGTAATGAGACAATCAATGTCGCAGCTTACTGTAAGACATTAAACAATCTGCGCCGTTCAGTTCATAACAAAAGACGTGGCAAGTTGAGCAAGGGCATCGTTTTGCTGCAAGACAATTCCAGTCCACATGTGGCGAATCAGACCGAAGATCTCATCACATCTTCTCGATGGGAAACTCTAGATCATCTTCCATACAGCCCCGATCTTGCGCCCAGTGACTACCATCTGTTCCTGCACTTGAAGAAACTCCTGGGTGGTCAGCGTCTTCAAGACGATGAGGAAGTCTAAAGAGTGGTGATGCAGTGGTTAACAAGTCAGGCGGCAGACTTCTATGAGGAGGGTATTCAAAAACTGGTACAAAGTTATGACAAGTGCCTCAATATTGACGGGAATTATGTAGAAAAGTAGATTAAGGTACAGGCTTTCATGTAAAAATAATATTATTGAGATATCTTAGCACTTTTTTTAATTTCAAAACGGTACTTACTTAAAAAAAACACGCCTTCAACAGTTCGATTCGAAACTTATCTAGAACTAGCTCAATATTACGACCTGGCGATGTCGGTGAAGCATTCGATTATTTGAGAACTATCGTTGAATCTGTAAATGAAGGTAAGACTCCCACAATGAAAACTTGGTCACGTTCCTGTTTTGTATAGTACCAACGGATTCACCGAGCAAGGCGGTGCAGTCGACGAGGAGCCATGCTCTGTTGGGCAGGAGTTCGTGTTCTCCCGCTCTGACTTAGGTTTTCGCAAGTACAGCTCCACTCGCAATACTTATACCAAATAGAATGTCAAAATTTATACTCCGAATATCACTACGTGGTACGTAGTATTAGATAGTCTGTTTTTTTTTTCTTATTACTCCATTTCTCAGAATAAGTGCTGTAGATACTCCTCCAGACTATCCAAAAATTCTCTGATTTTACGACCGTAGACACACACCTTCCCTACAATATGCCTTTTCGGAAATCTCGTGTTTAAGACTTTCGAGAAATGCTACCCATCTTTCGCAGCATGTGTCACTGCTGTATGTTGAACACGTCTGTGACGTTTTCATTGTAATAAAGCCGCCTCCGTATCTCTTGTCTCTGCCTCATTCATTATTTTCCTGGAAGGGTTTCCACAGAGAACAATTATTGTATGCCATAAAATTCCTTACTGAACTATACAAGCTTATTCTCTTGTGCGTCCTATTTTCCCCGAAACCTGACGCAATATTGCTTTGAAAGCAAAGACACGAAGGACACTCTTGCTAGGTACCTGAAAAACATTACAAGCAATGTTGAAAAAAGCGACACAGAATATTGTTTCAGTCAGCCTAATACCAAATAAAGTAACACAGCATGTATCAGCGGTACCGCAGCATGAAAGAGCGTCCATACTTCTTTTACATCTACTATTTCACGTTTATGAATGCGTTCTGTAATAGCTCGTTGGCGACTCTCGGGTCTTAATACCGGCTCTAGCATTCCGTACCGATTACTACTCCCGGAACCTCAGACATTTTCATTAACTACTCCATACTCTTCTCCATAAACTCTTCCTTAATGATATCTACAGGCCTCTACGAAGGAACGAGTCAGTCACTGTGTCTTGAGTCTACGATTCGTCATATACAGCTCCAACGTGAGACTAGTTCAAATGGTTCAAATGGCTCTGAGCACTATGGGACTTAACTTCTAAGGTCATCAGTCCCCTAGAAATAGAACTACTTAAACCTAACTAACCTAAGGACG
This sequence comes from Schistocerca serialis cubense, assembly GCF_023864345.2. NCBI lineage: Eukaryota > Metazoa > Arthropoda > Insecta > Orthoptera > Acrididae > Schistocerca > Schistocerca serialis. The sequence continues at coordinate 1,173,003,233 of NC_064638.1, forward strand.
TCACACACATCCATGCCCGAGGCAGGATTCGAACCTGCGACCGTAGCGGTCAAGCGGTTCCAAACTGTAGCGCTTAGAACCGCTCGGCCACCCTGGCCGGCCAACGTGAGACTGGACGGTAATGGTGGGGCTATAGTGTCTGGGGAAAGAGGGATGGTTAGTGTTATTCAAATGTTTAATTTGTTAATTGTGAGTACAAGAAAGTGAGTTTAATGTGCAGAAGCTTCAGTACTTGACGAGAAGAGCGCCGCGTGGTTTCTCATCGTTCATGCGCCATTCCCCACATCACTGAGCTCGTTGTTGCATCGTGGAACAAAGCGAGACATGAGAAGGCCACTCTTTTATGGAGCACCGATTTCGTTCATTGCCGCCGTTAACATGTCGTCAAGTAGCCTACAATGCGCATCCATATTATTGTTGTAATCAGATTTGCTTCCATAGTTCTCTTATGTGATGAACAATAGCTCAAAGCAGTGTAATACGACGTACTATGTAACGAAACAGAGCTTCTTTTGCCGAGACTATTCTTTCATTTTTCCTCTTTTTTAAGTACTTTTTCATCCTTGCCATTCTTTGTCATTGTGGTCTGGTGCGTCACTTCACGATTTCCTATCGTGTACCAACGACCCCATCTCAGAGCAGCGGTTACACCCAATGTGCTCAGTTAATTGTTTCATCCATTCCAGTCTCTGGATTTTCCTATAGTTTTTGCATCCACACAGTTACGAGGACTGCAAGAGCTGACAAGTGCAAGAATTATCGGACACACAGCTTAGCAGTTCACGCATCCAAGTTGCGGACAAGAATAATATACAGAAGAATGGAAAAGAAAGTTTAGGATGTGTTAGGTGTCGATCGGTTTGGCTTTAGGACAGGTAAAGGCGCCAGAGAGGCAATTCTGACGTTGCGGTTGATAATAGAAGCAAGACTAACGAAAAATCATGACACGTTCACAGGATCTGTCGACGTGGAAAAAGCGTTCGCCAATGTGAAATGGTGCAAGATGTTCGAAATTCTGAGGAAAATAGGGGTTAACTATAGGGACAGACACGTGATGTACAATACGTACAAGAACCAAGAGTGTAAGACAAAGTACGAAGTGCTCGGCTTGAAAAGGGTGTAAGACAGCTATGGAGTCTTTCGCCCCCACTGTTCATCGAAGAAGCAATTATGGAAATAAAAGAAAGGTTCAGGAATTGAACTAAAATTCAAGGCGAAGAGATGTCAACGAGACGATTCGCTGATGGCATTGCTGTCCTCAGTGATACTGAGAGGAAATCGGGGAAAGACGAAAGTAATAGAAATAACATAAATGAGAACAGCGAGAAACGTAACAACAGGATCGATGGTCACGAAGTAGATGAAGTTCAGGAACTATACCACATAGGCTACAAAATAACCAATGACGGACGGAGCAAGGATGACATAAAAAGCAGACTAACACTGGCGAAAAGGGAATTCCTGACCAAGAGAATTCTACTAGTATCAAACATAGGTCTTAATTTGAAGGAAATAATTCTGAAAATGCACGTTTGGAGCACAGAATTGATAGTGGAATGTGAGAGAATTGGAACAGAAGGGAATCGAAGCATTGGAGACGTAGTGCTACAGACGAAAGTTGAAAATTAGAAGGAATGAGGAGGTTCTGCGCAGAATCGGAGAGGAAAGGAATATGTGACAAACACTGATAAGGAAAAGGGACAGGATGACACGACACCAGGAAATGAATTCCATGGTACTAGAGGGAGCTTTCGAGGGTTAAAAGTATAGAGGAAGACAGAGACTGGAATACACCCAATAAATACTTGAGGACGCAGGTTGAAAATGCTTCTCTGAGATGGAGAAGATGGCACAGGAGAGGAATTCGTTGCGGGCCTCATCAAGCCAGACAGAAGACAATGATTTTTTTTTTTTTAAATGTCTCCCTCTTTTATACAATGTAGGTTTCCCTGATATTTTAACACTTGACTTACTATTCTGTCTCTTCTTTTTGTCAAAGATTTCTACATATTTCTTCCTCATCTACTCTGCGGAGAACCTCCTCATTTCATGTTAATCTTCAACATTTTTCTAAATCACTTCTCAATCACTTTGAGCCTCTTGTCGTTCGGATTGCCCACTGCCGGTTATTCGCTTCCGTACAGTGCGGAGTGTAGCTGTAGATTCTCAAAAATTTCTTCCTCAAGTTGAGGCCTATACTCGTTCTAGTAGACTTCACTTATCGAAAAATGACATTTTTGCGTCTCCTAATTTGCATCTTATTTCATTCTGCCTTGGCTAGTCATCGGTGTAGTAGGTAATTTAGTAATACTGGGATATGAACATCAGATCCACATGTATTAGTCTGAAATTTAATTTCCTTTTCACCATACCTCCTTGTAAACTTAAATAAATATTATTCGACAAGGCCTTAAAAATCTGCAGCATAGAATTCTTGTGGCAGCGTTAGCATCTTGCGAGTGATTCTTGGAATAGTACAAGTTTATTTGGCCCCTTACATTACTGCAACCCACAATACTGATGTGTCATGGGGGTAGCAAATAGCCCTAGACGGGGAAACGATGTGCCACTACCGGATTTCCTGGGCAGCCGGGACAATCATTATTTTTCTTGGGATTTGCTGAATTTGTGTATCCCATCGTACACAAATTTCCATGAAATACAGTTCTAACCATATACGGCAGGAATTTCGCTACGGACGCGCTCTGCAGGCAGTCCTCGGCTTACAAAAATCGCACTGTTCTAGTCGGGTACACACTCATAGCGCACCTGCCATCTTGGTCTGATTGCAGATCATTAACCATTGGCCATAGAATACTGTGCAAGGGCTACCTTCCATGCGACATGTGCTGCTCCCTTCTAAATACCTATAGGTGCCAAATTTATGTGTGTGTGTGTGGTTTGAGGTTTTCGGGCGCTAAACAGCATGGTCATCAGCGCCCAAACGATGTGTGGTATTCTAGCGTTTGCGACTTATTTCTCGTCTCAGTCTCGTAAACCGAAACCACAAGCGAGAACATAGCAGGCAAGTGGGAATTTTATGAGTGTACTAGTATTTTAGGTCCACACTCAAAACGTCACGCATGTAGTCTATGCCGCCGCAGAGGCAAGTCCGTGCGTAACAAAGCCGGCGTGTATTGTGAATGACACGAATAGTGCCAGTTTCCGTAGACAACGTTATTACGCTCTTGAGTGTGGAGTTTAAACACCGGTACAGGTGAAAATCCCCACTTGCCTGTTTTCATGTGTGGTCTCAATCACTGAAACCCACTCTGCCAATGATCTTTTATGTTTGTGTGTACCCCCCTTGGAAGGCATTTGCAGCCATGTGTCTGTGTGACCTTTTTTGCGACTCATCTTCTCATTCATCATCTCCTGCAGTTTGACCCTGTATATTACGAACAAAATGAAATTCATATACACTGGTTCGTTATGATTAAACTTTTGTTCCTTGAGCCAGTGTTAACGGGAAATTATTTACTTTATGGGTACTCAACTTTATTTTATTTTATTATTTTATTTAGCACATCAAGTTCCGTAGGACCAAATTGGGGAGCAAATCTCCAAGGTCATGGAACGTGTCAGTACATGAAATTACAACATAAAAGTAATAACAGATGAAAATAAATGTTCATGAATCTGAAAAAAGTCAGTCCATAAGTTTAAGTAAATACAATCAACAATACAGTGAGAATAAGCTTAATTTTTCAAGGAACTCCTCGACAGAATAAAAGTAGTGACCCATGAGGAAACTCTTCAGTTTCGATTTGAAAGCGCGTGGATTACTGCTAAGATTTTTTACTTCGAGTAGTAGCTTACTGAAAATGTATGCAGCACTATACTGCACACCTTTTCGCACAAGAGTTAAGGAAGTCCGATCCAAATGCAGGTTTGATTTCTGCCGAGTATTAGCCGAGTTAAAGCTGCTGATTCTTGGGAATAAGCAAATATTGGTAACAAGCAACGACAGTAAGGAATATACATATTGAGAGGCCAATGTCAAAATACCAGACTCGTGAACAGGGGTCGACAAGAGGTTCGTGAACTTACATCACTTATTGCCGGAACCGCCGGTTTCTGAGCCAAAAATATCTTTTTAGAATGAGAAGCGTTAACCCAAAATATAATACCATACGACATAAGCGAATGAAAATAAGCAAAGTAGACCAATTTTCGTGTCGAATGGTCACTCACTTCTGATACCGTTCGAATAGTAAAAATGGCAGTATTAAGTCTTTCAGCAAGATCCTGAACATGGGCCTTCCACGACACCTTACTACCTATCTGAACACCTAGAAATTTGAACTGTTCAGTTTCACTAATCATATGCCCGTTCTGTGAAATTAAAACGTCAGGTTTTGTTGAATTGTCTATTAGAAACTGCAAAAACTGAGTCTTACTGTGATCTAGCGTTAGATTATTTTCTACAAGCCATGAACATAGGTCATATACTGCACTATTTGAAACCGAGCCAATGTTGCACACAACATCCCTTACTACCAAGCTAGTGTCATCAGCAAACAGAAATATTTTAGAGTTACCCGTAATACTAGAGGGCATATCATTTACATAAATAAGGAACAGGAGTGCCCCCAACACTGATCCCTGGGGCACCCCCCACTTCACAGTACACCACTCAGACCCCACACACAGCCGTTATTAACATTGTGAATAATGACCTTTTGCTGCCATCTTGGTATGATTGCAGATCATTAACCATTATAGGAATGATGTTCAGACTGTCCACTACAGGTTTTTCACTATTAGTAATGTTAGTGTCATTACTTGCCGTTAGGCCCCAGTACTGGTACGGCGACCTGGAGTTGAAACGAAAGTAACAGCGTGCATTACAGTTGCAGGGAGTCAACATTGTTCTGGACAAGGTGAGCAGAGCGTTACTCGTAAAGCTGATTTATCTAAATCTTCATCTACATAATTACTCTGCAATTCACAATTAAATGCCTGGCAGAGGGTTCATCGAACCATCTTTAAGCTACTTTTCTACCGTCCCGCTCTCGAACAGCGAGTGGGAAAAACGAACGCTTTCCATGCGAGCTCTGATCTCTTATTTTATTGTGATGATTATATCTTTGTATGCATATAGGCGCCATCAAAATACTTTCACGCTCTGCGAAGAAAGCTGGTGACGGAACTTTCATGAGAAGGACCTGCCCCAGCGAAAAACGCAGCCACCCCAACTCGTGTATCATATCCGTGGCACTTACTTCGCTATGATACAAAACGAGCTGCCCTTCTTTGAACTTTTTCGATGGCCCCGTCAGCCCTGTCTGATGCGGATCGCACACCGTACAGCAATACTCCAGAAGAGGATGGACAAGCGTAGAGTAAGCAGTCCCTTTAGTAGAACTGTTACATTTGGTAAGTGCTCTGCCAATAAATTGCAGTATTTGCCTTGCTTCCCCACATCATTATCTATGCGATCGTTCCGATTTGATTTATTCGTAATTGTAATCCCTAAGTACTTAGCCGAGTTTACGCCCTTCACACTTGTGTGATTTATCGTGTATGCGAAATTTAGCGGATTTCTTTTAATATTCATGTGGATGACTTCACACTTTTCATTATGTGGGACAACTGTCACTTTTCGCACCTCCCAGATATCTTGTCTGTATTCATCGAAACAACAACGATGCTGCCGCTCTTTGCGAGTTTCAACGCCTTAAAGGAAAACTGGGTTGAAGAAAATGATTCGGAAGTTGGAACTAACTGACTATTTGGTAGTAGCTCCTGGGAGAGACTGACGGCCTATTACGGCACAGATTGTTGGTAAAGTTACTGTTGCCTTGGCTGGAATGGCGGATGCAATGTGCGATCTTCAAGCAGTGTACTGGGTGTGTCGCAACAGCCAACATCCGACATCTGATGTTTCGGGGGGCAGTAGAGCATCTCTAGTGCGGTTAGAGGCGGTCGCAATGTTTGTAACGTACGCTATTAGCAAATGTTACGCTCTGGTGTGGAACTTAAAATGCGTTTCTTTAAATAATTTATTCATTGTTTCTCTTCCACAAAGTTTCATTGCCTTACGATCACACGTTTCTCAGGGGGACCCCCTCAAGTAGCAATAGTTTAATTATAACCACTTATAACCACCCTGTACACTGTACATAGATTTACGTACGCCAGATGTTGTGAGAGAATGGTGGACGAGGTAATCAGCAATAACCTAATGGTAGGATCCACCTTGACATTTACCTAAAGTGATATCTGAAACCTCAGGAAACGTAAATCAGTGTGCCTGGATGGTGATTAGACCGTCCATCTTCCAGAACACTAAGCTCGTCTGTTAACAACAGAGCAAACTCTTTCATGTATCCCCAGTGTACACCGATGTTAACCGTTCCGTGATATTTGATTGTTTGCGTGTGACCAAAATGTGAGGTGAACAATGTCTCTGTCAGTGTAAGGAAGCAGATGAACTCGCTCAGTTCCATTGCACTGACTTTATTTGGAAAAACATTTTCAGCAGACGTAGCGTGTGCCGATCTCTGAGGCTCTCTTGCTGAAGGTGCTCGCCTTAGTATATTCACTACTGTTGCAGAATTCAGGAACGACACAGGGACGGCATGCATACTTAAAAGCGCCAGGAAGGAGCGGAAGGGTGCTCTAGAGAGAAGGTGGAGTTGTGTGGAACCATCTCAAAGAAATATATACATGGCAGCAAAGCGAGCAGACGGAGTAAACACAACACGGGGTGGAACAAGGTTCTCCTTCTGAATAATGAAACACGCTCGGTGGAAGCAGATGCTAGCTAGTTCTTATAACGTCGCTTTCGTCACAGTCACATCTTTAGCTATGTCGTGCAGAATACTTGCAAATGATTTATGCAGGATAGGATGGAACTTGTGATGCTTACAAATGAACTGAGTTTCTTTAACGTCTTAACTGTTTCACCCGCCTTGTAAATGAAACTTTGGGTTGGTTTCCAACAGTTTCTATTTCAAAGTCTATCGAACTCGTAACTGGTTTTTGCTAATACTTCTGCTTAATTTGACTTCACTTATTGCTTATTGGCGTGTAGCAGATTAATAATGTAACAGATAGTTGATCAATTACACTACTGATAATATTTCCCCGATTGAAACGCTTTTAAATTTCAATGGAGTTTTTGTTCCTACGCACATGACTACTGTTGTACTCTGTGACATGATTTCACATTTCGAAACTAAACAATAATTTTCCGGAGTACCGGTAATTGTTTTTATTTCAGAAAAAGAATGCAAGACATAAAAAGTAAATGCCAACATCTAAAAATGAAATAAGAAATATGCTACATTTCTATTACAGGAAAAAGGTACTAGACTTTCCCTTTACATACCGTTAACTTATTCCTTTATCTACAGAGTGCCTTAAAATTATCGTATATCTGCCTAAATGTTCATTTTGATCTAATTTTATTTCCAAAATAGCATCTGTCGGTGTGTAGGCCGTTCCTCACCTCTTGTCACCACTGGAACGTCATCATTCCTTCCGAAGTTCGCTTCGTAATCTCATTCTATCTCCTTGTCTCCTACCATCTGTTAATGTAGTTTCTTGAACCTTCTCATAATGTTACGTAGCTTAAGCAAATCAGTGTCTAAACTTCGTACCTTGTCCATACGCATCCAGTGTCTTCTGATATTTGGCTTTATACGAGACACATTTACTATAACTCTAGGATAACTTACTGGAATACATCATTATTTCAACTATTTATTTCATGTAATGCGTTCTCATTGTGTTTCAATACTACTGTAATCAAATACTACCACTATCTTAAAACATGTAATGAATTTAATGGGTTCATAGTTTTGTACATCCAGGTAATATTAAAGGGCCAATATCAGACTGAAGTCTTGCTGAGACAAAATTACCATCTACGAGGGCTATTCGGAAAGTAAGGAACGATAGGTCGCGAAATGGAAACCACAGTGATAATCAAAACTGGTTTTTTTTGCAACAGTTAGCTACAACTTCCAGCTATTTATCTCCATAGTCGCCGATCCGACTTAGACGTTCGTCGTAGCGTTGTACCAACTTTAAAATACCCTTGTTATAGAAGGCAGCCGCCAGTGCTTTCCGCCAATTCTCTACGCTGGCCTACAGCTCGTTGTCTGTGCGAAAATGTTGTCTTCATAGCCAGCGGTTCATGTGAACAGAGATAAAACTCAGGGGGAGACAATTGTGGGCTGTATTTGGAGTAATCAAATATTTCCAATTGAAAACGATGCAGGAGCATTTTCATTGCCCCTGCTGAATGCGGCTGAGAATTTTCTTGAACAAGAAAACGCACGACAGTTATGTAATGTTGGCTGCATAGCTTCAGGCGAAATTTCTCACCAGGCCCTCGTAGTTGTCGGGAGACACTATTGTTCTAGGTATCTTTATGTGTTCCCTGTGTGCTCAGAACTAAAAAGAACGACGTAACGCGATCGACGGGCATACTAGAGACACTGCCCAACACACCTGTGCAAAACGTCATCGGATTTTCACTGTGGTTTCCATTTCGCAACCGATCGTTCCTTACTTTCCGAATAACCCTTGTACACTGATGCGCCAAAGAAACCGGTACAGGCATGCGTATTCAAATGCAGTGATATGTAAACACGCAGAATACGGCGCTGTGGTCAGCAACATCTATATAAAACAAGTGTCTGGCGCAGTTGCTAGATCGGTTACTGCTGCTACCGTGGTAGGTTATCAAGATTTAAGTAAGTTTGAACGTCGTGTTATAGTCGACTCACGAGCGATGGGACACAGCGCCTCCGAGATAGCGATGAAGGGGGGACTTTCCCGTACAACCATTTCAAGAGGTTACAGTGAATAGTAAGAATCCGGTAAAACATCAAATCTCCGACGTTGCTACTGCTGAAAAAAAGATTCTGCAAGAACGGGACCAACGACGACTCAAGAGAATCGTTCAACGTGACAGAAGTACAACCCTTCCGCAAATTACTACAGATTTCAACCCTGGGCCATCGACAAGGGTCAGCTTGCCAAAGGTTCAACGAAACATCATCAGAGCGGAAGACCCATTCGTATAGTCTTGATGATGGCACGACACAAAGCTTTACGCCTCGTCTGGGCCCGTCAACACCGACATTAGACTGTTGATGACTGGAAAAAGTGTTGCCTGTTCGGACGAGTCTCGTTTCCAATTGTATCGAGCGGATGGACGTTTACGGGTATGGAGACAAGCCTGCATGTCAGTAGGGGACTGTTCAAGCTGCTGCAGGCTCTTTAGTGCCATGGGGCGTGTGCAGTCGGAGTGGTATGGGACCCCTGATACGTCTAGATACGACTCTGATGGGTGACTCGTACGTAAACACCCTGTCTGATCACCTGCATCCATTCGTGTCGATTGTGCATTACGATGGACATGGGTAATTCAAGGAGGACAATGCGACATCCCACACGTCAATAATTGCTACAAAGGGGCCCCAGGAACACTCTTCTGAGTTTAAACTCTTCCGCTGGCCACCAGACTCTTCAGACATGATCATTATTGGGCATATCTGGGATGCTTTACAACGTGCTGTTCAGAAGAGATCTCCACCCCTGGTAATCTTACGGATTTGTGGACAGCCCTGCAGGATTCATGGTGCCAATTCCCTCCAGCACTACTTCAGACATTAGTTGAGCCCACGCCACGTCGTACTGCGGCACTTCTACGTGCTCGAGGGGGCCCTACACTGTTTTTGGCAGGTGTACCAGTTTCTTTGGCTCTTCAATGTATGCAAATGTATTCCAGTAATAATATTTCATCTAAAAACAACCTGCAGTGTCAGAGATGTGCAAGGTGTTCCTAAATTCCCATTACGCATTTTGAGAGCTGTTAGGAAGAACAAAAGAAGTTCACTAGGACCAAACAGAAAGACTTAACTTGAGAAACAAAATTTCTGCGGTTTTACGTCCGGAGCAGAGCGTAATACTGAAGTGAACCACGGACTGCGAGGGGAGCAAAAGAATAAAAGCATCTTAAATATGGTGCTACAGTGGAGTGGTGAAAATTAAGCCCGCTGACATCAGATCGCAGAACCGATGTAGAAAGGAACACGTGGAAGGACTAAGGCTGCTGTATGAATAGGCTACCATTATTTGCTGTGATTCTGGTAGTTGTTAGTCCCACAATTTATTTCCCTACGCCTTTCATAGGCTTAAATCTCCATTGTCCCTCGGTTTAGGTGAATTAATGCGCATTTAATACAAAACTATTGACAAACTGTGTTTATCCTTCTCCAAACCTATAATTTTACACTTTTAATACTTACCTACTAACTGAAGTTTATTTAACGCAGAGGATATGGTTCGACGAGAGTTTGTTGACAGGCAAATGACCTTCAGGTACATGCGATACTTTCCATATTCGAATTTTAGTTTATTCTAACACTAGGTGGTTACACGAGAGAATAACGTCGCGAACTGAATGTGAAACGCAACGTTACTGGCACCTGTCAGAAGTCAGAGTCATTTGACGCTTACAGCTGCAAGAAGACTTGCTGTTTTCGCTACGTCAGTATCCAATCCAATCCATGTTCTGAATGAATTGTGTGTGTGTGTGTATGGAGTGTGGGCGGGGTGAAGCAGGATACTAGTGCCTCTTGGGAAGTTGTTTTTTTGCTGGTGAGCGAGAGAGGTGTTTTCCTCTGCCCCTCCTTGCGTACGTCCGTGGTCATGAGTAACAGAAAGGAGAAGACTGCTAATGAATTTAAGGGGAACAGATTCCTTAAAATACGACTTGTTCAAGGAGTCTAAGAACGCCGACCTAAAATGAAGGAGAGAAGTAAGAGATCATCCAAGTCAGGACCGTCCGATGACAACCAAAAGGGAAAGGTGATTCAAAGTGGCCACTCTAAGGCAAAGTGAATTTTCACTAAACCGTGGTTACTGATAGAAGCTTGACTGCCCCTTATACGTTTGAAGTTATATGAGGTAGCACATCAAATATTATGAAGTGAAAAAGAAACAATGTATAGGAGCTATATGCATTTTTCTGAAGAGATATCTAGGGGGTAATGTGGCCAATGCTTTCCAACAGCTCCCCATATTTTTTGTTCTGATTTCCGCCCACACTTTCAAGACAACTTGCTACTCTAGAGTTTGAAACAATACCATGCGGCTGCAGCAGACGGTTTTGAATCGAATTTTTGTATTAGGCCAACCACAACAGAGATAGATTTAAAGTATATAAATTAATTAATTAAAAATTGTCACAAATTGATAAAATGGCGGTTAGTAGCGTGGCATATATATCTAATGGTTTAGAACTCAATCTCATCTGCAGCATTATGCGTGATATATGGAAGTAAATAACTCTTACTGGTGTGAATACCTTGTCCATTTATCCGGATAAGTAGCGTGGCCACTTTTCCCTATCGAACGCCATTTCACAGATGAAAATATCGAACCGAAAGAAACGAAGAAGAACTATATTAGTGTTTCAAAAGACATCGTTTAAAAAGTGATATAGTAGAAAAATATTGCTCTACGTACGAATGTGATAACAGTAATAATGTAAATGACTTATCTTACATGAGAAGACTGAAAATCAGAAAAGTTTCTAACAAAAAATAACGGAACAAGCTTCCTCTGTCAAATTCACTGACACATCAGTCAAGGCACTGATTGTCTTGAGTCTGAGCACTTCTAGGCAGGCAGCATGACTGTCCAGGGTAAAACATGTGCTGTTACGACTTTATGCACCCTGGCTACTTTGCACCAAGTGGGCCTACGAGTATCAGCCAAATTTACAAGTTAAAAATCTAAGATAACATTTACCTTGTATTTCAGATGTTGTCCCTTCAGTGCTGTTTCTTTTTCATTGACAATAGCAATAAATTGCTGCCAGCATTTCATTTTTTTCCTAATTAAAGGAGTGAGTAGTGATAGCAGATAAGAATAACTGTTTTCGTCCGTAGGTGTTTCTGAAAATGTTTTGGGGTCATTTTCAGTTCCGAAATGAGTTTGCGGTGACAGAATTTTCTTTCCTACGACAGGCTCGCCTCGCACCTGTAATGTTCCTTGGCCCGTGCTGGTTGAAGGAGGTGATCGGTTCAAAGACCTTCCTATAGTTTTTGGTTTAAAGTGAATATACAATGCGAGGTGGTGCGTTTCGCCTGCGCGAGTGAAATAATTATTCTGTGAAGTCGCGTTGCTCCATGGCGAGAGATGAAACGTCAGAAAATCAGAATGTGACTGGACTTTGTTACGGGACACGATAACGAGAGGAGGTGTAGAAAATTTGTACAATGAAACAGTCATTGTTAGCCACCATATTATATAATTTGTGTTTTTGAGATTCACAAGCAGTATGTATTGTTAATGTGAAGTTTAGTAACGGCCAGAATACAGTCTGTTGCATTTTGAAGGTAATTACGCGTATTTAATTTTTATAAAAGGATTCTGTGAGGAACTATTATGCACTACAGGCTTGTATGGGACTTGGAACATTTGGTATTCGATGTTTGCTGTAGAACCTGCTTCTGTCACATGGTCAAAGCATAGAGAAAGTTTTCTCCGATAAAAAAAACTCATTTCACTCGCAGACAATCATCGAATGACCAAATGTGAATGGCAGCGTTCCAATTCGAGGAGATCCTATAGAAGTTTTCTTTATCTCACATTTCAAGAATTTTACAGGCGACCGTCGGAGTCGGCAGCTGTTTCTCCATCACAAGAGTAACTTATCTACGTGTACGAAATTACGTATGCTGTGGCGATCTTCGACGCCGATAGAGATAGCGTTCTTCATAGACATACAAACAGAGACGTTACACGCACTAGTTCAGTAACAACGAGTTTAATATTACCAGCTTGAAAACATTAATTCTTCCTTTGAGCAGTAAAATGTGCTATAAAACACCAAGTACGCTCTTTCGCGCGGTTTCTTTCGTGCGTTAACACACGCCGTGAACGAGTAGGCGATGGGTTCTAATAAGCGATATGACTATCACCTCTTCAGGAGACATGGCTGCCATCACAACTGCGCACAGACTGTAAAAAAAAAAAAAAAAAAAAAAAAAAAAAAAAAAAAAAAAAAAAAAGGATATCCTGCGTCATCTGCGAGCAAGGTTCCAGTTAAGGAAATACTCAAGGCCTGACCTTCACGCATTTTCTGTGGTGATTACGGGAACGTTTAATGCAGAGGGTTCGGTTTATATCAGCTTCAAGGCCCATTCAGCCGGTGTTTTCCTTGAAAAGTATCTGCGCTGTTGTAAGGAATACGCCTCAGCAGCCAAGTGCATAACCTGTTCAGAGCTTCACAATTGAACTGTAAGTGTCGCATTGTTAGGTATCTTGTGTTTCAGATAGCATCTGCTATCGGCGGAATTCTGATACACATGGGTGTATTTTAGTATTGGAATGACGTCTATTGGTGCTAGAACTTTTCCATTGATAGATGGATCTATTTCTGAACACTTTCTGTAATTTGATTATCCAAGTATGGCTACGTAATCTTGTAATGAGCTTGGCTGCGAAGGATAATCTCTTCTTCTCTAATTCATCTCCCACGAAAGATGAAGTGGCCTTCTGCTCCTGCAGGATACCCCAACGCCTCAACAATTGCTGTTAATGCTTGTAGACATAATCAGCGTTTTTGAAAGTAACTTATTCCTTTCTGTGTCTTCAGAAGAGATGTCTGTTATTGCGACCAACTGAATTAGATACCTGTAGATGGCTAGTTCGTTAAATCTGAACTAATTATCATTTTCCCAGTGATGTTTGAAGAAACGGTGAACTGGAATATATACATTACATGAAGTCATATTGCTGCGTGAGGTTATTTTTATTCAAAATAAACACTTTAAGTTGCGATTAATTTATCTTGAGCATTATTCAAAAATATCACACCAAATTACGTTACATGCTTCCATTTGTCAACGATTCATGGCCACACACAGCATGGAAAGATCAACATGTGCAGATGATGACATGTTGAGAAACAGAATCGTATAACGAATTTTTAGTCTGATTATGCACGAGAACTTCCAAGAAAGTTAAATTAACCAATCGCATATCAAATAAAGCTTTATTTCAAATTTAAAAAAAAAAAAACAACATTTAAATGTCAAAAAATTACTTCTTATGAGAAGATGCATCTATGGAACCATCACAAAGAAACTATTTGTGTATATTATTTTGCACATGTGAATTAAAGGTTTCTGGACAGGGTTTCCTCGTCACAATTATGTCGCCTCGGTTCGTACCAAAATTTTCAATATATGTGATGCATGTAACAACGCGTTACTTATAGTGCGAGACACCGAAGTACAAATGTAAGAATCAAAGAAATCTCTTTACCAAGTGAGAGTATTAAAATATTGCTATTCAAGTGTCGAAGAATTCGCGGCAAAGTCTCACAATTTGAAGTGCTCCTAAAAATCACTGCAGTTCATATATTACTAGGTACAAACAACTGGCTAAGGACCCATCTCGGGTTCTGAAAACATCAACCTTGCGAAAATCAACTGGCGATATTCCAACACGACTTCGTCGAAGTAATCGATGCTGTATTTCTTCCATCCTGAAAAGCAGTTGACTCAGTACCACATCAGCGGTCATTAATAAAAGTACGATAACATGCGGTAGCAAGGGCAATTTGTGTTTGAAATTAGTATTTTATTAGTGAGGAGAACGCTGCATGTTATCTTGGATAGTGAATCAACAACGGACGTAGAAGAAACACCATCCGGTCCTCAGGGAAGTGTTCTGGGTCCCTGACCTTCTCACGTTGTATTTTAATCATCTATAAGTGAGTAGTAAAGTCAATTTTTCTTACAGAAAATGCAGTTGTCTATAATAAAAGACTACCTGAGAAAAAGCAGCATAAATACTTACACAGATCTCGGTAACAATATTGGAACGACCGCGATCTTCTTAAGAAACGTAACAAAAACAAGTCAGTGCAGATTGTAAATACTACTTCTTTCTCGAAGCAACCGGTTTCAGACAACATTGCCTCTTCAGACCACTAATTCCCTGATGACGCGTAGAGCCGGCACAGGAATTTGCTGCACTTACCGAAAGGTACAAGTTAACAACTGCTTACAATATAGAATGACTAGTTTTGTTAGATCTTGATAAAATTTCAAAGTGCTGCAGGGATTTGAAATCTGATTTAAATGTCCAGAAATGTAAAAGTGTGCACTCGTCTAATCTAAGAAATATAGTACCCTAGAACTACGATATTAGGATATCGATAAGTAACAAGCGAGATCAGTCAACTCGTACTGATCCCTAGGTATAACAATTCGTGGGGCTATAAAATGGAATGATCACACATGCTCTGTAGTAGATAAACCAGATAGTAGTCCTGCAGTTCATTATTAAGTTACTGGATACATATAATCGGTCTAGAAAGGAAACTGCTTACAAAATACTCGTGCGACTCATCGTAGAGTACTGCTCAAGTATTTGCGCCCATGAGAAATCGAAATAACTGGAGAGATTAAGCGAGTTAACAAAAAAAAGGCAGCGCGAATGGTCACAAGTTTGTTTGAGCCACGAGAGAGCGACCGTGGCAGGTATGCTGAAAAACTTGAACTGGCAGACACTTGAAAATGGAAGCGAATCATCCTGCGAAAGCCTACTTACAGAGTTTCAAGAACCCCTACTAAGCGAGGAGTGTAGGAGGTTACGGTTGCCCTCTGGGTAACTCTTACATAGCGACGTCGACGACGAGATTTTTTTTTTTTTTTGTCATCAGTCTACTGACTGGTTTGATGCGGCCCGCCACGAATTCCTTTCCTGTGCTAACCTCTTCATCTCAGAGTAGCAATTGCAACCTACGTCCTCAATTATTTGCTTGACGTATTCCAATCTCTGTCTTCCTCTACAGTTTTTGCCCTCTACAGCTCCCTCTACTACCATGGAAGTCATTCCCTCATGTCTTAGCAGATGTTCTATTATCCTGTCCCTTCTCCTTATCAGTGTTTTCCACATATTCCTTTCCTCTCCGATTCTGTGTAGAACCTCCTCATTCCTTACCTTATCAGTCCACCTAATTTTCAACATTCGTCTATAGCACCACATCTCAAATGCTTCGATTTTCTTCTCTTCCGGTATTCCCACAGTCCATGTTTCACTACCATACAATGCTGTACTCCAGACGTACATCCTCAGAAATTTCTTCCTCAAATTAAGGCCGGTATTTGATATTAGTAGACTTCTCTTGACCGTAAATGCCTTTTTTGCCATAGCGAGTCTGCTTTTTATGTCCTCCTTGCTCCGTCCGTCATCGGTTATTTTACCGCCTAGGTAGCAGAATTCCTTAACTTCATTGACTTCGTGACCATCAATCCTGATGTTAAGTTTCTCGCTGTTCTCATTTCTACTACTTCTCATTACCTTCGTCTTTCTCCGATTTACTCTCAAACCATACTGTGTACTCATTAGACTGTTCATTCAGTTCAGCAGATCATTTAATTCTTCTTCACTTTCACTCAGGATAGCAATGTCATCAGCGAATCGTATCATTGATATCCTTTCACCTTGTATTTTAATTCCACTCCTGAACCTTTCTTTTATTTCCATCATTGCTTCCTCGATGTACAGATTGAAGAGTAGGGGCGAAAGGCTACATCCTTGTCTTACACACTTCTTAATACGAGCACTTCGTTCTTGATCGTCCACTCTTATTATTCCGCCTTGGTTGTTGTACATATTGTATATGACCCGTCTCTCCCTATAGCCTACCCCTACTTTTTTCAGAATCTCGAACAGCTTGCACCATTTTATATTGTCGACAAATCCTATGAAAGTGTCTTGATTTATCTTTAGCCTTGCTTCCATTATTAGCCGTAACGTCAGAATTGCCTCTCTCGTCCCTTTACTTTTCCTAAAGCCAAACTGGTCGTCACGTAGCGCATTCTCAATTTTCTTTTCCATTCTTCTGTATATTATTCTTGTAAGCAGCTTTGATGCATGAGATGTTAAGCTGATAGTGCGATAATTCTCGCACTTGTCAGCTCCTGCCGTCTTCGGAATTGTATGGATGATGCTTTTCCGAAAGTCAGATGGTATGTCGCCAGACTCATATATTCTACACACCAACGTGAATAGTCGTTTTGTTGCCACTTCCCCCAATGATTTTAGAAATTCTGATGGAATGTTATCTATCCCTTCTGCCTTATTTGCCGTAAGTCCTCCAAAGCTCTTTTAAATTCCGATTCTAATACTGGATCCCCTATCTCTTCTAAATCGACTCCCGTTTCTTCTTCTATCACATCAGACAAATCTTCATCCTCATAGAGGCTTTCATTGTATTCTTTCCACCTACCTGCTCTCTCCTCTGCATTTAACAGTGGAATTCCCGTTGCACTCTTAATGTTACCACCGTTGCTTTTAATGTCACCAAAGATTGTTTTGACTTTCCTGTATGCTGAGTCTGTCCTTCCGACAATCATATCTTTTTCGATGTCTTCACATTTTTCCTGCAGCCATTTCTTCTTAGCTTCCCTGCGCTTCCTATTTATTTCATTCCTCAGCGACTTGTACTTCTGCATTCCTGATTTTCCCGGAACGTGTTTGTACTTCCTCCTTTCATCAATCAACTGAAGTATTTCTTCTGTTACCTTCTTTGTACCTATGTTTTCCTTCCCGACTTCTGTGAAGGCCCTTTTTAGATATGACAATTCCTCTTCAACTGTACTGCCTACTGCGCTATTCCTTATTGCTGTATCTGTAGCGTTAGAGAACTTCAAACGTATCTCGTCATTCCTTAGTACTTCCGTATCCCACTTCTTTGCGTATGGATTCTTCCTGACTAATGTCTTGAACTTCAGCCTACTCTTCATCACTACTATATTGTGATCTGAGTCTATATCTGCTCCTGGGTACACCTTACAATCCAGTATCTGATTTCGGAATCTCTGTCTGACCATGACGTAATCTAATTGAAATCTTCCCGTATCTCCCGGCCTTTTCCAAGTATATCTCCTCCTCTTGTGATTCTTGAACAGGGTATTCGCTATTACTAGCTGAAACTTGTTACAGAACTCAATTAGTCTTTCTCCTCTTTCATTCCTTGTCCCAAGCCCATATTCTCCTGTAATCTTTTCTTCTACTCCTTCCTCTACAACTGCATTCCAGTCGCCCATGACTATTAGATTTTCGTCTCCCTTTACATACTGCATTAACCTTTCAATATCCTCATACACTTTCTCTATCTGTTCATCTTCAGCTTGCGACGTCGGCATGTATACCTGAACTATCGTTGTCGGTGTTGATCTGCTGTCGATTCTGATTAGAACATCCCGGTCACTGAACTGTTCACAGTAACACACCCTCTGCCCTACCTTCCTATTCATAACGAATCCTACACCTGTTATACCATTTTCTGCTGCTGTTGATATTACCCGATACTCATCTGACCAGAAATCCTTGTCTTCCTTCCACTTCACTTCACTGACCCCTACTATATCTAGATTGAGAATTTGCATTTCCCTTTTCAGACTTTCTACTTTCCCTAAGACGTTCAAGCTTCTGACATTCCACGCCAACCTCTTAGAACGTTATCCTTTCGTTGATTATTCAATCTTTTTCTCCCCCTTGGGAGTCCCCTCCCGGAGATCCGAATGGGGGACTATTCCGGAATCTTTTGCCAATGGAGAGATCATCATGACACTTCTTCAATTACAGGCCACATGTCCTGTGGATACACGTTACGTGTCTTTGTCGTTGATCATTGCTGATTCTTCCGCCTTTAGGGGCAATTTCCCACCCCTAGGACAAGAGAGTGCCCTGAACCTCTATCCGCTCCTCCGCCCTCTTTGACAAGGCCGTTGGCAGAATGAGGCTGACTTCTTATGCCGGAAGTCTTCGGCCGCCAATGCTGATTATTTATCAAAATTTAGGCAGTGGCGTGGATCGAACCTGGGACCGAAGACGTTTTGATTATGAATCAAAGACGCTACCCCTAGACCATGGGTAACTCTTCCATAGCGACGTCGACGACGAGATTAACTGCTGCATATTCAAAGACATTTCAGCAGTCATTCGCCCTGCGCTACATAGGTGAGTGAAACGCAAAGGCCGGCTGCTGTGACCGAACGATTATAGGCGCTACAGTCCGGAAGCATGCTGCTGCTACGGTCGCAGGTTCGAATCCTGCCTCGGGCATGGATGTGTGTGATGTCCTTAGGTTACCAAGGTTTAATTAGTTCTAAGTCCTAGGGGACTGATGACCTCAGAAGTTAAGACCCATAGTGCTTAGAGCCATTTGAGCCATTTTGAAATACAAAGATACCCTAATACGTGGTGCACTGGGAAGCACCCTTTGCCACTCACTTCGCAGTGGTTTACAGTATATAGATGTGGATATTTGCAGTCACAAGTGGTGGTGCTAACGCTCGACCCTGTGCCGCTTCAAAAGTCATTTCTACATCTCATTTTTGTATAATCCAGGAAGAACCTAATTCTTAATACGGTCTGTAGGACATCTGTGATCCCTTTGTGAACGTTTCTTGGTAGCGGCTGTGATCTGGAGGGCCTGTCAGTTTTTCAAGTTAGGCGTGGTTCTCAATGAGGCAACACGACGTGCCACACTGTACCCCATGCGACTCGCGATACGACACAGAAGCAACCCTGATTGGTGGGGCGCGTAGAAATGTAGTTGAAGCGACTGGTTCGCACTGGGACGACAGCGCTACAACGGCGACACGATTCTTTGTCGCGTAGCCTGGCTCAATACGGAGTACTAGTTGCTCCACGCAACTATATCGTACGATACACGAAGAAGGAAATTTTAAGTCATTTGATGTGACTCAAGAAAAATTGTTTAGTGTATTTGAAGCAATGTTAGTCTGTCCCTGTAGTTAGTTCCTCGGTAAAAATTTAAAACGTAAAAATTTAAAAACAATCGTTTTGCGATTCGTGAAATGTATATCAGTCAGTTTTGAGGAAACTGTTCAGTAAAAGTAAAAAATAAATAAATAAATAAACTATTTTTTTTACATCTTACAGTTTGATATCCTACCTTGATGACGGACTAGTTTTCATTCCACTATTGCCCATAGTTACTGTGATACTTCAAAATTAAGTTCAACACAGTGCATATTTTAAAAAGTTTTCAGTAAAAATCACAGTTCCTGGGCAGTTTGTGTTTGGTATATTTTAGGTCATATAAATATCCTGTGTAAATATCGAAAATGTTTTTTAAACTGGAAGGAGAGCCATATATCATTACAGTCTCGATTAAATACGTCCCTTACAAGGTGCCCAGTGGAAGATTCCCTGATTTCAAAATTAAATATCTCGTAATTAAATACGCAACGTACATTGTGTCAAGCGAAGGTGTCTCTGATTCCAAAATTGAAATTTTCGAAAACCAGGAGTTATACATGATATAATCTAAAGCATGGCAGCAGCAGCAACTGTCCAAATCTAATATATGGAATAAAAACAACCACCAATTGCAGAAGGTAATAGTCAAAAGCTCTAGACGTAGGTTATAAAGACTTCTGAAGAAAGCCCATTTGTATGGGTTGAAACATAGATCAAGAGCTTTTGACTACCACATTCCGCAACTGATGGCTGTTTTTATTCCATATACTAATAAATTGGTTGAATAAAACGAGTGTTTATTGTAGAAGCTATAAGAATTTTGTACAGAAGTTATACGGTAGTTTCGAAATAGTTCGAAAATCTGCTAAAAGATGCCACTGTACGTTGTCCAGCTCGTAGAGTATCAGCGTGCATAATTAAACGCGTCTCTTTCAAGCAGTCTTTGCCATCACACCACTGTCTTTTCGAAATGTCCGCCACCTACTGTACGGGTTTGGGGTAAACGAGCAACGAAATTTGCCATCACATCGTGTGGTGCCTCAACGGAAATGGATTCAGATGCCACACAGATCGCCGATTGAGGCTCGGATAGCGTTGTGGCATGGTTCCGGCAGACAAGTGCCCTACCATGTGCGCTACAAAAGTAGTCCCAAGGAGTCAGATCGGGTGAATATGGGAGCAAATCGATCTCTGCGCCAGTAAATTTGGTGTAATCCAACGAAATGACTGTATTCCAGAAGTATTCATCTAGAAACACCTGTTCGGTGCGATGTGGTCGGGCCACTGGCGTGGTCGATCCTCCAGCGCTTTCTGTGTAGCGGCAAATTGTTCCAAAATTTGAAACATAAGGATCACTAGTGATCGTTTCTCTCGTGAAAAACGGGCCGATAGTGCCTCTGTTACATATTGCTGCCCACAAAGGAACTTTGGAAGAATACATTGGTTTCGAAATTTCCTTGCAGATTAAAACTGAGTGCCGGATCGAGACTCGAACTCGGGACCTTTGCCTTTCGCAGGCAAGTGCAGTACCAACTTTTTTGTTTTTTTGTTTTTACTTTTCTCTTTCTTATCTTATCTTTTCTTTTTTTATCTTCTTTTCTTTTCATTTCTTAGAACTCTTTCACTTCAGTCGTTCTCTCCTAGCACCAACTGATCTACCCAGGTACGACTCACGACCCGTCCTCACAGCTTTATTTCCGCCAGTACCTCGTCTCCCATCTTCCAATCTTCACAGAAGCTCTGCTGCGAAACAGTAAAGCTTCTACGAAGTTTGGAAGATGGGAGACGAGGTACTGGCGGAAGTAAAGCTGTGAGGACGGGTCGTGAGTCGTACCTGGGTAGCTCGCTCAGGACCTCAGTTGGCTGCCGGCACGGTAGCTCAGCGTGTGCGGTCAGAGGGTTAGCTGCCCTCTGTAAAAAAAAAAAAAAAAAAAAAAACCGACCAAAATAAAATTTAAAAAATATTGGTAGAGCCCTTGCCCGCGAAATTCAAAGGTCCCGAGTTCGAGTCTCGGTCCGACACACAGTTTTAATCTGCCAGGAAGTTTCGCATCAGCGTATAATAGTTTCGCTGCATACAAATGCGGATTTTCGGAGCCCTATAATCGCCAGTTTTGTCTGTTCAGCTGGAAGCGTTCTTCATCTGTAAACGAGATGTAGATGACATCATTATCAGTCATTGTGAGAATCTGGTTAGCAAAATCAGCTCTTTGTCGCATAGCTCGTTTCATTTATGGCCTGGTGGCTTCCGATTTTGGAAGGAAACATGAATTGCACTCTGTCTTGGTATTTTCTGCGTGCTGCAACGCTTCAGTCAGTCTAAGCTGCAGTTCCTCGGACTGATTTCCTTGAATTTTGCTGAATAATTCCAGAAACTGGGACGACGCTCTCAGGAGTAACTACAGTTTGCCTGGGGCCAACGTTCGCTGCTACATCATCAGCCACGCAGCCCGTCCGTTGGATTTTGGCTGACAACTTTCGCATCGTGTCGCTCGGAACATTAAATCGTGTTTTAAAACTGCACCTTGCTTCGGTATCACTGTGTTCTAACTTATTGAGTCGCACAGATAAATGCTGCGTCCGGCGACCTTTATTGCAACGCAGGAAAATGTGTCCGCAGTTGCGACTATCAACATCCATCACCTGTATAATGGAATGACGAAAGTGAAGATTTGGACAAAACCGAGGCTCGAACCCTGGATTTCCCACTTAGCGCGAGCGGTCGCCTTACCATATGGCTATCCGACCAGGCAGGCCACACCCAAACATCCATATATCATCAACTATGTGTCTACAACCTATACTCATACATTCACTATGTATGTTCATGTACAAGGGACACATTTTACTTGAATGTCGCTTGCCCGGTGTCGGCGGATAAATACGACATTTCAGTGCCTGTGTTATTACGAATTATGGTACAAAGTTCCTTCGGTCGTGCATGCACAGGCACTGTGGCGACTACGGTCGTTATGAAATACAGGAAATGTAATCACAGTTGCGAATATGGACAACCATCAGCTGCATAATAGAATGACGAGAATGAAAATTTGTGCCGGATCGGGCCTTGTATAATCCCTATGCATTGTTTCAGGCAACGGCTGTCAGGGCGCACGCTATGATCAATGCAGCTGGGTAGGGCAGTCCATTTAAGGAGTGTTGTCGTCTACAAACGTTGCGTCACAGATGCTGCCTCACGACGGCATGGAGTGTCACGCCGATAAAAACAATGATCGTCTCCGAACTGTTCGTCTACTGTATGCAGTACACAATGCTATAAAACGTGGTCATAGCCCTCCACATTTTAGCATTTTGTTAAGCATAATAAGGGAACCACACGTTAACCAGGAAAAGAACCCCCAGTAATGTAACACCAACTCCTTACTTCACTATTGGCACTATACATGACGGTAAGTAATTTCCTGTAAGATTTCTCGAAATCCAAACCTCTCCCTCCGTTTTCGACACGTAAGGCGTGATTCATCACTCCAATTCAGTCGTTTCCAGTTTCCACTGTCCAGTGGCATCACTGTTTTCACCGTCTCAAGCGATGTTTAGTGTTGATTACGGTCAGCTATTTTGCCCCATTCTTTTTAACTCACGACAAGCAATCATTATGTTAGATGGAGGATTTCCAGCAGCGTTTTGGAACTCACGAGTGATCGCTTCCGCTGACTAGACGTGATTTTTTACAGACACCCTCCCGACGTCCGTCATGACATGAGGTCAGCCTGCGTTTGGTGTAGTTGTGGTTGCCCCTTCGCGTTTCAAATTATGAATCACCACATCACCAATAGTCGAAAGGGGCCGCTTCAGAAGGGTTTAAATGTCGCTGGTGGATTCGTTACTCCGGCGGCTTCCAGTGACTGTTGCACATACTAGGTCACTGAGTTCTCGTGAGTGACCCATTCTGCTGTTAACTGCTTGTCTACTGACTGCACTACAGTCCCCGCCTGCTGTTACGCAGACGGGTCCACATCTCCTGACACGTAGCAGTATTAAGTAGCAGTGTTCGGACACTTTTGATCGTATAGCGTAGCTGCAGAACCTGCGTAATCTGTATACGGTGTAGACATCTCTATCCAGCCAGCTAGCTGAAGGTTTCCTCGCGCCCGAGCGTCCCCACTTAAGTTGTCCGCGTGTCTGGCGCTGTGGAGTCGGATGCAATCCTGGAGAGTGCCTGGCACGCCTCGCGATGCTATCTCAAAGGCCTGGCCTGCGCCGGTGTGGCCTTTCGGCGCCTACCGTGCCCTGCCGTATCAACAACACCGCACCACGGCGAGCAGCGAGCCCACTTAATGTTCTCGCGCCAGCAGAAGGCCTCCGCCTCTGATGTACGTCTGCTGCTGCTGTCTACCTCTCTACGGCGCGGTTCTCCGTGAGGCGATACAATTTACGATACCGCACATTGCAGTAAATACGACATTGCAGTGCCTGTGTTATAACGAATTACAATGCAAAGTTCCTTCTGACAAGCATGCATCTCCTAAAAACACGCACTGTGGCGACTGCAGCCCTTACGAAATACAGGAAATGTATTCGCAGTTGCGAATATGGACAACCATGAACTCCATAATGGAATGGCGACAATGAAAACCTGTGTCAGACCGGGACTCGAATCTCGACATCCCGCTTATCGGAAGCGGTCGTCTCATCATTTTCTTCGTCATTATTCGTTCTATACGTTCGGAGCGGACGTCCCACGACGCCTGCTCAAGTTCATCATCGATCCATTAACTTAGTTTTTATTTATTAGAGAAGGCAGCGAACCTCCTGACCAAACACGCTGAGTTACCGTGCCGGCATCATTTGGCTATCCGTGCTCGGCTTACAGCCAGATCCAAACTCCCATATGTCGTCAGCCATGTGTCTACAACCAGTACTCGTACACTCAATATTCCAATTCGACTGAGTCATGCTCGGATAGCAAAATGCTAAGGCGACGGCTCGCGATAAACGGTAAATCCGGGTTCGAGGCCCGGTCCGGCACAAATTTTCATTTTCGTCATTCTATTATGCAGCTGATGGTTGTCCATATTCGCAACTCTGATTACATTTCCTGTATTTCATAATGGCCATAGTCGCCATTTGACCAAAAAATTGTAAGGACAGTGTATTAGAAAACATCGTCTCTGTATCATTTTATGTCAACGGATTGGTTAATACAGAGTTTTATAGCTGAGTATTTCAATCCTTCCTGTGCCAAAGACAGATTCACTGGTATTAATTTCTTTACAACAGAGGTTTTGTTCGCGATAGGACTCTTATCTCAATACATAAGGCATTAAACGTCATACTCGACCTGTCAATGTATTGTTGGCGTCTACTTACATCGCGATGTACAGCTAATCAGGAAACCTAAATCAATAGAGCTTAATATTGTCATCAAAATCTGATTCATATCTAGTTGTCATCGATATGTATTCTAGAATATGAAAGTGTACAATGGTTGAAAGCAGGAGAACCATTTCGTACTGTTACTTGTTGAATTACCTTTCTGGTAACAGTTCCAGCAGCATATATCGTAAACAGAGTCATTCAGTCTGCTCGGTAGTGAAATGCCGCCGGGAGACATTAACACCCGAGTCAGTTACGGCTTTGCTGATAAGGGAGGTGGCTTTACGCTGTCGTTATTCCGTAGACGATCTTCTGGGCGATGAGACACCGCGATAGTCTTCGGAACGCCAGATCAGCTCTGGCACAAATCGTTACGTAGGGCTGCAGAAAATTCTTTATACTGCAAATAACACCTTCCGTTCTCCCGTTTTTCGTTCCTCTTCCGTAGCGAGCTGCAGGGATACAAGCCTCCTCAAATCGGATCAAAAGCGATCTGATTTCCGTTGGCTGGTTGATGTCTCTCTACCAGTGGAGAAGATGCAGTAGGCATTGGCAATGAATGGAGTTTCACAATATTCCATGAGACTATAATTAGTTACTTTTTCCGTGTATTAACATTCACGATGAACGTTATGGTGTCGGGCGTGTCAACAGATCATGGAACACTTATATATAAGTAAATAAAAAAATAAAGTTATACTTATACGGCTATATCCTAGCCATTTACACAATTATTTTAATGATTAACTGTCTATAGTCAAGTATTCCCCTACGGTACAGAACGAGTTGTTGGAGAGAAAAGTCTTTCATCTACACTTTAAAACATTTCTGCTATCTTCGTTGATCCATTATGGACCGTGGGACAACGGCTGGCATGTATTTCTTGATTCAAATGGTTCAAATGGCTCTGAGCACTATGGGACTTAACATCTATGGTCATCAGTCCCCTAGACCTTAGAACTACCTGAACCTAACTAACCTAAGGACAGCACACAACACCCAGTCATCACGAGGCAGAGAAAATCCCTGACCCCGCCGGGAATCGAACCCGGGCGCGGGAAGCGAGAACGCTACTGCACGACCACGAGCTGCGGACTTTCTTGATTCAATAATTTACCAACAGCCGTACGTATTGTAGAAATTCATTTTATGAACTTATGTGCTACCAGTTTCTGCATTACATTGGTGCCATCTTGAGGCCCCTGTACAATGAGTAGAACAAATGTACTATTATAAAAAATATCATGTTAACTATATAAGTTGCTCAAAAAGACATATTGTATATCATTAAAACTATATGTAACATTAAGGCAAATGTGCTTCTGCCGATGTCAAGCTGTTGTTAGTAGTTTTCAGTTTTACTCGAATATAACATAATAGATGAACGTATGTATACGCTTTTATTCGGAAATTCGTACCACACAGTTGTAATAGGCCATGCAACTCAACAATCAAATGTACTGCATACAATCATATGTGCAGTGGAAGAATTTTTTTGAATAATTAACTAATATAAGTAAATAATTAAATGAATTAAAATACAAGAAAATGTGCCATAATCATGTCAGAATAAATAAGTTACGTGTTACTTATATTTTAATGTATTTTATTGTTTATTTATATTAGTATATTATTTTAAAAAATTCTTCCACTGGACATATGATTGTATGCAGTACATTTGATTGTTGTGTTGCATGGCCTATTACAACTGTGTGGTACGGATGTACGAATAATAACGTATACATATGTTCATCTATTATGTTATATTCGAGTAAGACAGCGAAAACTATTAAGAATAGCGTGACATAGGCAGAAGGATATTTGCCCTAATGTTACATATAGTTTTAATGAT
The DNA here is from genome assembly GCF_023864345.2 of Schistocerca serialis cubense. Taxonomy (NCBI): domain Eukaryota; kingdom Metazoa; phylum Arthropoda; class Insecta; order Orthoptera; family Acrididae; genus Schistocerca; species Schistocerca serialis. The sequence continues at coordinate 1,173,030,201 of NC_064638.1, forward strand.
ATACAATATGTCTTTTTGAGCCACTTACATAGTTAACATGATACCTGTCAATTGTTAACGTATCTTCTATATTTTTTTATAATAGTACATTTGTTCCACTCATTGTACAGGGGACTGAAGATGGCAGCAATGTAATGCAGAAACTGGTAGCATAAAATAAATTTCTACAATACATACGGCTGTTGGTAAATTATCGCATCAAGAAATTTCTGCTATCTGTCAGACACTTTATGTCTATGGACAGACTGGCAAGGATTTTTACAGCTGCATGTTTCACAACCTTTTTGCGCCAAAGATTCATTAAACGGTTTGCAAATCAGATTCATTAAATAGTAATGCAGATCAATTTTCCTGCTAGTGCTTTACTTTTGAGGCTCTGTGTTTCTCTCAGACTTAGAGGGTTATTGATAGCAAATTTCTTAATTGAATAAACGTTCTGTGAGGCTGTGTTAAATGTTCTCAGTTGCTTAAAGACACGCCTGCAAGAAGTACGTATGTGAACTCTACACATAATTTTAATAACTTTGTGCAATGAGTACTTTTTGCGTATACGACGAGTTAGCCCAGAATATTATCCCATAAGACATCAATGACTGAAAATGTGCAAAATATGTTACCTCGATGACTTCCCTATGCCCAAAGTTGACAATTATTGATATGGCAAAAGTAGTCAAACGCTAATGTCTTAGAAGGTCCACGATGTTGTTTTTGCAGGTTAAGTTTTCATCTTTATAGTAACATTAACTGTTTAACATTGCGTTTTGAGTTAAGGCGCGTGACATTTTGCATTATTGCACCTGAAGTGGTAGGTGCTATTTTAGAGCAGCTACGTTTTCCCCCGGTATTCTGGACAAGTAAATAGAAAAGAATGTGTCGGGTTTAAGTAAAAAACAAAGTGGTTTTAAGCAAGGACGATCATGCCTTCCTAACATTCACTGCATCAGACGGTTATTGGAAAACTGCGAAAATAAAAATAAAAGCATATACGTGACCTTTGTCGACCTGCAGAAAGTGTATGACAAAGATTGTAAAATAAAATTATGGGAAGTAATTTGGAAATTTGTGGTAAGTTCCTACGGGACCAAACTACTAACGTCATGGGTCCCTAGGCTCACACACTACTTAATCTAACTTAAACTAACTTACGCTAAGGACAACACACACACACCCATGCCCGAGGGAGGGCTCAAACCTCCGACGAGGGTAGCCGCGCGAGCCGTGGCAAGGCGCCCCAGACCGCACGGCTACCACGCATGGTTTATGGGAAGTAGCGATAAGGGTTAATATGAGACAAAAATTGGTTTACGTCGCGAGGAAGCTATAGAAGCACACAAAAGTAATGATTAAAATAAGAAACAAGATTACCCGAAGTATTTGCGATGAAAGTGATCTAAAACAATGTGTAATGTCAACTATTCTTTTTAAGATTTTTTTTGGAATTGGCGCTGAATGGCTCGTACAGGAAACGCTCAGGCATGAAAATAAAGACTGGTGACCATACTCTCCACTCTCTTTTATTTGTAAACAACCAATTCTCTCATGATAAAGAGGATATGGAATACATGCTGACAAAGCCTAGAGAAGAGTACAGGAAATGGGATTTGGGAATAAAACCAGGGCGGAGTTTGTCTGTGTCTGGGATAGGATTTGGTGAAAATTGATACAGTGGAAGGAGAAATAAAATCCTACAGAAGCTGCAAATACTTAGGACCAATATGACTCCGATACACGTGATAAGGATATTAGTTCCAGAATAGCAACGGGGAAGAGAGCTAGTAAAGCTCTGCATAGGATAATACGGAATAATAATATTCGATAGGACACGACGAAAAGAATATTTCACTGTTGATGGAGGACGTAATTCTACGTGGAGCTGAGATGTGGTCTCAAAGAAAATTAGGGAGGATATTAGAACAATGGAAATGGCCTGTATGGGAAGGTGTCTGCAGTTAACGATAAGAATATTCAACAGTGTGTTGGAGGACATAATTCTACATACAGCTGAAATGTGGCCTCAAAGAAAATTACGGAGAACATTAGAAGAGTGGAAATGAACTGTATGAGAAGATGTCTGCAGTTAACGAGGTAAGATACGAAACGAAATGAAGAGGTATAGAAGCGAATGGAGATAAAGTGCTCCATAATAAAAACATTTGAGAAAAGAGCGCTTCAGTGGTGTAGGCACGTGCAGATAATGCCTAATTATAGGCGGACAAGGACGATTTTAAACTGGGAACCGCCCGAAAGAAGAAGGAGAGGATGGTCAGCGCTAAGGTGAGAAACATGCTTACAGGTAGCAATGGACCGGAGGACGGAAACGAAAGAAGACTGTGGAGGTCGAAAATGGCTAACTCCAGTGGACAAATGCCGAAAGTACCTATCTTCGATTAAAACGTACTTCTATGACTTATTTCCAGATCCTTGGGATATATGATGGTGAGGTATGTTTTCCAGCCAAGGTGTCTGATGCACGATAGACACGCAAAAGGTGATCCACACGGTGGGTAGTCGGAATGCTGAATTAATTATCGTCAACAATATTAGGCATCTCCAGACAGTGTCCTTGGTCAAATCACATACTTCTCCGCAACGTTTGCAGGAATGGGAGCATGAATCTTGGGAAAGGACCACGCTGCTCACAATTTTCCAGTCCCTTATTCTAAAAACCACGATTAACAAGAGAAAAACGACTTGAAAATGAGTACACCCTTTCAACATCAGCTCAAATGACGGAGGTACACATTAAGATCTTATGGATACGTAGTAGCTTTCGTGCTTGCTTAATGGTTTGGGAGCAGTTGGAATATTTGTGTAGGAATCTTTTACCCACAGTTTTATCACTGTGTTCCTTAGGTTTCGTGACCAAAAGTAACATACATTGTGGAAGACTAACGTTACAGTGTTGCTGTCAGTCGCCAGGAAACGAGAGCGAATCTTCGGAAAGCCGAGCCACGCGTGCTAGAAAAGCGTCAGAAAACAGTTTAGTTACTGAATATCCCGAGAAAACATCAAGACAGTACAATCAGGGATGTATGTTCTGCATAAACCTGCGGAAATTGTTCACAAGAGTTGGGTATCTCCTACACAAATCTATGGAAAGGGTGACAGTAGTTGGGGCCTGATTTATCTTCCTCTCCTGTGCCAGCATTTACATCTCAGAGTATTTCTTACATCCAACGTCTTCACTTGTTTGTTGGATATCCTCCGATCTCTGTCTTTCCGTAAGTTTTTGACCCTTTACGTCTCCCTCTAGTACCATGGAAGGTATCCTCTGATGCCTTAACCAACGTCCTATCAGTCTATATTTTCCATATATTCCTCGACCAGTCTGTGGAGGATTTTATCATTTCTTGTCAGTTTTCAACATATTTTTGTATCACCACTCTCAAATGCTTCGAGTTTCCTCTTTTACATTATTTTCCACAGTGTATGAGTCATTTCCAATGCTGTGCTCCAGACAAGCATTCTCAGACATATCTTCCCCAAAGAAAAGCCCGTACTTGAAGCTAGTAGACTAGTTTTAGCGTGACATACTCTCTGCCTTCATATCCCTCTTTCTGTTAGTCTGCGTCTTGCATCCTCCTTCCTTCGTCAAGTGTTGTTTATTTATTTTTTCCAAGATAGTAGAACTCCTCCACTTCGTCGCCTATTTTGATGTTAAGGTTATCGTTGATCTCACGTCTGCTACTCATTATTTTCATCTTTGCTTGATTTCCGCTCAGTGCATGCTACGTATTCATAAGAATGTACATTCCAGTCAGCAGGTCCTACAATTCTTTTTCATACTAACTTCTAAGAATAGCAGTGTTATAAGATAGTCCCATACTAAATTTTAAACCCCAGTCCTTAATTTTTCATTTTCGCCATTGCTTCTTCGGTATAGAAATTGAATGGTTTGCCTTACGTCCTTTTTAATCAGAACACTTCTGACTAACAACTGGGAATTATTGATTCAGTACCTTTTTACAGCGCCGTGATTTTGTTTTATTAATATAAAATACACTATATTATAATACAATATAATACCCAATAACAAGCCTGATACACTGCGCAGCGATTCGCATCTGTGGTGATTCTGGTAGTATGCGAGCGTGCGTTATTGTGAGGTAACGACACAGGTTTATCAGGGGTTTTGTTTTCAGTAGCAATAGGGGGTCGCCTTAGTTATTTTGTATACGCTGTAGGATTTATCGTTTTATTTCTTGGTAGCAGTTCATGTTGGAGATTGCCATTTCGGTTCCACCAAATGCACAACATGATTTTTTTAGGGTGTAAACCAACTTTCGAACGGGATATTCCGAGACATTCTCTGGTCTTTTTTAAAACAGGCTCCATTTCTCGTCACCTGTAACAGTGTTCCAAAGGAATCGCCTGTGCCTAGGACCAGACGGAAATGGGCCAGCAATAACGAACACGCGGTAATTCGTTGATTTTTGATGGTGTCGTTTATAACACGTGGTACCCATGTGTCCAATTTTTGCATTTTATTTAGGGAATACAAATGGCGGACAGTGGTTGCGTGACCGAATTCCGTAATTTGTGCCTATCCCCGCGTTGTTTGACTAGAATTATTGGGAATAAACTGATTTAGCCTGTTTTTACCAAAAATGTGAGGTATTCCAGAAAATGGTTCATTTCCTTGTCGGAAACGAGAAAACCATTTCCGTGTTGTCTTTTCGGTAAATGCTTCCCTTCTGTACATGCTAAAAACTCTTCTCGTGGCTTCTGCGGCGCTACGTTCTTTATCATATTAGAAAACCTAAATGTGCTGACAGTTTCCTTTTTCTCTGCTTGACACTGCATGGTGATTATCTTCGAAAATGGTGAAAACGAGCTGTTAGCAACTCACGAGCTTACATTCGCAACAATCCAAATTGAAGAAAAACAAGTGAATAACTAAGAATGAAGGCTTCACGATGCAGTGGCGCCAACCCACTGGAGAACGGCACTGACTTATGCACCGACCCAAAACTACGTTGTGCCAAACGACGTACACTGCGTTTCCTCTACAATCGCCTGACCTCTTGGGACATGCCATCTGACGGGGTTGTTTATTGCGCGGCAGAATGCTCCAGCAGTTTGTCGAGAGCAGTAGAGTGCGCAGCACGGTTCTCCGAAGCGTAGCGCGCTGCTGCGGGAGGCACCGGAGGCGGCGTTATGGGCGCACAAATCGCATTAAGAGTCGCCGTGCGCAAACCACGTTACGTCAGCCCAGCCGGTGGCGCGACCCCTATGCCGGGGTGGCGATGCGAGCCACTCCCTCAGCTAGCTGGCGGCTGCTCTGAGCCGGTCGCTCTCAACCTCCCTTATTTTGATGTGCAACCTCAGCAACATCTCACTCGTCTCGTTATTTTCTCTACAGCACTTATATACACTGCCTGACTAAAGAAAAAAACAGGTGAAACATCCAGACGATTTATAAGAGTCGAGGGGCATGAAAGGGAAGCAGTGCTTGGGAAAGGAGTGAGACAGGGTTGTAGCCTCTCCCCGATGTTATTCAATCTGTATATTGAGCAAGCAGTAAAGGAAACAAAAGAAAAATTCGGAGTAGGTATTAAAATTCATGGAGAAGAAGTAAAAACTTTGAGGTTCGCCGATGACATTGTAATTCTGTCAGAGACAGCAAAGGACTTGGAAGAGCACTTGAACGGAATGGACAGTGTCTTGAAAGGAGGATATAAGATGAACATCAACAAAAGCAAAACGAGGATAATGGAATGTAGTCAAATTAAATCGGGTGATGCTGAGGGGATTAGATTAGGAAATGAGACACTTAAGGTAGTAAAGGAGTTTTGCTATTTAGGGAGTAAAATAACTGATGATGGTCGAAGTAGAGAGGATATAAAATGTAGACTGGCAGTGGCAAGGAAATCGTTTCTGAGGAAGAGAAATTCGTTAACATCGAGTATAGATTTAAGTGTCAGGAGGTCGTTTCTGAAAGTATTTGTATGGAGTGTAGCCATGTATGGAAGTGAAACATGGACAATAACCAGTTTGGACAAGAAAAGAATAGAAGCTTTCGAAATGTGGTGCTACAGAAGAATGCTGAAGATAAGGTGGGTAGATCACGTAACTAATGAGGAGGTATTGAATAGGATTGGGGAGAAGAGAAGTTTGTGGCACAACTTGACCAGAAGAAGGGATCGGTTGGTAGGAAATGTTCTGAGGCATCAAGGGATCACCAATTTAGTATTGGAGGGCAGCGTGGAGGGTAAAAATCGTAGAGGGAGACCAAGAGATCAATACACTAAGCAGATTCAGAAGGATGTAGGTTGCAGTAGGTACTGGGAGATGAAGAAGCTTGCACAGGATAGAGTAGCATGGAGAGCTGCATCAAACCAGTCTTAGGACTGAAGACCACAACAACAACAATGGTGAGTTTATACAATATATAGTTGATATAAGGCAAATGATTTTGTACAGTATACATATGATATTAGACAATATTAAACCTTAAAGTCCGTGTTTTTCGACCAGTTAATTAAGTTGGGTGTGAGAATGAACAAGTCATCGGGAATTCCAGGGTATGAATGAACTGGACAGCGTTGGACTAAATGTTCAATTGTCTGTTCTTCTTGATGACATTCACACATTGGTGAACTGATCCAGCCCCATTTGTACCTGACGTGCCTACAACAACCATGTCCAGTCCTTAACCTGTTGAGGCGGCACCAAAGGTTCCTCGGTAGGTCAAAACCTTTTGGCTTCTTTGTGGGATCAAGGTGATGGGCTCTTGTTCCGAATGTTTTTGTTGACCATTCATGCTTCCAGCTTTCATTTACATCAAAACCATCCGCAATGAGTTGTCCTGCAGTAACACTTGCTGGTCTTCTTGATCGCAATCGTTGCTGTGGCGGATGACAGAATTCCTGGTGCAGTGGTAGAGAGGGTGATGCAGAGATTTTCTTGGCCTCCCTCAGTTGAGCTTGTTTCCGCCTTAAGTGAGGTGGAGGGATGTGACTCAGTACTGGTAACCAGTGGCATGGGGTTGATTTGATGGAACCAGTAATGCAGCGCATTGTGTCGTCAACTTTTGTGTGTACCGTCTTTACATGTACACTTTCCAACAAGACCGCTGCACAGTACTCGGCAGCAGAGTACACAAGACTGATGCCAGGTAAACGCAGTCAGCAGGGTGGTACCACTGAGCTTATGTAGTATGTTGTTCCTAGTAACAACTTTATGAGAAAGCTTGGTGATGTGCTCTTTGTAGCTCAGGGTTCTATCTAGAGTGATTCCGATATATTCTGGGAAAGGATTGTACCTCAACGTTTGTCCATTGAGCAGAACTCTTGGTTTGTAGTTCGTAACACTATTCGCTAGATGGAAACAAGAGACTTCAGTTTTTGATGTGCTTGGGATCAATTTCCGGGTCTTAAAGCAAGTTGACATCTTCAAACTTGACAAACCTGAAGACAGCCCTGAAAGCTACCGCCCTATAGCACTGCTCAGTTGTAGATTCAAACTTTTGAAACGAGCCCTCCTAACCAGAATAGCACCGTTCATCGAGGCTGCTACCCCTACTGAACAAGCTGGCATCAGACAAGGACGCAGCTGCACCGATCAAGTTCTTGCCCTAACTACCCATACTGAAGCAGGTTTTGAAGGCCATCTGAAATCAACAGCTGTCTTCATCGACCTGACAGCCGCGTATGATACTGTCTGGCGACAGGGACTGATATACAAGTTACTGCAAATTGTACCAAGTTGAGAAATTGTGGATCTAAATCCAGCATGCTTAGCGAAAGGCAATTTGAAGTTTTTCTAGGCAGCTCTAAAAGCCACAAACGGAAACTAAATAATGGACTACCACATGAATCTGTTTTAGCTCCATCACTATTCCATTTATACATTAGTGATTTACCAACCACAATATCAACTAAATTCATCTATGCTGATGACATAGCACTGGTAGCACAGAGCATTAATTTAGCAGGTGAACGAATTCTTACGGAGGATCCAGACGATAAGGACGAATGTCTACGTAACTTTGCACACATCCACACCATCGGCAGGTATGTAAACGGCTTACAGTTGCAGTTCTCTGTGACAGGTAGAAACGGCCACCAGAGTGCATTAGTGTTGTTACTGCTGAATGGAGGCTTAACGCCTGCAGTGTCGGCAATCAACGTCGCATCTGCGCTTCGAAAAGGCCTAACACACAGGGGCCAGTTTTTCCGTAAGGTACAGAGCCGTGCTGTGACTGTCAACCAGAAGACAGCCTAAGTGTCAATACAGGCCGCAGACCGCACAGAGCTACTCTCTTCTGCAAGGCATGGAATAGAAAATAGGCTTCGCTGAATCCTAGTGGCAGGGGCAGGCGCCGATTCCACAAGGATTCCATCAATCAGGGTTCTCACTTGAGAGCCACCTCCATGACGTCAATGCCATTCACATCTGATTTAGTGACCCCTGGAGTTGCCAGGCGTGGAGTGTTCGTGGTCTCCTCGCCAAAGAAGAAGGGGATTTTGTCGTTGTGGTAGACTTGAGGACTTGTAAATTTATCCCTCTTTAACTTTCACATGGCTACACACTGCACTTAGACAAATTTGCTTCCTTCGTGACTTAAACTTCGTTCCTTGAATCTGTACTTTAACACCGAGCATCCTACAGGATTTTGCAGTTTATAAAGTGTGCGTGTTAAAGTTAGTCCGCAGCTCGTGGTCGTGCGGTAGCGTTCTCGCTTCCCGCTCCCGGGTTCCCGGGTTCGATTCCCGGCGAGGTCAGGGGTTTTGTCTGCCTCGTGATGACTGGGTGTTGTGTGATGTCCTTAGGTTAGTTACGTTTAAGTAGTTCTAAGTTCTAGGGGACTGATGACCATAGATGTTAACTCCCATTGTGCTCAGAGCCATTTGAACCATTTGAACGTGTTAAAGTTAGACAGTATGACAATCCAACTGGCCTTCAGCCACCAGAAGCATTATTGTTCTATTTCAGAAAAAGACTTATTTTGTGTTTTGTTTCAACCCATATCAGAGTAGACATGCTATTAATCTTTGATAAACAAACTTATTCCGTCACTGTTACTCGGATATTTTTTGTACCGCTCTTGGTGTACTTATCAGTTACCTGTCATGGCAGGGTGTATAAGGAGTGTGAACAGTGTCAGATATTCAGTGAGGGAAATGCCGCATACCAGTGTGAGGCAGCTTTACCAGCACCTGACACAGTTTAAAAGGGGCGTCACTGAGGGTCTCTGTTTCCCCTCCACCACTGTCCCTGCCATCGGAGACCAAGTAATGGATTTCCTGCAACATTCGGTGTCTTTCTGCACCATTAGTCGATTAACAACAACTTGACTTAGATATTATCGTTCCATGCATACGTTGACTTAAATACCAGACGACAGGCGATTGCATTTCCAATGATACCGTGACTGGAAGGAACTGAATGCTGATGAATGACGTTGCACTGTGTTCCGTACTATCCCAGGCGACGATCTTCGGTGAGTATGGCGGCATCCTGGGTCAAGGTACCATTCCACCTCTAAATAAGTTGATTGACAAAATCTAACATTAAGACGACATTGATCACGTATCGAAACACGGCAGCGGCTCATCATGAATTTCCACCCGAGGAAGGCGGTGAGGACGAAGAACACACCTCACTGACTGTCACTTGGTCTCCAGATCGTATCGGTAGCACCAGGTCTCATCTGCTGATGTGGATGTCTCATCTAATGTAATCATGCAGATGTTCAACAACGCATGACCACAGAGCTTCGAGTGATTACACAAGGAGAATTTTCTGAGCGTTTCCGACAGCTTTACAGCCGATGTAGGAAGTTTGTTATAGCTGACAGTGATTACTTTGAAGACCAATAAAGGTCTTTTGTTCGTTACTCTTGTTTGCTCTATTTTCTGAGACTATTCAACGAAATTCTCAGGCGCACCTTGAACAAAGAAGATCATGCTCAGAGCACTCTTAAGTCTTGATCAAGTTTTTGGGATGACCTGGAGGTCAGATTTGAGGACGACGTTGAAGCAATTCAGATGCGTACTGCTAAGTTACCGGTAGGTTCTATCTGCAAGCGCGTGTTATAGAAATGCTACTTGAAGTCAGATGGGAACTCCTGAGCAAAAACTCAGAAACTCAGAACAAGCCTGCCAACATACATCTCGGGTAAGGATCAGACTATAGTGGAAGCATCTAGATAGTCGTTTCTTTCTTGCTTCATTCTCGAGTGCAAGATCAAAGGGAATGACATTACTTAATCCTCATAGTTTGCCAAATGCTTCCCAGACTGTCCATTCCTTTCTACTTCTTCATTTTCCTATGTTTATTTTATTGTGACTGCCTGTTTACGCCACATAATCTGTTGTTAAATCTTGTCAAGAACTAGTTTTATTTCATTGGGATTTTAATTAAATTTAAATGGTTGTGTAGGCTCTGTTTTTCGAGTTTGTTGTCAATAATTTTGCTTGTTCCCTACATTTATATTTATCCAGTCTTCAGTTTTTTATCTTTTTAATTGCGGTAACGATGCACTGTCGAAGATGACATATATTCTGTGCTCGTGCCTCAGTGTAGATGAGTAACATCTTTCAAAATTTTGTTTCCAAGTATTGTAACCCCTTCGACGATAATTTGTTAAAAACATGGGACGGAAGAATCAGTTAACATGAAAAAAGGAACTATTTGCAATCTAAGGAGTAGAGTTGTAGGAAATGAGGTTATCACACTTTGCTTAGTTTCAGTGGATCACACCATATCGCAAATTACACACGAATTCGAGTTTCCGAAGCCTAAAGTGTATGGAGGATCTTCAGTGTCTCAGAATGAGTGTCTCCCATGAGCGCACAGGGGTGGTCGGTCACAAGACAGTGTCATATGGACGGACGCCACGTTGCCACCACAGAGCCACACGGAGCAGCCCCCGATCAACTCTGGCAAGCAAACATCACAAACCTGACCTGATATTTATGGAGTAAAAAAGCACACTTGCAAGCAATAGGTTCCATCTGAAAATTTGGGCCATAATTCTGACAATACGCAGTTATGACCTTCTGAAAGTACGTCTTTTAAACTTTCCCGTGCACCTGTTCTTTGTCACTCGCTCTCCCCGACAGCGCAGTACTGTACATCGAGATGAGTAAGGGGTTTGTGAAATACTTTTTTCACCTTGTTAAAATGTATGTTTCATTGCGTCGCGTTTTCTAACCTGTAACTGACGCCAGAAATATCTTTGCACTGAACATTCTTATACTGCACTAACTTAGGGCCCGCTGCTTCACTCGCGTAGAATTAATGGCCTACAGATATTTTTGTTTTGTTTTTAATTAATATAATTTTTATGTTGTTCACAAACTGCAAAACCTTCTAAGCTTTTCACGCTATTTAAGATCATATAGTGAAGAGTCAGAAAAACTAGTACACCTGCCTAATATCGCGTGGCGCCCCCGCGAGCACGCAGAAATGCCGCAACACGACGTGGCATGGACTCGACTAATGTCTGAAGCAGTGCTGGAGCGAACTGTTACCATGAATCCTGCAGGGCTGTCCATCAATCCGTAAGAGTACAAGGGGGTGGAGATCTCTTCTGAAGAGCACGTTGCAAGGCATCCCAGATATGCTCAATAATATTCATGTCTGAAGAGTTTGGTGGCCAGCGGAAGTGTTTAAACGCTGAAGAGCGGAGCCACTTTGTAGCAATTCTGGACGTGTGGGGTGTCGCATTGTTCTGTTGGAATTGCCCAAGTCCGTCGGAATGCACAATGGACATGAATTGATGCAGGTGATCAGGCAGGATGCTTACGTACGTGTCATCTGTCCGAGTCGTATCTAGACGTATCAGGTTTCCTATATTACTCCAACTGCACATGCCACACACCATTACAGAGCTTCCACAAGCTTGAGCAGTCCCCTGCTGACATGCAGGGTCCATCGATGCATGAAGTTGTCTTCATACCCGTACCCGTCCATCGGCTCGATACAATTGGAAACGAGACTCGTCCATCCAAGCAACATGTTTCCTGTCATCAACAGTCCAATGTCGATGTCGACGGCCCAGACGGCGTAAAGCTTTGTGTTGTGCAGTTATCAAGATTACACCAGTGGACCTTCGGCTCCGAAACCCCATATCGATGATGTTTCTTTGAATGGTTCGCACGCTGACACCTGTTGATGGCCCAGCATTGAAATCTGCAGCAACTTACGCAAGTGTTGCACTTCTGTCATGCTCAACGATTCTCTTCAGTCGTCGTTAGTCCCGTTCTTTCAGGATCTTTTCCGGCCGCAGCGATATCGGAGATTTCATGTTTTACTGGATTCTTAATATTCGCCTTACACTCGTGAAATGGTCGTACGGGAAAATCCCCACCTCATCGCTACCTCGGAGATGCTGTGTCCCATAGCTCGTGCGCCGACTATGACACCACGTTCAAACACTCTTAAATCTCGATAACCTGTCATTGTAGCTACAGTAATCGATCTAATAACTGCGCGAGACTTATATTACAGTATACAATATGAATATACACGTGAATCGAATGGTCGAATGTTCCTATCACTTGGCAATTGCGAATTTTGAATGTAACGTAGAAATTTATAAATGAAAGATTGCAATTAAATAAAACCTACAGGTACTATTTTTAAAGACTTTAAAAGGTGAGCACGATAGCAGAAGTACCTTTAAGAATTCCGTTTATTACTGTTAAACACTCATTAGATGTCCGCCTCCATATCACAGCGGTAGCGTTAGTGCCTACCACGCAAGGAGGCCTGGGTTCGATTCTCGACAGGGGACTCGGTGTTGTGTGTCCTTCATCATCATTTTTATCATCATTGACACGCAAGTCGCCGAACTGGCGTCAACTAAAAAGACTTGCAATACGGCGGCCAAACACCGAAGGGGATATCCCGGCCAATAAATGCTATACGATCATTGGTGTCGATGGTCCAGCAATAAAATAAAATATGCGTTGAATAACAGGGAAACAATAGATTCTTACCTCATGTGATCAGTTTTGAACAACACAATAGCTCGCGAGATATTCACTTCTAAACGCATACTACGTCTTCACTCCAGAAGCCGCGGAAATCTCACAAGTGCCCAAGTCGGCACTACGATCTCCCGCGACCTCGAGCATACTGCCCAACCAAGTATTTCCTGCGATCATCTGTTGCGTTTTCCCATCGAGCACTCTCTGTGTCCTCTGTGACCCGATGCTCCTCTCCCACTTCCATACAGTCTCTCCATTCCTCGGTAGTCGCCGAACGTAGTAACGAGCGCTGTGATTGGCTAGAGCGCTCCCACCATGTCTCCAAGCCAACGCACTCTCACAAACATGTTGAAACACATACGAAATACTGGATTTGCATTTAAATAACTAACTACAGCTGGACCACGAACACGGTCTAACACACATTATTAAATACATAAACAAATCAACTAAACATATTTCGAAGGAATTGCTAGCAAAAGTAGGCCAGTAGCCTTATGTGTCTGTGCTTTCTAAAACACAGTAAATATTTGACCAATTTCTTCACGAATAGTATATATCGGATATAAACAAAGACAGAGACGAATAAATATATTTATAAGCATGCTGTTACCGTTTTTTCGTGTAACTGTGGAGTACTTATGGCCTGACGCGATCAATAGTAATTGGCCACTTTGACCTCCAATAACACATGTACTATTCAAGTTACATTCCTGTAATTCATACCAGTTTAGGTTTAGACTACAGAAGAATGCTGAAGATTAGATGGGTAAATCACATAACTAATGAGGAGGTATTGAATAGAATTGGGAGGAAGAGGAGTTTGTGGCACAACTCGACAAGAAGAAGGGACCGGTTGGTAGGACATGTTCTGAGGCATCATGGGATCACAAATTTAGCATTGGAGGGCAGCGTGGAGGGTAAAAATCGTAGAGGGAGACCAAGAGATGAATACACTAAACAGATACAGAAGGATGTTGGTTGCAGTAGGTACTGGGAGATGAAGAAGCTTGCACAGGATAGAGTAGAATGGAGAGCTGTATCAAACCAGTCTCTGGCCTGAAAACCACAACAACAACAACAATAGATTTCTAAAGAGTCATCGATCGAGAAAATCGGATGAACTATTTAGATTCTGGAAATTCGTTGCTAGGTGTTATTGTATAATTTACAGTCAGATACTAAATTTTCAATTAATAAAGATATTGAAAATCTGATTACACCATCAGAATTTTCGTGCAAGATATCATGATTCTTCTGGCTATTATTAATTTCTATATGAACAGTGAAATGTCTGCCATTATGGTTTCACAAAGTCCGCCATCTTTGGCACTCCCGACATACAAATCTCTTTCATCGACACAAAGCACAGTTCTCAACAAACCGTCAACATGGAATTCCCAGCAACGCGCTCGGTCTGGACCACGAGCTGGGGCTACCCCTCTTGCTCCGGCTAACGTTTGGCACCACGTGGTTGCTGACGACCCCTGGCTTGCCTAGTGGCCTGAGCGGGCACGCCAACTCCGGACTTAGAATATTTTCAGGGCGCCACAACTCGCCCATTACCGCACATTGTCAAGTTGGTGATGTCCACTAGTGAGTCAGATGGGCACCGAGCTGAATGCGGGGTGCCAGGAACCCTTTCCCACCTTGATCTTACGTACTGAAGTACGCCACAAAGACTTCTGCACCCGACAGTGTAGGCCTACATCGAATCCGACGCCTCACCATGACTTGTGGCCACAGTGTATCGTCCTTGCTAAGGCGCCGAATACGTGTTGAGGTATTGAACATAGTTGATGTTCCTGGCGTTAATAAATCAGTTCCGGATGTGAGAAAGAAGAGCTTTGGAACAGCTGTGTGCTGTGCTGTGGGTAGTGAGATGTGCGCACACACGGAGCGAGGCCCTGTTTGCCGTGTCACCCACAACAGGGTCAGCACTCTCCAAGTCCGGGCCAGCTGCGGGTCCGGAAATTAACGGCGCCCCGAGCAACGACTAGCCAAGGCCCGGTACACGACGCAGCCGGTATAGGCAGCGATATATTTATGGGCTGTTCAGAAGCAGACCACTTATTATTTGTTTTGTTTTCTGCATTAACTTACCGACAGGCCTCTGGCTGCAAATTATAAGCATATTAATTCGCCATTTGGGGAGAGTGGCGACTTGATTCTAACTCAGAGAAATTTGTTTCCTTGTGGTTACCGCATGCACAGCTCGCCGATTCATTTCTTGAGCCTGAAAATTACAAGTGATGAAAAAATTAAACAAGGCGGCCATTAGTGCAAGCCATCTGGAGAGAAAGGTACAGCTAAACATGGTCATATGTATTGTACTACCTGTTAAAAGGCTTATGGAGATCTGAGACACGTGGTAAATGGAGGAAACGGAAATAAATGTCGAGGAAAATGACTCACACCTGGATGAGGTCTGTCTGAGTTTCTCTGGAGAGGAGGGAACAGTTGAACAGGGTCATATGTATTGTACTACCTATTAAAAGGCTTATGAAGATCTGAGACAGGCGGTAAATGGAGGAAACGGAAATAAATGTCGAGGAAAATGACTCACACCTGGATGAGGTCTGTCTGAGTTTCTCTGGAGAGGAAGGTACAGTTAAACAGGGTCGTATGTATTGTACTACCTGTTAAAAGGCTTATGGAGATCTGAGACACGTGGTAAATGGAGGAAACGAAAATAAATGTCAAGGAAAACGATTCACACCTGGATGAGGTCTGTCTGAGTTTCTCTGGAGAGGAAGGTACAGTTAAACAGGGTCATATGTATTGTACTACCTGTTAAAAGGCTTATGGAGATCTGAGACAGGTGGTAAATGTAGGAAACGAAAATAAATGTCAAGGAAAATGATTCACACCTGGATGAGGTCTGTCTTAGTTTCCCTATATTTTTCGGCAGCGTCTTACAAAACAAGACCAACATAGAAGGCGGACTCTCTAAGGAACAAAATAAACGAAAGTCCACTAGTATTGGAGATATTCCAAGGTCACAGCCGACATACGAGGTCCGTTCAGAAAGTAAGGTCCGATCGGGCACGAAATGAAAACCATAATGAACATCTGGTGAAGCTTTGCACAGATACGTCGGGCGGTGTGTCTAGCACGCCCGCCGATCGCATTACGTCGCTCTTTTCAGTTCTGAGTGCACAATGGGCACGTAAAGGCGCCTAGAAAGTAGTGTCTCCTGCGAAGTGTGAGGGCCTAGTGAGAGATTTCGCCTGATGTCATGCAACCCACATAATATAACTGTTATGCGCTTAAGTCTTCATAACACTTCTAGTCCGTAGTGCAGCGGCAATGAGGATGCTCCTGCAGCGTTTTGGATGGGAAGAGTTTGAGCACCCACTATACAGCCCGTAATTGGCTTCCCGTAAGTTTTATCTCTGCTCACATGAACCGCTGGTTATAAAGACAACATTTTGGCACAGACAAAGAGCTGTAGGCCAGCGCAGAGAAGTGACGGAAAGCACTGGCGGCTGCCTTCTATGACGAGGGTATTGGAGAGTTGGTACAACGCTACGACAAATGTCTAAGTCGGTGCGGCGGCTATGTACAGAAATAACTGGAAGCCGAAGCTAACTGTTGCAATTAAAACATTTTTGATTTTCTCAATGAATTCCATTTCGCGACCGATCGGAACTTATTTTCCGAAGAGCCCTCGTAATGCATGAAATACTCGTGCTGAAAAATAATGCCTTAGAATTTTATGGGAAAACCCTTAAAGTTTTTTAAAAATAAAACAAACTTTATTATCATTCTACATCTCTATTCTTTGTGTCTACATACCTATATCTCAAACATAGTCAACCTGACGACTAATTCATTTCTCCCAACGAGAGACCACTTTGTTGATACCGTTAATATAGAATGTTTGACTTTGTTGACGGAGCCAGAACCACACCTCTGCTTGCACCGCTTCGCCACTATCAAAATAAAACGTTCGAAGGTTTTCTTTAATGTTTCGAAAATAGTTGAAAATCGGATGGATCCATTTCGCGACTGTATGGAACATGATCGATGACAAGGAACTCAAGTCGTCGTTGTGTTGCGGGTGATACAGCTGTTGCGTGTGGTCTGCCATTGTCATGCTGAACGATTGGGTGCTACAAGTGTGGGCGAACTCTGAATTCGAAACTCGCACACTGACGTGGTTACGTTACACACCGCCGTGTTACACGCTAGAAGACATGAAGACATGAAGAAAACAGATGTAGACTGTGAACTATGTTTTTTGTGTATAAAGTTATAAAAGTTTTCATATAAAAATGCTAAGGCATTACTTTTCATCATACCCTCGTATTAGTGCAAGGGGTAAGGAAAAATTGTAGCCATTAGTCACATTCTTGGGCTTCAGTTTCGCAAGGAAGACGTATATCCTGTAAAATTCCTCACAACACTCTAAGATTATGCTCGTCTGAAAACTATTGAAACATGTGAGTTTCGTCCAACTCAGAGTGACTAAATAACTGTTACAAAAGAACTTCGATGCCCATGCTGCGTAGAACACTTATGATCGCTGTACAGCCTCGTCTTTGAGGCAGCTAACAGTGAAGAGTTGATCGGCGCGATTTTCGTTAGGGGAGACCAGGAGTGGAAGGTACTAGTTGTTTCCCGCCTCGTACTTTTTACCGAATACTTAAGGCATCGGCCATAGGCCTCATGACAGATGTAAACTACCCTACTGCTATACGGTTCTGTATGTACCTCATAGGTTGTACAATACAGTCGACAGTCTCACTTCACATTCAAAATGGCATGAGACAAGTGCTATCAACCTTCCCGACTTTCTTAGGCTTTCTGACCATTTCACGCTCGAAAAACTTTGGTTCGTTGGTTGGATCGGTGAAACGCTGGAAGATCATTGCTTAGACGAGGTTGGCAATAATAAAGTGTTTAAAAAACACTTTTTCATTTGGCTGTAAATGGAGTCTTTGTTCAATCTGCGAATTAGTGTTAAACTTAAACTTATGAAAGGTATCACAGGCCTGCAAATTAACTAAAGTGATAATGCAGCCTTATACAGTCTGTTACCGAAACGTTAGCGGGCAGATTCCACCAAAGTCTTCTTTTTCACTTTACTCACGGGTTCACCAGAACACCTCCGTATTCTTTCCTCCCCACTCACCGAATCCCACTCGTCATATACAGGTGAAACGGTCCAGTTTCTTATAATTTAGTCGCTGGAGTGGCTACTTGCTCGATCGCCACTTCACCCGCATTATAATTACCACCGACAAATAGAAAAGCACAACAGTTTACTAATACCCTTAGTCTCTTGTCGATTATTCCCGTCCACAGCTCGTGGTCGTGCGGTAGCGTTCTCGCTTCCCACGCCCGGGTTCCCGGGTTCGATTCCCGGCGGGGTCAGGGATTTTCTCTGCCTCGAGATGACTGGGTGTTGTGTGCTGCCCTTAGGTTAGTTAGGTTTAAGTAGTTCTAAGTTCTAGGGGACTGATGACCATAGATGTTAAGTCCCATAGTGCTCAGAGCCATTTGAACCATTTTTTTTTTATTATTCCCTCCATCCCATCTCTCTCTCTCTCGTCCTTTCTTCTGATCTTTTTTTCATCACTTTCAATAACTACCTGTTTCCCATTCCTCACCAACATGAAACCAACCAACTACCTGCCTCAGAACTGTTAATAACACTTTTCAAGGATGGATGCGCATTTTCGCAAAACTCTGAAGATATCCAGCCTCGGCCACATCTCACTGTTCCTTTTTTTAAGTCACCTGGCCGTGAGTTTTTCCAGTGACGAGAAAATTCCCCTCATATTGCAGGGTACCTGTTACAGAGTTAGCGCTCCCAGGAGCAGTCGTTAAGCCGCTGCTCTAAGCCAGCTAGCGGAAACGTCGTCAGAAAGCCCTCTAGACCTGCTTATCTGCCTGTCCCAGTGGAAGTTCTTACAGCAGGCACCTGCAGAAAATACCCATGGCACACCATTTCTATTTCTCGTCGAGTTGCACGATAACTTTTTACAACGTACCACAATGGTGTAAGTCGAAACGAACAATTGCATATAGAGCACTTGTGGTCTATTAACTTGGGAAACTACCTGGAACTAGCCTACAAAAACCACCTAAACTACAGTGTAGGCCGATCGCGGTGGCCGAGCGGTCCTGAGCGCTTCAGTCCGAAACCGCGCGACTGCTACGGTCGCAGGTTCGAATCCTCGGACATGGATGTGTGTGATGCCCTGGTTAGTTAGATTTAAGTAGTTCTAAGTTCTATGGGACTGATGACCTCAGATGTTAAGTCCCATAGTGCTCAGAGCCATTTGACCCATATGAACAGTGGTTCCGTGTGGTGCGACATTTCCACTACTCTCTCACTCTCTTCGCGTGAACTGTTAGTGCTAGAGAAGAAATGAACAGGAAATTTTTGTCGGAAGTTTAGTATATTTTTATTTTGTTTTGGCCACGATTTTAGAGCTACTCAAGAAAAACGTAAACAACTGATCTTCAAGTGCACCCTTATCCCCACCTCTACCCTCCAACCGGTCAGGATTTTTAGTATGCTGTTCATGACACCTTCTCCTACCGCTATACAAAACTTTGCGACTGCACGAATAATTATATGTATTTGACATTTTTTGGTCTTCAATAACCCGCTATTACACCAGTAGCTTAGTCGTGCACTTACAAATTGTAAAATTGACGTTTGTGTAAATTTTGTGAATTTTAACAGTAAAAAATTGCCACATAAATCGATTTGTTTGTGTAACCTTTTTACTACGAATCTACTATGCTTATAAGCGATGAGTTCAGACAGAATTGTAAAAGTAATGATCGAATTGTAAAAGTAATTAGTTTTTGCTTAAAGTTTACACAAATCGTTTTCCTTTCATTATTCTTACGGGAAAGTTTCTAGCCGGCCGCGGTGGTCTAGCGGTTCTAGGCGCGCAGTCCGGAACCGCGCGGCTGCTACGGTCGCAGGTTCGAATCCTGCCTCGGGCATGGATGTGTGTGATGTCCTTAGGTTAGTTTGGTTTAAGTAGTTCTAAGTTCTAGGGGACTGATGACCACAGATGTTAAGTCCCATAGTGCTCAGAGCCATTTGAACCATTTTTGAAAGTTTCGATTAATGATATTAACGCAATAGTTGACTAATCCATTTCTATTAGGAACCCAGTTAACGAAGACCAGAAAAAGTCGAATATGGGAAATAATTTGTGTAGTTGCAAATTTTTGTACAGTGGTAGCAGGGAGTGTCATGGACCTACCAAAAATCCTGACGTAGCAGGGGAGGGGGGGGGGGGGGGGGAAGAGAAGGAAGGGGGTGTCGGAGGTAACAGTGTGCGGTGCGGTGCGTTTGAAGGTAACTTTTTACGTTTTTCTTCTAGCGAACATGCATTCGAGCATAAAATTATACTGTATTAAATGTCTTACAAAAATTGTGGTAGTCATTTTCTCTCTGGAGCTAGTATTTTGAAGGAAGAGAGTGGGACAGCATTGAAACTCTCGCGTGAGGCGCCTGTGCTGTACCTCAGGTGGCCAGAACTGCCTGGTATGAAACTGTTCATCTCAACCTCCTCTACTGTGTACACTGTAAACAGTTATAGTTTATATCGTGTGTAGCAAAAGAAGATAAACCAACTTCAGGTAAACTCATACAGCGGACGCTTTCAGGGCCGGTGTATGTGTATATGTCTGCTTGGTGGTTATTACGGCCTTCAGGCAATAGTTCACGGCTATGGAGGCTACTGATGTTAAGCTTGTAAACTGCTGAGTCTTTATAACGTCTGAAGATGTCTGCAGCTCCAGGAGTCGAAACGTTAGCCAGAGGACTATGCACGGGATCACGGCCTGATGCTCACAGGAAATTCTGGTGAACCGTGTTTGATATCTTTTTCAATGAGTTTACGTATGACTACAAGACACACTGCAAAGGATAAGTTTTCACTTGCCTGCAGCATGTTCTAACAAGGAACCCTTGGAGTGTGAGGTGGCTAAAGGCCAATGATGTTTACGGCATTCGACGTCCCACATGCCACTACAGTATTGGCTGATAATGGCAACATGGGTCAGGATTGGAGGTATCCAATGGTGAGCACAGCATGAGGCTACGGAGCTTAGTTGAACTACTTAGTCGACGAGTAACTCACAACAGAGCTGCAGTGCTAGTGGTGTTGGTACAAAGCAGAGAAATGGCAACGATGAACAAAGAAAACATTGCTTTATATCTACAATAACAGTTGTCGAAATTGACATTTCGTCAGAAAGGAACCCAAGGAGTTTCGCAGGTTGAGAAAGAAGTGCCCGAAGAAATACTAGCGTTTCTGCTAGATGAGTCAGTGGAGTCTGTAGTGTCGTATGCGCTCGTCTGCGCGGACAATGTACATGAAGACTGCAATGACAACGATACGTGCTTAACAAGTGAAAGTGATATTGAAACAGGTGACGAGCCACGTAATTCATCATCCTTGTCGGACAGGGCGTCAAAATCCCATCTGCATTGAAACGTAGTAAAGGACAATCGTTGTCCAAATATCGGGTATTAAACACAATTACGGACATGTAAGATCATCCAATAGTAAAAAAATCAGTTATTAACACATTTTGACTAGATCCGTGGCAATATGACCGTGTAGTACGTAAGAAAAACTGCGGATATTCAAGGGAGGACAAAGCGCACTTGTTACAAAAAGTGGAATTTGCGTGTTTAAAGGATGCTCGATACAATTTAGAGCATGTACATGATAATGCCTACTACTTTAAGCACCTCAAACTGAGCGCGATAATGATTGCAGTGATTTCAAGAGAAGTAGTGGATAGCTGCTTAACTTCAAACAGTGCTAAGGAATTTGAATAATGAAATTTTAAACAAAACGTCAACTATACAAAGCATAGCTAACTGCGGAATCAGTCCGAACGTTGGTGCATAAGATAAACAGACTTCTCCCATCGTTCAGTAAGGAATTCGCTTTCAACTCTGACCAGTCTGGACTTGAAAAAGCAATGCATATGAAAGGACCCCTGCAAATTAGAGTAGCAAGAGAGTTATATCGAGATCAACTGACATCAGTGCCTTAACGCACTCGTGCACAATTATACCAACTGTTAATCTGGCTAGTACATTGGCTGGAAAGTTATTTATTGTGCTGCGAGAAGTTGGAGGTTCTCTACCACTACGATTCTTTCTCGTGTTTGCGATCTTGGAAGGGCAAGTGGGAATATTTACGTCACAGCAAGCAAGAGTACGAAAATGGGCGAAGAGAACTACAACTACGGTATGACCACTGCGTTTGGCTTATACCTGGTCAAAACAACTTGCTTGATTCCGGATCTGCGTGCATCAATCATACTCCTTTACAGCAAACTGTCCTTGTTGAAAAGTGCGTGACCTGTAACCACAGGATAAACGCAGCCTCTGGGTGTTTGTTCTTCGGTGTCTATAGGTTCGCCTTCGATCTCTGTGGTGCGCACCTTTACGATCGCTGAGGCGCGCCATTTTTCATTCGATGTTCATGGTGCAAGTTAATGGTTTGTTTTGATCATTTCTTGAATGTCGGCAATGTTCATTTTTTGAAGCGTGAAATATACATCCCATAGTAGATTGGTCTCTGCACCTCCGGAGGCTCATTTTCTGTCATCCTCCTAGTGTACGTGGTGAGTCATTAGCAGCTAATAATTTTCCTGTCGTAACTGTAAACACAACGCTTTCAAATGTGACTTCACACTCAAGGCATTCCTTGTGAGACGGAAGCCGTTGATACAGGCATTCAGGTTTCTGCTTTGTGAAGATCTCTTGGTATTTAGGTATACAGTCATGTCTGCAAACTCGTTAACCTGCTTCTGCAGAGATAGTGCAGTTTCGCTGCTGCATTAAGGCGAACCTAATGGCGCACCAGCGGTCGACGTTTCTGCCAGCTAACTGAGCGCCGTTCGCTGCAGCTCGATTGCCCATAAAGAAGTTTCGCGCGTTCCTCCAGGAGCCTCGCAGTCTCGTCACTGCAATTACTGCCCAGCAGCGGCAATTATTGCGGCAGAATGGGTGCGTTAATTGGCAGCCCAAGAAACGACCGACATCAAAGGCCCGCGACTGTCGATTTCGAGGTCCGAAATATTTTGTTAATTCCGGGTAGCAGTTCTCTAAAGACTGCGGCGAAGAACTTTGGAAGTTCGTTAACGTTTAAAGCTATAAAGCTAAATTTAGTAATAAATACATTTCGGGAGCAGGCGCGTTCACTGTTAGTCCCTACGAGTTTCCTTGGTATTACGCCTGCGTCATTGGGTTTCTCTTCATTGTACCATAAAACGGAAAATTGTGTAAAAAACATACAAATTGGAATTATGATCATCAGATTCATAAAAATTTTCAGCAAAAATATATACCTTAACATCACATATGCTTGTTCTTTTTTATTGTTTGTCTACTGAATATTCAAAGCACTTTCATACAGTTAGTTGTCTGCAACAAACAAGGATGTTTTACTTTGCGGCAGTTTCTGCAAAATGGAAACATAAGTCTCACATTAAATGACAGATGTTCGATGTATTTTCTCATTTTATTGCTATAGCAACAACGATAACGAAAAGAGCACCTATGGTATGTGTTTTTGTAGAAACATTTTTGTGGATTCTATGACAATTTACCATCCTGCAAGTTGTTTTATCCTGTATATCCAATTTGATTTCGGCAGATACCGCAGAATAAATTTAGCAAAGTATCCCCTCATATTTAACATCAAACAGCGGGTTTCGTTCGAGGCGTTTGCGATACCTTTCACCGAGTTTTGTGAAATGAGTCACTTCGAATGCGAGACTTCGACGAATCAGGCTGTATATTTAATTAGTATTTATTTTGTGTATTTATTTAAGCTAATCTGATTTGGATCGTCAAGCGCTCTCTTACATCGGACCGGGTTTTCACAGATACACATCACAATTTCAATATGACGGGTAGTATTGTAATGATATGAGTGCCGAAAGTATCAGTATGAGTAAATAATACCAACTGTCAACTAATGATATCTTTGGTGTGACGTCATAAGCGAGTGACTGCGTGTGAGATCGCTCTCCACGTTTTTATATATTTTTAGGTTTCAGATACATATTGTAACGGTTTTTGTGATATTTACTATATAAGTGACTTATTAGTGGTTTCTTCATTCACCTCTGCCTTTCTTGTGTTGTGACCTGATGTTTGTGAGAGTTGCAGCTGTAGCGGCGCATCGAAAGCTAAGTACTAATTAATTGTTTGTGTATAGTGGTTTATTTAGGAACTTTAGTAGTCTTCAACCGGAGTTTTTTGTGGTTTCTGGTGAAGTAATTTCAGAAGAACCTTTTGGGAACTGTTTCCAGCTTCGTTACTGTGTCATTAGACGTTTGATTCTCTTTCTGTATTAGTCTTTTGTTATATTTACATTTGTTGTTTATTAATACTGTTAATAATAGTAGTTACTTCCCTTGTAGAGCAAGTTTGTGATTATTGTAGTCAGTTTTTAACATCTTCTTATTGTAGTAGCGGAACTTAGATAAAGTAAAATTTTACCATGAGTGAGAAGTGTGGGCTTTGCCGTTGGTTCGTGAGTAGTGGATTGCGGTGTGAGACTTGTTCGAAGTATTTTCACTGCGGGGGGGGGGGGGGGGGGGAATGCGATGGGGAAGCCAGGGCATTCTGGTGAGAGCCTCTCCTGGAACTGCAGGTTATATAGCAAGATTAAGTTGATAGAGGAGCAGGAGCGTAAGATCTGGGCCCTTCAGGTGCAGTTGAAAAACGCACAGGAGGAGCTAGATAGGATGAGGAGGGAGAAGGGGGATGGGGAATGGGAGCTGGCTGTTGGCAAGAGATCTGCTAGGAAAAGAAGATTTTCAGATAATTTTACTGTTGGTGTTTACAATAGATATGACCAACTGTCAGAGTCTAGCGGAGAGGAATCTCTAGTAGCTGTAGATGTAGGAAGTATGCAGCAGACCTCAGTAGTTACGGTGGCTATAACAGTAGCAAAGTCGAAGAGGAAGAAGAAGGTTCTGCTGTTAGGTAGTTCTCATGGCAGAGGTGTAGGCCAGCAGTCGCAGGAAGTGCTGGGGAGTGAGTACCAGGTCACCAGCATTGTGAAGCCTAATGCAGGAATGGCTCAGGTGACTGTTAACATAGGGGGGTTATGTAGGGATTTTACTAAAGAGGATCAGGTAGTGACTGTGGGAGGGGCTGGTAATAGTATTGATAGGGATGGGGAGTATAACATAGATGGTGACCTGGAAAATATAGCCACTCAGACTGGCAACACGAATGTGCATTTCGTGGAACTGTTTCAGCGTCACGATCGGCCTCATCTTAATACAGCCGTCAGGCGTAATAACATGAGACTTGGGGGTGCGCTGATGACAGAAAGCATGGGTCACATTTCAGTGGTGTCGGTGGAGTCTATCAGCAGGACGGGTTTCACTAGACATGGCCTGCACCTCAACAGGTATGGGAAGGGGAGGTTGGCAAACCTTATAGGTGACAGCATAGGTGGGGTTGGTGGGATCACTCATGGGAAAATTCCTGCAGTAGTGGGTGTTGGAGCTGCACTTGTTTATATTGAAGTCAGCTGATAGGTATTCCTGCTTAAGGGAAGTCTCTCTAACAAAGGAACCACTTTTGACAAAGCTTAGGTATCCGAGTAATGAGGGAATTAGTATATTTCATCAAAATATACAAGGTATTAGAGATAAAGTTAGTGAACTGCTTATAGATGTTGACTCTGAAATTATTGGTATATCTGAACACTTCTTAAATAAGGAGATAATCCAGAGGCTTCCTTTACCAGGATACAGGTTGTCTGGCAGCTTCTCGAGGAGCTCTTTGCGGTGTGGGGGAGTAGCCATGTATGTGAAAAACGGTATCCCATTTGAGTCAATTGATGTTTCAAAGTACTACACTGAAAAGGTGTTTGAATGTTGTGCAGCTGTCGTTAAATTTAGTGGATCTAAACTTCTTACTGTTGTTATTTATAGATCCCGAGACTCCGATTTCACAACATTTTTGCTAAAGCTAGAGGAGGTTCTTGGTTCACTTTATAGGAAATACAAAAAGTTAGTTATATGTGGTGACTTCAATATTAATTGTATAAGTGATTGTGCAAGGAAGAGGATGCTGGTAGACCTCCCTGATTTATATAATCTTATGCAAACCGTATTCTTTCCAACGAGAGTGCAAGGGAACAGTAGAACAACCATAGACAACATTTTTGTTCATTCCTCATTACTAGAAGGGCATTCTGTTAGCAAAACGGTGAATGGCCTTTCAGATCATGATGCACAAATTTTCACTCTAAAAGATTTTTGTGCTGCATCACGTGTTAAATATAGTCATCAGCTGTTTAGGAAAGCTGATCCAGCTGCTGTAGAGACATTTGTAAACCTCATCAAGGAACAAGAGTGGCAAGATGTTTATAGCGCTGATATAGTAGACGATAAATATAATGCTTTTCTCAAGACTTTTCTCATGCTCTTTGAAAGTTGCTTTCCGTTAGAACGTTCAAAACAGGGTACTAGCACAAACAGGCAGCCTGGGTGGCTGACTAGAGGGATAAGAATATCTTGTAGAACAAAGTGGCAATTATATCAAAACGTTAGAAACAGTCAAAATCTAAATGCAGCAGCCCATTACAAACAATATTGTAAGGTGCTTAAAAATGTTATTAGGAAGGCAAAAAGTATGTGGTATGCAGATAGAATAGCTAAGTCTCAGGATAAAATTAAAACCATATGGTCAGTCGTAAAGGAAGTGGCTGTTCTGCAGAGACAGGTAGAGGATATAGAATCAGTGCGTAGTGGGAATGTCCATGTTACTGATAAGTCGCATATATGTACAGTATTTAAAAATCACTTTCTGAATATAGCAGGTGAACTAAATAGAAACCTAGTCCCAACAGGGAATCATATAGCGCTCTTAGAAAAAGGTGTTCTGAGACTGTTATCTGAAATGTTCCCCATGATACTGACAAGAGGGAGATTGAGTTAATAATTATATCACTAAAGACCAAGAACTCTCATGGATATGACGGGGTATCTAGCAGAATACTGAAGTATTGTTCTATGTTTGTTAGCCCAGTACTTGGCCATATATGTAACTTTTCCTTTAAGAGTGGTCGATTTCCTGACGGATTAAAGTAGTCGGTAGTGAAGCCACTTTATAAAAACGGAGACATTGATAATGTTGACAATTTTAGACCTATTTCTATGCCATCGGTGTTTGCTAAAGTTATCGAGAAGGTTGTATATACAAGGTTACTGGAGCATTTAAATTCACATAATTTGCTGTCAAATGTTCAGTTTGGTTTTAGAAATGGTTTAACAACTGAAAATGCTATATTCTCTTTTCTCTGTGAGGTTTTGGACGGATTAAATAAAAGGTTGCGAACGCTAGGTGTTTTCTTTGATTTAACGAAGGGTTTTGACTGTGTTGACCACAAAATATTACTGCAGAAGTTGGACCTTTATGAAGTAAGGGGAGTAGCTTACAGTTGGTTCGCCTCTTACTTTAAGAACAGAAAGCAGAAGGTAATTCTCCGCAATATTGAGAGTGGTAGTGATGTTCAGTCCCAATGGGGCACTGTTAAGTGGGGCGTTCCCCAAGGGTCGGTGCTGGGGCCACTGCTGTTTCTTATTTATATAAATGATATGCCTTCTAGTATCACAGGTGATTCAAAGATATTTCTGTTTGCTGATGACACCAGCTTGATAGTGAAGGATCTTGTGTGTAATATTGAAACACTATCAAATAATGTAGTTCATGAAATAAGTTCGTGGCTTGTGGAAAATAATTTGATGCTAAATCACAGTAAGACTCAGTTTTTACAGTTTCTAACTCACAATCCAACAAGAACCGATATTTTGATCAGACTGAATGGTCATATTATAAGCGAGACGGAGCAGTTCAAGTTCCTAGGCGTTCGGATAGATAGTAAGCTGTTGTGGAAAGCCCATGTCCAGGATCTTGTTCAGAAACTAAATGCTGCTTTATTTACCATTAGAACAGTATCTGAAATAAGTGACACTTCAACACGAAAAGTAGTTTACTTCGCATATTTTCATACGCTTATGTCGTATGGTATTATTTTTTGGGGTAATTCTTCTGATTCAAAAAGGGCATTTTGTCTCAAAAACGGGCTGTTCGAGCTATATGTGGTGTAAGTTTGAGAACCTCTTGTCGACCCCTATTCAATAGTCTGGGAATTCTGACATTGCCCTCACAGTATATATTTTCTTTAATGTCGTTTGTTGTTAGCAATATTAGCCTATTCCCAAGAGTTAGCAGCTTTCACTCAGTTAATACTAGGCAGAAATCCAATCTGCATGTGGAATGCACTTCCTTGACTCTTGTGCAGAAAGGAGTGCAGTATTCTGCTGCATCCATTTTCAATAAGCTACCACAAGAACTCAAAAATCTTAGCAGTAGCCCCAACTCTTTTAAGTCTAAACTGAAGAGTCTCCTCATGGCTCACTCCTTCTATTCTGTCGAGGAGCTCCTGGAAGAGCTAAAAAATTAAGCAAATTCCTGTGTTACATTGTTGATTTTCTTTATTTAAACTTACGACTTGTCACCTGAATATGTTTTTTTATATTTCATTTTATCTGTTTATATTGTGTTATAATTTCATGTATTGACTCGTTCCATGACCATGGTGACTTCTCCTTAATGTGGTCCCACGGAACAATAAATAAATAAATAAATAAATAAATAAAGTTAACAGATCTGCAGGCGGCCAGTCTCGCTACATTAGAAGAGTGATAGGTGAATTTATGCTTACTTCAACAAAATGTTGTTTTACACTACAGATATTACGCAAATTTGACTTTTATTAACTATAGTGATACTGTACATTTTTGAAAGACAACACAAAGTAGAATATAATGTGCAGAAATTCCTGCTAAGACATTTCAGTTGGCACCTTCTTCCTTCTTGTTGATGCAGGCAAAGACTTTTACCGCACGCACTTCGAAACTACACGGATGCTACACTAATCCCTTGCCTCCGCATCGGGGTCGCGGTACGTTGCATGTACTCCACAGCAACGCTTTCAAACGGAAACGTACCCCCTATACTTATTGAATATATTTACAAAGCTAATCAGTGCTTTGAGCGTCACCCGTGGTAATTTGTATTGATCGTAAGCACTATGAAATGAATTATGATAATTGCAATGACCCAGAATAAACGCATATTACACAATGTCTAGTACTTTTAATAAACGCCTGTGTCTTTTATCTTGTGATACGTTAAATAAAAGACTGGAGAATTTCAGGAAAGGTTTTAATCATTCAAAGTCTATTTTGTATTTAGTTGATTTTATTGATAGTTTTTATCATCTATGAATATTTCCAGTTTTCTACGAGTTGATCACGAGTTATTTGTCAAACTGGTTCAGAACCTCAGATTCTTTATCGGAGTTTGCTGAAATTGTCCCATGTGTATTTCATTCGTTGTGCAGTGTCAAACCACTAAGGCTCTTTGCATTAGTCCGTTCTTCAGCGCCCGTTTGACCTATGTAATATTTTGAGAAATTTCGACATACAACTTTATATATATGCCAGAATAGGAGAGTTAATCTCTGACTGTATTAATATTGTGGTAATTAAATCAAGACCCTAAGCTGTCGACAGGCGTTGATATACATCAACGGGGACAGTTGAAACTGTATACCCCGACTGGGACACAAACCCAGGATCTCCTGCTTACATGGCAGACGCTCTATCCATCTGAGCCACCGAGAGAACAGAGGATAGTGCGACTGTAGGGATTTATCCCTTGCACGCTCCCCGTGAGACCCACATTCCCCACTTAATGTCCACACACTACATTCGTAGTGCCCCTGCCCACTACACTCATTACTCGTGGCAGACAATCTTACCGAGTCCCGTAAGAGTTCGGGCAATGAGTGTGCATCCAGCAGAGAAGAAGAAGGGCAATGGCCGGTTAACCTTAACTATACGAAAATAATATGCGTTCATCTGTGCATACAGGGTGTTACAAAAGGTACAGCCAAACTTTCAGGAAACTTCCTCACACACAAATAAAGAAAAGATGTTATGTGGACATGTGTCCGGAAACACTTAACTTCCATGTTAGAGCTCATTTTAGTTTCATTCCAACGTGATCAAATTGTAAATTTTCACAATCAACATGTGTGGGCTGACGAGAATCTGCACGCAATTGTGCAATCACGTCATCAACACAGATTTTCTGTGAACGTTTGGGCAGGCATTGTTGGTGATGTCTTGATTGACCCCATGTTCTTCCACCTACGCTCAATGGAGCACGTTATCATGATTTCATACGGGATACTCTACCTGTGCTGCTAGAACATGTGCCCTTACAAGTACGACACAACATGTGGTTCATGCACGATGGAGCTCCTGCACAATTCAGTCGAAGTGTTCGTACGCTTCTCAACAACAGATTCGGTGACCGACGGATTGGTAGAGGAGGACCAATTCCGTGGCCTCCACGCTCTCCTGACCTCAACCCTCTTGACTTTCATTTATGGGGGCATTTGAAAGCTCTTGTCTACGCAACCCCGGTTACCAAATGGAGAGACTCTTCGTGCTTGTATTGTGGACGGCTGTGATACAATACGCCATTCTCCAGAGCTGCATCAGGGATTCCATGCGACGGAGGGTGGATGCATGTATCCTCGCTAACGGAGGACATTTTGAACATTTCCTGTAACAAAGTGTTTGAAGTCACGCTGGTACGTTCTGTTGCTGTGTGTTCCCATTCCATGATTAATGTGATTTGAAGAGAAGTAATAAAATGAGCTCTAACATGGAAAGTAAGTGTTTCCGGACACATGTCCACATAACATATTTTCTTTCATTGTGTGTGAGGATGTTTCCTGAAAGTTTGGCCGTACCTTTTTGTAACACCCTGTATATTAATATTATGTGTTGGGATTTCCGTTTCTAGCATTCTCCTGATAACCAGCGAAAGATACTTAAAATCTCCTTTCTGGGACAACGTTAATCATTGCTGCATAAAAAAATAAAAATCTTTGTATGTGAGTATGTTTTTGTGTCGTCTGATCAAAAGTAACCGGACACCCTACGTAATCCAGAATTGAACACTAGGTGTGACAAGAGGCGGACCCGTCCAATATAAAAGAAGGCGGGGCGTATTGTGTTGTCAGCTGAATGGGTCGATCAGGAGAGATCAAGACTTCCAACGTTGACTGGTCGTTAGATATCAACTGCCTAACACATAAATTAGAGACACTTCAACCCTTCTAAAGCAGCCCAAGTTGTTGTAATTGTGAACTGAAAATGGGAGCCGGCCGGTGTGGCCGTGCGGTTCTAAGCGCTTCAGTTTGGAACCGCGTGACCGCTACGGTCGCAGGTTCGAATCCTGCCTCGGGCATGGATGTGTGTGATGTCCTTAGGTTAGTTAGGTTTAAGTAGTTCTAAGTTCTGGGGGACTGATGACCTCAGAAGTTAAGTCCCATAGTGCTCAGAGCCATTTTTTGAAAATGGGGAGGAACAGCCACGGCTAAAAGAGACCAGGGAGACCTCATATACTGCCGGCCAGAGACCGTCAAGCATTGTGGCAGGGTGGAGGGGGGTGGGGTGGGGGGTAAAAATCCCATGAAATCAGAGAATGGAGTCACTCGTGAGTTCTAAAGTGTTATCAGCTATAGAGCCAACGCAGTGGCTGTGAATAGGGTGTTAAGAATTTGCTGCAATGATCGATTGGCCTCTTATAAGCTGCACATTTGTGTAGTGAGGGCTAAGTGATCCTGAGGCGATGCAAAGAGCGACACCACTCAGTCACTGACTGGAAAGGAATGATTTAGAGTGATCAATTACGCTGTATCCTATGGGAATCCGGTGGAAGGGTTTTGGTTTGGCGAATAATTCGAGAATGTTACGTGTCGTCACTTGTAGCGAATTGTGAAGTACAGAGAAGGTGGTGTTACGGGAGGGTCTGTTTTTCTTGGTTAGGGTGTAAGAAAACACCAAATGCGGAAGGTTATGAGCACATTTGGCAGCATTGAGCTCTTCGTACAGTAGAGAGAAACGATTCGAAGACGATGACTGTATCAGCATGTCAGTGCGCCCTGTCATAAAGCAGCATGTGCGAGGCAATGGTTTCTGGACAATAACATTCCTGACACGGAACCAAATGTAACACTTGGAATGAGTTATAGCGTCGACTTCACTCCAGACCCCATCGCAATCATCACTAGCATGTCTGCCTTCGGCTCTTGAGGCACAATGGTCTACCATTCCTCCACAGAGATTCAGACACTGTACTGGACTATCCCCAGCACAGTTCGTCAGAAAGACGATGGTTGAACACACCCCTCATGTAATAACTCTTTCATAATGCGGGGCCACAGTCATAATATATTTCTTTAAAGTCAGTACCGCCATTAGACTGTTGTTTATTTACAGTCTAACAATTACACAATCATGATTTCGGCTTCAGAGTGCCATTATCAAGTGTTTAAAGTGTTATAAATTGCCTAAAATGGCATACTGTCGTATTAAAATACACTATTAGTCACATTGTCTAAGAGTCGATATTTCTGGCAGAGCCTGCTGCTTTGTTTCATTACTGAGTACACCATCTTGTCTAATAGTGTATTTTAATAAGACAGTATGCCATCTTAGGCAATTTATAACACTTAAAACTCTTGATAATGGCAATTTGAAGCCGAAATCATGATTGTGTAAGTATAAATGTTAGACGGTGAATAAGCAACCGTGTAATGGCGGTACTGACTTTAAAGACACCCCTCATTAATGTCCACTGTTAAGTGTTCAGAAACTTGTGGTCATGTCGTGGTCATTAGCGTGTATTGCGTCAATGTATTACGCTCGGCGTGCGCGGCTTTACATCCTTTTAGATGTTTCCAATTCACTCAAGATTTGTTTTTCCAACGGTGTACAGAGAGTACGTCAAACGAGTACAATTACAGACCAATAGTACAAGCTGTTCTGAGGTACCAGGTATCGACCGATGCCTCACCATTCAAACTAGTAACGAGGTGTAGCCTACACAGGAGGCAGTGCAGGCTCTGACTCTGGCATCCAGGCGGTAGTATAGATGGCTAATGCCATCCTGGGATACGTTGTCACACCTGCTCGACCTGTTCATGTTATTCTATAAGAGTTGTTGGTTGACGAGTCGCACCAGTCACTTTTCGACCCGTCATATCCCAAACGAGCTCGATTGAAGACAAGCCTGGAGATCGTGCTGGCCAGGGAAGTTGCTGCCCGTGTTGCAGATCACAGTGACTTTAAAGGGCAGTATGAGGAAGAGCGTTATCCTCCTGGAACATCACCTTCCTGTTGCAAAAAGGACAGACGAACAGGTATAATAAGATTCTGCGTGTACCGAGCGTTGGTTATCGTCCCCTCCGCAAACGACCCCAGGTGAAACGACCATAGGTGAACAAGACTTGAACCTCGTCGCACCGCAGACCATAAGGCCTGGGGTTGAGCCAGTGTGTGTTGCACACAATGCAGTCTACTCTACGAGACATCGTTGGCAAATCTACGTCGTACGCAGAAACGACCATCATTTGTGTGTAGGCAGAATTTGCTTTCATCGCTGAAGACCAAGGCGCGCCATTTGATCTACTGAGTGATCGTCCATGGTGTCAGTGGAAGACGGGCTAAAGGTGTGCGCACCCGATACCCCATTGCTAATAAAAGGTTTGCAGCACTTCGTGCTGACACGTTTGGGCTCACAAGCTCTCCTACCTGCGCTGTGATAGCTGTGAGATCTGCCATTGCAGCCCTTACAATACGATGATCTTTGCGCAACTGACGCAGCACATCCAATTTGTATGGCAGTTCCCCGAAAGGACCAGCCTGTTACTCGGAAGGCCCCAGTCTGAACCCTTACAGACACGCTCAGGTGGCTGTGGGAAGCACAAGTGCATCTCCGTGACGTGCTTGCCTGCTTGCTTGCACACGTTTGCACGAATACTGAGTCTGCTGGCTGTGAGCATTTCCTTTGAAAGGGTAGACACAGATGGCGCTCTAGTAGCTTTGCCACTACGCTGTCTGTTGACGGACGACGTCGAAATCAATGCATCTACTATCCGCCAGATGGCATATGTCGCCATCAGATCAAAGTCGACGTCGTCTTTCCAGGTGTACAAATTTTTTTTTTTTTTTTTTTCGGCCGTGTATATTCCTTCCCTGAGGTGGATGGCGGGCCCATTTTCGAAGCAAAACTTTCTTCTGGGCAAGAGAATATTTCGTTATTCTGTGGGGACTCTCTTTATTTTTGTATTTGGAATGGGGAGGAGAGGATAGTCTTTGCTGGGCGGAGGAGAAGGAGATGGAAGTCCCAGCATTTGCCTCACAGTCAAAGGAAAACCTTCGCTAAAACCTCGGCTGGGGCTGATAATGCGCTATTTCGTTGACTTCGCCGCGGCTTGAATTACCTCGACAGTCCTAATTAGGAATCTGGCTTCAAGCTGGCTGTAAAGTCCCATCGTTGCCGCATCGTCAAATGCTTCGACCTTTCAATAGGAACTACATGCCAGGTTTCGTGTCTTCAGGTTTTGCGCTGCCAGCAGTCACTGCAGCGACTTTCTCTCCTCTGCACTGTCTGCCCCGACTCTGCACAGTTGGGCCTCCCTCCACCTCCACCCCCTTCCCCCTGCACTGTCACTTGTCGGCGGGGAAAAAGGAGGGAGGGCTGCTTTTGGTCCCCTCTGGAGTTGATGTCAAGCGTTTCAAGCATCTTCTTCGCCTCCTCTTCTTCTCGGCAATTTCTTCTGCGTTTACTTGTGTTCTTATCCCCCATGTTTTAGCAGGATCTGAAGGCTTTGCAGCCACGCCAGCTCGCAAGGTGTGATCCCCTGCAGAGGGCACACGATATGTCATCTTCTTCCTTTTGCGTACACTTTCGGATGTCATGACTGCTAGCACGCATTTTCGCTCGATTACAGCAATATTTTACCACTTGTCCTTTCTCTTGACATTTAAAACACTGCTGGGAGAGGTACAGTCTTAATATCGAAGCCTGCGAGGTTCTTCACTTCGAAAACTTTTCCTATCTTCTTAAAACCGCATTTTCCGGCAGCTGTGCAGCCACAATAACTAACGGTGGGTTCTTCTTACTTGATCGATTGTGAAATTTCACTGTGGCATCAAACCCGCGTCGAACATCCACGTTAGCCGTCTACTTCTGAGGTAGTGCCCTGATTGTTTCAGTGATGTAGTTCTCACGATATACAGCTTATTCAAAGAGAATGTCTGGATCTCCGGTGTGTGATCTTTGGCCAGTATCTAAGTTCGTCAGCAGATCGTCGAAGGTCTCTGTCTATAATTCCTTGTCTTTAAACTTTGAAAATACCTAATGTACGCAGCTCATACCCTGTAAGAGACTTCCAGCATATGTATAACATACGAAGCCATCGGAGAGGTTGACAATGTTAAATTTCTGGGATTACAAGTAGAAAATAAATTCAGTTGGGAAGGGCAAGGCACAGAATTGTTGAAGAACCTAAACAAGTCTGTATTTTCAGTGAGACTGATGTCTCACGTAGGAGAAATAAATATAAAAAATTTGCACTTTCCTTACTTTCATTCTACTGTGTCATATGGGATCATATTGTGGGGTAACTCTTCAAACAGAACAAAAGTTATTGGCGTGCAAAAACATGTAATGACTCATTTGTGGCGTAAATTCAAGGGCATCATGTACAAACCTGTTCAAAGAACTTTGTACTCTAACCACTGCTTGTCAGCAGATTTATTCCTTAATGAAATTTGTTGCAAGTAATACGTTTATGTATCCAATCAATAGCTTAATAGCTTAATACTTATTATTAATACGAGGAATAAGAACAATCTAGATAAAGACCTAAAATCACTTACATTGGGCCAAAAAGAGATCCAATATTCAGGAACACACATTTTCAATAAATTGCCAGCAACCATTAAAAACTTGGTTTCAGATAAAGCACAGTTGAAACAGAGTTTGAAACTCTTTTTGGTAGACAACTTCTACTGTATAGATGAATACCTTAACATGGACTGTTAGACCAGCTCAAGCAAAAATGTCGGTTAGATCTGACAGTACTTGGTCACAACAGTCACGATTCGATGTTTTGTGTGTGTGATAAAGTTATTAAAAGTACATAACCATGTTTCTTTCTGACAGTGTACTAATTCTGTAAATATCAGCAGTTCCAGTTTACTGTAGTGTATTGACATATTTCGACAATCTCATGACAAATGATTAGGGAAGTGAGTGTTATATTGAAATGTTTTATGTCTTATATTACACTTTCTGGCTTCTTCCTCACTCACTAGAATCATCTAATTTTTGGCGCCGTGGAACTTAAAGTGTGTGTAATCTAATCGAATCTCAGTCGTCTCCAGTGTAACGGATCAAAACCACGCACACATCCGGACGGTGCTTTTCACGATATGAAATTTCTCCTCCTTTCTGTTTTTCTCTACTCTGCGGCTCTGGCTCCTCCGGTTTTTCTACGGTGGACGTTTCCGGCCGTTCTGTCGTCTTCTTCTCTTATTGCGGTTGGTCTTTCCCATGCTGCACGCTAATTTAACGCTGACAATTTGCTTCCGTTGTTAGAAAAGCAAAAAACACGACAAGATTGCTATTTAGCGCGTAGCACACAATTTAAGAAAAGTTGCATGTACGGAATGTGCACCCCATGCTTCCATATACCTGAGCTGCCGATCTGCAACAGCGAGACGCAAAACATGGGTTACGTAGCAAGAACGCAACGCGAAAGACAGTGGACCCGAAAGGCTACGCTGCAGGATCTGCCGTAGATCCCGGAAGCTCCCCGCTGTGAAGGGCGCAGCTTCCGTGGCGGAAAGGCAGCCCCCGTGGCCACCAGCACATTTCCTCCTGACCGCCGTTGCGTGATACCAAGGCCGCAACGTTCCCTGTTAGGATAAATCGACGCGGAGCCGAAGAGTGCGGCTAGAGAGCTTTTGCCCGTATCAAGGCGCCACGTAGTGAGATTGCTGCGAGCACCTGGGAGGGTAATTGAATGTCTGAAGCACGTCTTGTAGGTAGTTCTCTGAGCACAGTATTCTCTCCTTGCCGGAAAATGGTAAGCGGAATTAATGCTCTGAGGTGTCAGACGTAGTGAGGTGCCTCCTAATACACCACTGGCCATTAAAATTGCTACACCAAGAAGAAATGCAGATGATAAACGAGTATTCATTGGACAAATATATTATACTAGAACTGACATGTGATTACATTTTCACGCAATTTGGGTGCACAGATCCTGAGAAATCATTACCCAGAACAACAACCTCTGGCCGTAATAACGGCCTTGATGCGCCTGGGCATTGAGTCAAACAGACCTTGGATGGCGTGTACAGGTACAGCTGCCCATGCAGCTTCAACACGATACCACAGTTCATCAAGAGTAGTGACTGGCGTATTGTGAAGAGCCAGTTGCTCGGCCACCATTGACCAGACGTTTTCAGTTGGAGAGAGATCTGGAGAATGTGCTGGCCAGGGCAGCAGTCGAACATTTTCTGTATCCAGAAAGGCCCGAACAGGACCTGCAACATGCGGTCGTGCATTATCCTGCTGAAATGTAGGCTTTCGCAGGGATCGAATGAAGCGTAGAGCCACGGGTCATAACACATCTGGAATGTAACGTCCACTGCTGAAAGTGCCGTCAATGGAAACAAGAGGTGACCGAGACGTGTAACCAATGGCACCCCATATCATCACGCTGGGTGATACGTCAGTATGGCGATGACGAATACACGCTTCCAACGTACGTTCACCGCTATGTCACCAAACACGGATGCGACCATCATGATGCTGTAAATAGAACCTGGATTCATTCGAAAAAATTACGTTTTGCCATTCGTCGTTGAGTACACCATCACAGGCGCTCCTGTCTGTGATGCAGCGTCAAGGGTAACCGCAGCCATGGTCTCCGAGCTGATAGTCCATGCTGCTGTAAACGTCGTCGAACTGTTCGTGCAGATGGTTGTTGTCTTGCAAACGCCCCCATCTGTTGACAGGGATCGAGACGTGGCTGCACGATCCGTTACAGCCATGAGGATAAGATGCCTGTCATCTAGACTGCTAGTGATACGAGGCCGTGGGGATCCAGCACGGCGTTCCGTATTAACCTCCTGAACCCACCGATTCCATATCCTGCTAACAGTCATTGGATCTCGACCAACGCGAGCAGCAATGTCGCGATACGATAAACCGCAATCGGGATAGGCTACAATCCGACCTTTATCAAAGTCGGAAACGTGATGGTACGCATTTCTCCCCCTAACACGAGGCATCACAACAACGTTTCACCAGGCAACGCCGATTAACTGCTGTTTGTGTATGAGAAATCGGTTGGAAGCTTTCCTCGTGTCAGCACGTTGTAGGTGTCACCACCGGCGCCAACCTCGTGTGCTCTGAAAAGCTAATCATTTATATATAAACAGCATCTTATTCCTGCCGGTTAAATTTCGCGTCATCTTCGTGGTGTAGCAACTTTAATGGCCAGTAGTGTATATGTCGGACCTTCTTTTAACAGGCATAATGCAGCAACTCGACCTGGAATGGACTCAACAAGTCGTTGTAAGTCACCTGTAAATATACTGAGCCATGCTGCCTCTATAGCCGTCCATAATTGCGGAAGTGTATCCTGTGCAAGTTTTTGTGCACGCACTGATCTCTCTGTTATGTTAAATAAATGACCAGTGGAATCCATGTCGGGCGATCTGGGTGACCAAATACACTCCTGGAAATTGAAATAAGAACACCGTGAATTCATTGTCCCAGGAAGGGGAAACTTTATTGACACATTCCTGGGGTCAGATACATCACATGATCACACTGACAGAACCACAGGCACATAGACACAGGCAACAGAGCATGCACAATGTCGGCACTAGTACAGTGTATATCCACCTTTCGCAGCAATGCAGGCTGCTATTCTCCCATGGAGACGATCGTAGAGATGCTGGATGTAGTCCTGTGGAACGGCTTGCCATGCCATTTCCACCTGGCGCCTCAGTTGGACCAGCGTTCGTGCTGGACGTGCAGACCGCGTGAGACGACGCTTCATCCAGTCCCAAACATGCTCAATGGGGGACACATCCGGAGATCTTGCTGGCCAGGGTAGTTGACTTACACCTTCTAGAGCACGTTGGGTGGCACGGGATACATGCGGACGTGCATTGTCCTGTTGGAACAGCAAGTTCCCTTGCCGGTCTAGGAATGGTAGAACTATGGGTTCGATGACGGTTTGGATGTACCGTGCACTATTCAGTGTCCCCTCGACGATCACCAGTGGTGTACGGCCAGTGTAGGAGATCGCTCCCCACACCATGATGCCGGGTGTTGGCCCTGTGTGCCTCGGTCGTATGCACGATGTTGGGGTGTGAGCGGAAGACGGCCTAACGGTGTGCGGAACCGTAGCCCAGTTTCATGGAGACGGTTGCGAATGGTCCTCGCCGATACCCCAGGAGCAACAGTGTCCCTAATTTGCTGGGAAGTGGCGCTGCGGTCCCCTACGGCACTGCGTAGGATCCTACGGTCTTGGCGTGCATCCGTGCGTCGCTGCGGTCCGGTCCCAGGTCGACGGGCACGTGCACCTTCCGCCGACCACTGGCGAC
Source organism: Schistocerca serialis cubense (assembly GCF_023864345.2). Lineage (NCBI taxonomy): Eukaryota > Metazoa > Arthropoda > Insecta > Orthoptera > Acrididae > Schistocerca > Schistocerca serialis. The sequence goes on from NC_064638.1 coordinate 1,173,069,731, forward strand.
AACATCGATGTACTGTGGAGACCTCACGCCCCACGTGTTGAGCAATTCGGCGGTACGTCCACCCGGCCTCCCGCATGCCCACAATACGCCCTCGCTCAAAGTCCGTCAACTGCACGTACGGTTCACGTCCACGCTGTCGCGGCATGCTACCAGTGTTCAAGACTGCGATGGAGCTCCGTATGCCACGGCAAACTGGCTGACACTGACGGCGGCGGTGCACAAATGCTGCGCAGCTAGCGCCATTCGACGGCCAACACCGCGGTTCCTGGTGTGTCCGCTGTGCCGTGCGTGTGATCATTGCTTGTACAGCCCTCTCGCAGTGTCCGGAGCAAGTATGGTGGGTCCTACACACCGGTGTCAATGTGTTCTTTTTTCCATTTCCAGGAGTGTAATTCGCTCCAGTTATCCAGAATGTTCTGCAAACCAGTCGCGACCAATTATGGCCGGTGACAGGGAACATGAGATCCATGAATGGCTGCAAATGGTCTCCAAGTAGCCGAACATAACCATTTCCAGACAATGATGGGTTCAGTTGGAGCATTCCATGCCCACAGTATTATGGAGCCGCCACCAGCTTGCGCGTTGCCTTACTGACAACTTGGGTCCATGGCTTCGTGGGGTTTGTGGAACACTCGAACCCTATCAACAGCTTTTACAACTAAAATCGAGACTCGTTTATTTATTTTATTTATTTACACGTTGAGTTCCGTAGGACCAACTTGAGGAGCAAATCTCCAAGGTCATGGAACATGTCAGTACATCAAACTACAACATAAAAGTAATTACAGATAAAAATAAATGTTCATGAACCTGAAAAAAGTCAGTCCTTAAGTAAAGTAAACGCTATCAGCAATACAACAAGAATCAGCTTAATTTTTCAAAGAACTCCTCGACAGAATAGAAGGGCTGACCCATGAGGAAACTCTTCAGTTTGGATTTGAAACCGCGTGGATTACTCCTAAGATTTTTGGATTCTAGTGGCAGCTTATTGAAAATGGATGCAGCAGTATACTGCACACATTTTTGCACAAGAGTTAAGGAAGTCCGATCCAAATGCAGGTTTGATTTCTTGGAAATAAACTAATATTGGTAACAAGAAACGAGAATAAGGAATATACATATTGAGAGGCCAATGTCAAAATACCGAAACTCGTGAACAGAGGCCGACAAGAGGTTCGTGAACTCACACCACTTATTGCCCAAACCGCCCTTTTCTGAGCCAAAAATATCCTTGTAGAATGGGAAGCGTTACTCCAAAATATAAGACCATTGGACATAAGCGAATGAAAATAAGCAAAGTAGACTAATTATCGTGTCGAATGATCACTCACTTCTGATACCGTTCGAATAGTAAAAATGGCAGTATTATGTATTTGAACAAGATCCTGAACGTGGGCTTTCCACGACAGCTTGCTATCAATCTGAACACCTAGAAATCTGAACTGTTCAGTTTCACTAATCCTGTGTCCATTCTGTGAAATTAAACTGTCAGGTTTTGTTGAATTGTGTGTTAGGAACTGTAAAAACTGAGTCTTACTCTGATTTAACGTTAGTTTATTTTCTACAAGCCATGAACTGAGGTCATGTACTGCACTATTAGAAACCGAGCCAATGTTGCACACAACATCTTTTACTACCAAGCTAGTGTCATCAGCAAACAGAAATATTTTATAGTTACCCGTAATAGTAGAGGGCATATCATTTATATAAATAAGGAACAGGAGCGGCCCCAACACTGATCCCTGGGGCACCCCCCACTTGACAGTACCCCACTCAGATCCCACATCAGAGCCGTTATCAACATTGTGAATAATGAACTTATGCTGCCTGTTGCTAAAGGAAGAGGTGAACCAATTGTGAGCTACTCCCTGTATTCCGCAACGGTCCAACTTCTGGGCCAATATTTTGTGATCAACACAATCAAATGCCTTAGTTAAATCAAAAAATACGCCAAGCGTTCGAAACTTTTTGTTTAACCCATCCAGTACCATACAGAGAACAGAGAATATAGCATTCTCAGTTGTTAAACGACTTCTAAAGCCGGACTGTACATTTGATAGCAAATCGTATGATATAAAAAGATCAATTATGCCTTTTCAATAACTTTTGCAAACACTGATGGCAACTCATCTGACCAGGTCACGGTTTTTCAGTCGTCTAGGATCCAACCGATATGGTCACAAGCCCAGGAGAGGCGCTGCAGTCGATGTTGTGCTGTTAGTACAGTCACTCGTGCCGGTCGCCTGCTACCTTAACCCATTAGCGCCACGTTTCGCCACACTGTCCTATCGGATACGTTCGTCGTAGGTCCCAAGTTGATTTCTATGGTTATTTCAAGCAGTGTTGCTTGGCTGTTAACACTGACAACTCTACGCAAACGCCGCTGCTCTCGGTCGTTAAGAGAAGGTTGTCGGCCACTGCATTCTCCGTAGTGAGAGGTAATGTCTGAAATTTGGTATTCTCGGCACATTCTTGACTCTGCGAACCTCGGAATATTGAACTCCCTAACGATTTCCAAAATAGATGTCCCACGCATCTATGTCTAACCACGATTCCGCGTTCAATGTCTGTTAATTCCCTTAGAGCTGCCGTAATTACCACGGAAAGCTTTTCACATGGGTCACCCGAGTACAAATGACAGCTCCGCCGACCTAATGCCCTTTTGTACCTTGTGTACGCGATACTACCGCCATCTGTATAAATGCTTAACACTATCATATGACTTTGTCACCTCTTTGTAATGGACCCATAAACACATGAAATACAGGGTGATTCAGAGAAAGGGGAAATAAAAAAAATTAAATATTGTTATAAAAAAAGTTTTCAAATAAATTTATTTAAGTCATTCGTGGTAGAAACCGTGCAGGTTTACATCAAATAATTCACTACTTGAAGCTGACATCTTGAGGATGAACTACTTTTTTTTTTTTTTTGCGTAAACATTCCTCCAGTCTTACTTTCGGCAACGGCTTCTCGCTTCTTATATTTCAGTTCATCTGTTGTAGGCATCCTCGAGCCAAATTTAGAATTTCTACGTCGCAGTGGGAGAAACTGAGGGGTTTTCAAAACAGTGACCCTTTAATTTCGATGCGCAGCGTACTTTTTACTTCATTTTTTACTTTATAAAATGCAGTCTGTTCCCGAAAGATTTATTCGACTTTTCGAAACTACATCGTCTACAGGAATGAAGAGAGAAGCTTTAGATAGAAGAAAATTTTACGGTGGCGCCATTTGTGAGTTGCCTGTTCCCGCGGTTACTGATAGCAGTATCTTTGGTACAGCTATCTCGCTCTGTCCCTCTCCCATTCATTATAAAATTGCGGCAAGCAGAGATGGCGATAATACAGCATCGATTGGTGTTTAGAATCCTCCATTTCGATATACAATGTAGCACCAAAACAATGGTACAGGCACGGATATTCAAATACAGAGATGTGATTTTACATCACATATCAAAGGTTTCTAATTCTTTCATTTCTGTTTTCCCTATTGTTCACATTTCCTGTCTATGAAAGTATGAAAGAACTATGCTTTATCATAATGTTGCTTTTGAATAATGCCATCTTCCTTTATTTGCACATTACAAAGTTTGTCCATGACCAATCTATTATTTTCGTTGTAATACACTCTTTGAGCGACATAAAATCTTGCTAAAATTTGTCATCATGAATAAATCCTTTCCAGTTGTACTTCACAAATGCTTTATTTGGATAAAATCGTACACACGACCCAGGTTTCAGGATGACTATCATTTTCAGATGATTTTCTCATACACATCAAGTTCCTCAAAATGGGATTTACATCTTGAGACCTGAGTCGTGCGTACGATTTTATCCAAATAAAGGGTTTGTCAAGTACAACTGGAGAGGATTTATTCATCATAAAATATTATTTTCGTGTTACTTTTGAATATTTTGCCATTCTACTACCATCAGACACCTATTCTCAACGGAACGTATAATCTGTGACTTTAGAGCGGCGTAATTCATTACTCCGGTCGTATTCGGTGAACAACACTCCTCAGGTTGCACTTTGTTGGAGTCAGTCTCTTATTTCATTAGCCGCAAAGCTAACTTTCATGTCGGAAAATTACTGCTTCTCATAACAAAATTTAATTTCGCAGCACATGAAATTACTATTTACGCATTTATACATAAAGCGGCGAACGTCTAAAAGTTCATTTTGTATTTACAGCTCACTTTTGTCCATGTTTGCTTCCTAATATCTGATTATGAAAATACTTTTCTACCTTAAATAAACATAAATTGAATAAACATGTATTGGTAAAGTTTGACCATAGTCATTGTGTTTTTTTTTATTTTCTATCACATTACATGTAAAGAAATTTTGCGTGATAATTATATGGTTTTGAGATCATGATATAGGCAGTTATAGCGTTGTTAATAGAAAAAAAATATATCTTAGCATCACATAAGGCTGTTTGTGTAGCTGTCTGACATTTGCAATACAACTGATAGTTTGCTTCAATTTGTCATTTGCAGTCAGTCAGGATATGTTACTAGTACGTTACTTGTATTTTCCGAAATATTAGGGCTTAAATGAAGCTATTGCTTTTTTCCACATTGCTGACATTTTCTTATATTCTGCTGGAAAACTGATTTGCTGATTTATTCTTTAAGGTTAAGGATATAAAACACACACATACACACACACACACACACACACACACACACACACAGACACACACACATGAAGCAAACACGGTTTCCCTCTGCCCGCAGCCTGTCATTGTTAGAAAATTCGAATTTCTGGCCACAACACATAAAACAAGATAGTGAAATGGGTGAATACGTAATAGCTGATGAATTCTTCTCGGGTTGTCAGACGAGTGGTGGCGTCGTCTTGTCGCAACGTTTCAGTGAGTTTCGTACCCATCATCACTTCGTCAGAAGCTGATGGGTACGAAACTCATTGAGACGTTGCGACAAGACGACGCCACCACTCGGCTGACAACCCGAGAAGAATTCATCAGTGGAATACGCCGAGAAAGACTGCAATCGCATACGTAATAGTTCGTTACCAGTGACACATTGCACAATTTTATATGTATAGCACTATAGTATCATTGATATTACAAGTAGAAAATTATTATAATCTTTACATACTATCTGAAAATTATTAATCACTGCAAAATAAGCATAAATCAAGGATCTTTCTTTCTCCATATTTTTTCTCATGGCATCGGTAAAACCATTGCTTTACAAATAATTGAGCTAGTGATTAATGACCTGTATAATTTAAAGAATTTATTCTCTATATACTGAGGTGATAAAAGTCATCGGATACTTCTAATATCGTGTAAGACCCCTTTTGCCCTCTGTGCCAATAGCAGTCCATAATTACGAAAGTGTTGCCAGTGGCCGGCCGACTTGGCCGAGCGGTTCTAGGCGCTACAGTCTGGAACCGCTTGACCGCTACTGTCGCAGGTTCGAAACCCGCCTCGGGCATGGATGTGTGTGATGTCCTTGGGTTAGTTAGGTTTAGGTAGTTCTAAGTTCTAGGGGACTGATGACCTCAGCAGTTAAGTCCCATAGTGCTCAGAGCCATTTGAACCATTTTTTGTTGCTAGTGCTAGATTTTGTCCACAAACTGAGCTCTCGATTATGTCCCATAAATGTTCGATGAAATTCAAGGGATCTGGGTCACCAAATCATTCAGTCGAACTGTCTAGATTGTTTTCCAAGCCATTCGCGGACAATTTTGGCATGGCGTCCTGTCGTTCATAAAAATTCCATCGTTGTATGCACGGTTTCCTCCGAGGGGGATGTACTGTTTCTCAAACGTCATGCCCTGACGCCCTCTCCTGCCATAGTCATCGGTAATGTTGTGTCCGATTCACTTCTCTTGCTCACTCACCTTGTAGTGGGTGTGGTACAGCGTTGTACACAATAGTTCCGTATTCGAGTAGAGAGTTTGCCGACATTGTCTTTACTTACGGAAAGACAAATGGCAACGGGCGGCGAGCAGCCAGGTTGTGTCAGGACACCTATCCTCGTCGACAACAACTACAGCATTCAATGTCTGCAACAGTGTTTCGCCGTTTGTCTGAGATAGAGTCGTTTCAGGAAGCAGGAAAGCATGAAGGACGTACCCGAATTTTCGGACACGAGACTTGGAGGAAAATGTCATTAACACTGTGAAAGGCGACCGCCGTGTCAGTACCAGGCAATTGCCCTGCCAGTACAGGGTAAGTCAGACGGCAGTGTGGAACATTCTCCATGACAATTGTTACTAGCCCAATCACTTACAGCCTGTGCAGGAGTTGCAAGCGACAGACTTTGCACACCGGGAGCAGTTTTGTCACTGATTTCTTCACCGGGCAACCGCGATTCCGAGACTTTTGGCTGCCTTCCTATTCACAGATGAGGGTTCCTTCACGCGGAGTGGCGTCTTAAGCTTTCATAACAGTCGTCTGTGGGATAGTATGCAGAACCCGCATGGTATGGTGACAGCGAGTCACCAACATCGGTACAGCCGTAAAGTGTGGGCTGGGATAATTGGCGACCGTATCTTGGGACTAGTCTTCCTTCCATGTCGCCTAACAGGCCGGAACTATCGGCGTTTTTGCGAGAGACTTTGTCTCCCCTGCAGGAAGAAGTGCCATTGACAATTAGAAAAGTTATGGGGCTCCTACATGATGGTGCTCCAGCCCACTTGGTCAGTAAAATCCGGACGCATCTCGGTCGTGTCTTCCCTGGTCGGACGAGGGTGTCCAGTTCCATGGCCTGCTCGCTCACCGGGTCTCAATCCGTGCGATTACTGGTTACGTGGCCTTCTGCAAAGTCTCGTGTATGCGGAACCAATTCCAGATGTGGAGACACTGGAGCAGCGTATTCATGCTACCAGCGTATTCATGCTACCTTTGACACTGTTCTGAAGCAGCCTGGCCGCCGTGAACGTGAGACAGTACATGCTACGGCGCGTACACGCATGCGCTGAGGTACATGGAAACCATTTTCGATACATACTGTTACTGTGGCTGCATGGTATAGCGCGTATTAGACCGCAGTCTCTGCGACAATGTATCATTGAATAAGTGGCTTCTAGCATGGAAACCATGCGTTTTCGGACGTAAATCCATTAGACCCTTCTTGTCTTGGTCGACAAATTTTTTGTGTTCTTTCAGACGTGTATTCTCGCGTCTATTTGTAGCTAGAATGTTGGTTTCACAACAGCAGTGTGGAGTTTCATAAACTCTGCATGCCGACAGAGGAGGGCGTCGACCTTTTAGCGATCTTAGGGCTTCACATATTTCCTTTATTGCTCTAAAAACCTATCTGCCTTTTCCGTAAACCCTTACCATTATGGGCAGTTACGCGATCTTTCAGCGTTGTTTTTCATTCTGGTCTTTTGGTATACTATTATTTGGTTGCAGAACGTTACTTTTCCTGAATAGCCATTTTTTTCGAAAGCGTGTTTCGGTTGTTCCAGTTACAAACTATTTTGGGTCTGTCAACCCTTTCCTGCTGTGGATAATGGTTGGAGTTCTTATGCAAATATCTGTCTGTATGCAAGACTATCCGAAATACTCTATGTTCTAACCTCCCATCGGCCTCTCAAAAATGGTTCAAAAGGCTCTGAGCACTATGTGACTTAACGTCTGTGGTCATCAGTCCCCTAGAACTTAGAACTACTTAAACCCAACTAACCTAAGGACATCACAGACATCCATGCCCGAGGCAGGCTTCGAACCTGCGACCGTAGCGGTCGCGCGGTTCCAGCCTGAAGCGCCTAGAGCCGCTCGGCCACAGCGGTCGGCTCGGCCTCTCTCATAACCAAAACATACACAAAAGATATCTTATTGCCACATTCCATTTCCATGGTAAACGGGATTTTTGAATGTACATTATTTAAGTAACGAAGAATTTTTTTGTAAAGCGTTTTTGCATGTCGCGAAACTAGAAAGTGATATCATGGAGATGGCTTGATTCTAGCTTTTTCTATAGCTGATTGTTGCAGTTTTTCTGCACAAAGAAGGAGGCAATTTTAAATAATGAAAAGCTGTTAAACTTAATGATACATGAATACTATCTCTACGGAATCAACAGACAAGTTTTATCTTTGACAATGATTATCTCTGCCGATCACACCCTATTTTCACGCTGTTTATGTCGCTCTCCAACGGAGCCATGAGCTTCTCGGGAGATGTCCAGCCTTGCTCTGGACGAAATGTCAGGAACAGAAAACATTTCATGGGCCACAACCAGACGACCCGGAAGATTCGCCGGCAGCGAAGAGAAAAATTACAACAACTGATGTAATCCAAAATAGCACATAGTTGTCTCCCAAGTCTGAAGACAGAGCTGCATAACATCATTCTCACGTTCTAATTATGGCACTGTTTCTTGCTTGTTCACGGAACCTCTGTCGCCGGTAACACCTGGCAGCAAAACCGCGCGTGTGAAAGTCCTCGCTTCCCACGCGGAGGAACTGCAGCACTAATGGTCGTTACGTCAGCAAACAGAGGCCGCCGTTCCACCGACTCGTCACGCGCTGCGAGCCCAGAGCTGTGAGCGCGCAGGGCGCACGCGCAGTGTTGGTAAACAGAGAGAGAGTTGCGTCGCGGTGCGCGCGCGCTACGGGTCTGTGGCTTGGACGGGTTATGTAGCCATGGGGCAGCGCTAACGAGCCGACGCGTTACCCCACACGACAGAGCGTGCCACGGCCCAGTCCGTAGTGGAACATAACATGGTCACGTGACTATGTACAGCCGTGTTCCAGTTCGAAGTGGTGCGCGTTGTTACCTTGGACGTTATGTGACATATACAGCACAGTGGTGACGTCGCTATAGCGAATACAGCGTCTCAGTCAGACTATTAGAGGCAGCATCCGTTTGGAGACGACTACTAGGATACTTTTAAAATGATGTTTCTCGTAGCTGTAGTATTTTCTGCCAAAGTGTTTTTGTTACGATAGTGAACTCTCGTGCAGCGTTCTATTTGACATGCGAAAGTAAAAAAAAATAATAAATAAAAAAAATGGCTCTGAGCACTATGGGACTTAACTCCTGAGGTCATCAGTCTCCTAGAACTTAGAACTACTTAAACCTAACTAACCTAAGGACATCACACACATCCATGCCCGAGGCACGATTCGAACCTGCGACCGTAGTGGTCACGCGGTTTCAGACTGTAGCGCCAAGAACCGCTCGTCCAGCCCGCGCGGATTGCGAAAGGAATTAATATTCCACAGAAGTTTTTGCGAACACATTTTTCGAGATTACGCCAATGAACTTACAGGCTGAGTGATATCGTTATCAAGCAGACGCGAATGTCCTTCTGTTTGAGATTATTTATTTCTATATAAATATCACGAACTGGTTATACGGGTACTTGTATATCATCATTGAAAAAATATGTGCAGAAATTTTCGGAATCTTAACTGCAATACCATTTCTTTTTTCTGTTGTCTTTTCAGTTTCATAACTTGTTTTTTCGTTGTCTCAAAACTGGTTAAGGTTTTTTTTCACTATTCAAGTAAGAAGAAAGGCTTGGACTATTGGTTTGAAGAAGGAGAATTAGCCAAACAACTACAGAAAGCTAATCAGCAAACGTATTTCAGTATACTTGTAGAGACATTAACTGAATGGAAATATACATGTTTTAGTCATCAATACAATTTTTATTTATCATTACGCATTTCGGGATAACCTCATTATCAGATCTAACAAAAGCAATGCGTAGTACCCTGTCGCGTCCCACTATCTTCCGAAACACATTTCCAAAGTTGGTACTGGACATTGTTTCTGATAGATCTGTTGAAGAGGTTACTGCTACTCAGATATAAAGCTCGATGAATGGCGAAGATTTTGAGACAGTACAATATTAATATCTAATTCACTACAAGAGCTTTCTCTGTACTCAACGTTTTGTAGTATTTTAGGCTTCCTGAACTGCATTAAGCAAAAGTCGTAAACAGGAAACTCTTATTTCGTGTAAAAACCGTACAGTGTCGATAGAAATGTATCTAATTTCTTATAAAAGTATAATAAAAAATTTCATTCACATTGTTGAGGAATCGTCAGAAAGTTAAATGCTTCCTATCAAACTGATATTTCTTCTTCTATACCGTGGAAAATGTGAACTAAATGACTCATAGTGAAATAAAAACAAAAATTCACTGATGAACTGTAATTATGCCATTTGTAAAAAAAAACAAAAAAAAAAAAAAAAAAAAAAGTGGCAATACGGCGTTTCAAACTGTTTGCTTTCCTTTCACGTGGCCACATGGAAAAACGATAAATGTCGTATGAATATTCGGAATTTCGGAGAAATTAGGTTAACTGTAGTACTACGTGTGTAATTGCATTACTAAAGGTCGTTCAACTGTTTTCAGCAATAAACGACGAATATCTGTAACTGTCGGTTCCATTTCACATAGTGTATGACAGAACTCGACTTTTTGCCCTGAGTCACGTGATCGTTTCAAATGCATAGAAATCCACGGTTTAAACTGAGCACGAAATGCAATTGCGGTTGATGCCTTTACAGGCAGCCTCCAAAACTTGTTTGTTTCATTAAATCTAATGACGACGATAAAGAGGAAGTACTGACATTGCTGAAGGAAAATATGACGGAACATGCAAGCAAAACGCTAGAAGTTGAATAATTCTATTATGTGCAAATTACTTGGGACATGATGCCAAGTGGAGTCAGATTCAAGAAAGTACCCAAAAGAAGAAGAAGAAGAAGAAACAGAAAAAGAAGGAGAAAAAGAAGCAGCTAAGTGTACACTATAAATATCCCCTTGAAGATACAGATAAATGTCTTCTTATGCGGCAATTTCTGTGATGTTCTCAATAATGTAAATTAATATCAATTTAAAGAGGACTTCAGAGCTCACATTGCATAGAACGTGACCTCAAGGCTAGCACAAAAATTCTGAGAAAAGGTGTTCGTTCTATGCGTACTTCTTTCGAAAGGTGTTGTAACGCTTCCGCCCTGCTCGGACGTACGTTATCTCTATAAAGCCTGTACTGCAATAAGTTCACGGGCTTCACCTTATAAACAAGGATTTTAGTACATAAGTTGACCGCGTGTACCTAATAGAAGCAAGATCGGACTTATATTCAGTCAATAACTACAGTGATGCATGAAGCAAATGTAAAGTATCATTACTCTTTCGCATGGACAAGAAGTACACACAGTAGATGCTACCTATAATTAACAATTCGGTCGCCAGCCTACTTAGGCAATGAGTGAGTTTTTCCTTGTACAAGTGGGTGCATGTACAAGCATAGTAACACGTAGTAATGATGCGTTATATGGCAAAGTTTGGAACCGGAAAAATCCACTGAACTACAGTTTTCTCCTTTAGTACTAATTTGGACGAGCTAAATTTTCACAACACCACACAGTAATGATTACTACGAACTGCATTTTGTATATTGATCAGACCGAAATCGGGCATAGATTGCCCTAGCATCGACAATCTTGAAAGTACACACACAATGTCACTATTAAGGATGGAAAAACACTAATACACTTAGGATTAATATAGACTTAGCATTACTGGTCAGATCTGATCAACACATTTCAAGGTTTGAAAGAATGGACAAGAGAAAGGGGGGGGGGGGGCCTGAAACTGTGATGGTCGTTATACTGAAACTATTAAGTACTGAAGGCAAATTAACACTCAAAATTATCAATCTATGGATAACTACTCTTTTGTCTTACTTCTGAATAATTTAACTGTCATTATTTCTGTCTCAAATTAATTAAATAACATCGCTAACTCAATTTAAAAAAAACTCTCTTTCAATTTAGTCATACTTTTGTTCTTTACTAACATTTGCAATAACACACACAACTTTAGACTCCTTTATGGCATAGATTAATCTGCTGATAATTTTCATTAACACTAACATTAAACTTTCAATTCAGGATACTCGGATTGCACAATACGAGGTAAGGATCCTGTCTAGGTCAGTGATCAGGATCAGTAATGGCTAAGGCAATTCTGGTAAAAGTCACGTTATTATTGAACAGTTAGAAACAGTTTCGACACTGGTCCACACAGATACACTCCTAAAGATGAAATAAATGTTTGACCTGTGCAAGTCGGTGCGGCGGTTGGCGGGCAGCGAGATAGCGGGCAGCACGGCACACATACAAGCACGGCTAAGGCTCACACAACATCGGCACTTTCCATCTTCTTAGCGTCGTAATATTTTCAATTTTGTGCCTCAGAATATAGCCATGCCAAGTAGTCGTCGGAATCGGTTCATCCGAGGCTCAATGGAATCCACTTTTCCTGGGTAGCCTCCTCGGTACAGTACGTGTACTTCCGACTGTTGCTCGCCTCCGACTGTAATACTGTGCCCGTTGTGCCGAACCGCGCCAGTGTGCGTTTTCCCGCCTCGCCTGCCTCCACCTTTTCCCGCACCCTACAGGTAGGGTATTCACCACAGGTTTTCTACTACACATATCCTAATGCATTACCTACGTATGGACCAAGTGTAAAAATTACAATTTTCACATCTTACAATAGTTTTAACATCAAATACACTTTCCTGTGATTTCCACATTATTTGAAATCTAACATAACTAATAATATTCATTTCAAGAGTTGCTCACAGTCTCTTTAACATAACGATACGAATCGAAACAAAAATCAAAACATTGCTTACATTAATTTATCTAAATTCATAAAGAAAAAAATTATTATATGTACAGTTGTCGTTACAGTGTCAGAAAAACGGTAGATCACTTGCGAATGAGATGATATAGTTTTAAAAAAATCCATAAATTTCATTTTAACAGATGAATAGAGCATCGGATTCAGAAAGGTCAGTGGTTTATTCAGACACATTAGACTGTGAGTGTTGATGTCACAATAGCAGTGTGCAAGGAGTATTGTCGAATCAGAGTACTCATCAGCGTTCAGTTGTTTCGCTATGTGGACCATCGGCGTCTAGGCGCGTAGTTCGAAGGCTCTACTTGCCGCGTATAGGATGACCAAATGAAACTCGCCCGCAAAATATTTCATTTACCGTAAGATAGGCAACCCGACTTAATTAAGCCGGCCCGTGTACAGTTTAATGTTAGCTGGGTTGCCTGCATTAAGGTGCACGAAATATTTTTCTGGACCTGTTGCGTTTTGCCTACCCTGCACATTGGAGTGTGCGCTGTTACTAGCTGTGCGTCCCTGTTTCTCGGACGTAAACACGATGTTGCTGTCACCCGGGCAGGGTCTCCAGTTCGCTGTGCCAGGTAATTAACTGCCATCACACGTAATGAAGGTCCATGCACGTATAACGTCATTCTGAGACTGCCCTAGAACACGCACACTGGCACCTACACAATATCATAAAACGATTAATTCTGTTTCGCCAGTCCATAAATTCCACATCAAAGAAGACAGAAATTTATCGTGATTCTATCTTGCTCATGTGACAAGTTATCATTTTCAAAAAATCTATCCGATTTTATAAGGATATACAGGGCGCAGGGATTAAATCTTGACAAATGAAACTTTTTAAAAAAAGCAATATCTATTAAAACAAAATACAAATGAAAATGCAACCCCGTGCAGCAGCAATGACCGCCTCCAATCTTGATCTCAAGCGATCGCACATACTCTTTAAATCAGTGCTGTCCATATCCGCGAATGCCGCTTCGAAAGCGGTGCGAGATGCGACATAATTGTGACTCGTCTTATTGATAACTCTTTCGACTATGTTCCAAACATAGTAGTCGAGGAGGTTCAAATCCGGGCTATTCGGGGGCCAGAATTCCTTTGTCCACAACATATCAACGTTGTCCCAGAGCCAGTTTTGGATTAAATAGCTCGCATGTGGTCCTCCTGTGCCATCCGACACATTATTCGCTTGCTGACATTCAGTACTGACGCAAACTTCCTCAGCGATTGCCCCGGTCATCCGAAATCAGCGTCTGAGCCTTTTGGATGACTGCTGCTGGTCCTGGCACGCGTTTTCTCGAATGAGGTCTCCTCGCCGGGCTAGAGGAACCTTCCCCAGTCCTCTCCGAAGCTTTATTCTTGGCCACAATATCGTAATCAGTTGATCTCCGGTACCCGAAGAATCGAACTATTTCAGTGGGTGAACGCTTAGCACGAAGGCTTTCGATCATATAATGGCGGCTCTTCGGTTGTACTCCACACTTGTTGTGTCTAACATCATGGCCATTTTGAAGTTCTGACTGGTCAGTAGATGACTATGGCTTTCAAAACGCCAATTACGACCTCCGGCGGAACTACTATGTGGCGGGAAATTCAAACTGAAATCGTCCAAATTTAAGAGCGTGTATTTTTAGCATCCATGAACAAAGAACCCTGCGACACTTTTTACAATTATATATGGGATCAAAATTACATTTACATTTCAGAAAAATTCAGTGTACCCTCCGCTGCACAGACGGGATGGATCCAGAACATAGTCCGATCTCGCCCGTATATTTACGAGAATGTCTGAAGTTACTGCATTCACTGCTGGCTGTTCACCCAAACTTGTTGGAAGGTGGGACATATAGGAGAAGTCCTCCACAAACACACACTAAAGGAAATCGCATACCGAGAGATCAAGCGACCTCGGAGACCATTGGTGTGATTCCCTTTACACGCGATCCATTGTCGTGGCAAACAATTGTTAAGAAATACTCCTGCGTGCAGATTACAGTACTGTTGCGCTTCACCTGTTGAAAAATGAAGTTTTCCGCATGTTCTCGTATGTGTGGAATAATCCAGCTCTCTGTCGTATCCAGGTACGTGATACCGTCTTTTCCGAAAAACGAATGGGCCGTATAATTTTTCGCTCGTGCTCGACTGTATAATGTGCTTTATTCTCCACATTATCACGTCGCAGCGGTTCACTTGCCCCAATTAACTGGAATATAGCATCATCAATGATAAAATTTAAAGGGAATTATCTTCTGTCTCCAAGTTAACAATGAATTCACGAAACTCTACATATTATTATTTGTCAGTATCATGAAGGTTCACACTAATTCTGTCCTGTATGGCTTACGGTTCGAAATAAAACTGTTGATATTTTTAAGACTATCGGGAATCCGATATTCCGATTTCTCAAAAATTGTCTGTCATCATCAATGTATAGAAATACACTCCTGGAAATTGAAATAAGAACACCGTGAATTCATTGTCCCAGGAAGGGGAAACTTTATTGACACATTCCTGGGGTCAGATACATCACATGATCACACTGACAGAACCACAGGCACATAGACACAGGCAACAGAGCATGCACAATGTCGGCACTAGTACAGTGTATATCCACCTTTCGCAGCAATGCAGGCTGCTATTCTCCCATGGAGACGATCGTAGAGATGCTGGATGTAGTCCTGTGGAACGGCTTGCCATGCCATTTCCACCTGGCGCCTCAGTTGGACCAGCGTTCGTGCTGGACGTGCAGACCGCGTGAGACGACGCTTCATCCAGTCCCAAACATGCTCAATGGGGGACAGATCCGGAGAACTTGCTGGCCAGGGTAGTTGACTTACACCTTCTAGAGCACATTGCGTGGCACGGGATACATGCGGACGTGCATTGTCCTGTTGGAACAGCAAGTTCCCTTGCCGGTCTAGGAATGGTAGAACGATGGGTTCGATGACGGTTTGGATGTACCGTGCACTATTCAGTGTCCCCTCGACGATCACCAGTGGTGTACGGCCAGTGTAGGAGATCGCTCCCCACACCATGATGCCAGGTGTTGGCCCTGTGTGCCTCGGTCGTATGCAGTCCTGATTGTGGCGCTCACCTGCACGGCGCCAAACATGCATACGACCATCATTGGCACCAAGGCAGAAGTGACTCTCATCGCTGAAGACGACACGTCTCCATTCGTCCCTCTATTCACGCCTGTCGCGACACCACTGGAGGCGGGCTGGACGATGTTGGGGCGTGAGTGGAAGACGGCCTAACGGTGTGCGGGACCGTAGCCCAGCTTCATGGAGACGGTTGCGAATGGTCCTCGCCGATACCCCAGGAGCAACAGTGTCCCTAATTTGCTGGGAAGTGGCGGTGCGGTCCCCTACGGCACTGCGTAGGATCCTACGGTCTTGGCGTGCATCTGTGCGTCGCTGCGGTCCGGTTCCAGGTCGACGGGCACGTGCACCTTCCGCCGACCACTGGCGACAACATCGATGTACTGTGGAGACCTCACGCCCCACGTGTTGAGCAATTCGGCGGTACGTCCACCCGGCCTCCCGCATGCCCACTATACGCCCTCGCTCAAAGTCCGTCAACTGCACATACGGTTCACGTCCACGCTGTCGCGGCATGCTACCAGTGTTAAAGACTGCGATGGAGCTCCGTATGCCACGGCAAACTGGCTGACACTGACGGCGGCGGTGCACAAATGCTGCGCAGCTAGCGCCATTCGACGGCCAACACCGCGGTTCCTGGTGTGTCCGCTGTGCCGTGCGTGTGATCATTGCTTGTACAGCCCTCTCGCAGTGTCCGGAGCAAGTATGGTGGGTCTGACACACCGGTGTCAATGTGTTCTTTTTTCCATTTCCAGGAGTGTAGTATCGAAATAAAGGTATATCGACGGAAAACTTATCGACGAACTGACCTATAAAAATACTGGCTGTTCATTGCAGATATACTCAAGGGTTAGAGCTGTATATTTATTGGTTTATTATTAGATGTTCTGGATAATAATAAGCCAGCCGCCTGCTTATTCCCCTTAGAACAAGAACTGAAAGGAAAACGATGCACATTCACGCTTGGCGATAACCACTTTGCTAAGAATAGGAACTACACGTAAATGGCAAAGTAAAAGATTTCCGATGTGTCCATCATTCGGTTTCGCATTTCTTCGCAACACTTCACGCCGACTTTACAGGTTTTTTTTTTTTTTTTTTTTTTTTTTTTTTTTTTTTTTTTTTTTTTTTTTTTGGTTTTTCAATTCTGCCAGCGATCTAGCAGTTGTAGTGTCAAATTTGCGTGGTGAAGTTGAACTTCGCAACTTCTGCTGGAGCGCCGAGCACTCATGGCGTCAGCATGTCCCTCACACACCTCCGCATGCCGCAAAGCCCAATCTTATCGGTTAGATTTTTTTCGCCACTTTCAGAAACTGTTTTTGAACAATGTCTGTGTGAAGAAATAGCACACTAGTTGCCTTAGAAATTGTTTTTAACATAGCTCGTGTTCTAGTTCTTCACGTCGGAAACCTTGTTATTCTATTCACACAGCCACCCGGCAGTGCAATCGGACTTCTTCTGTGTCACATATACTCGCTTCACACAATCAAAGAGAAAGACTGGACGTCATGAAAGCTCAAAAAGCAGTAATGTAATTTCAAAAGAACAATTTCAAATATTTACCGAAAACTGCGAAAAAAGTATAAAATGAAAATGGCACTCCATATTTCAGTCTCGATGTCTATACATTGAAACAGCTGGGAAAAATTTATCCCCAATACAAATCGATATATTTTGGAACCAATATCCATATATCATTAATTTATCAACAGCCCTAGTTCGAAAGCAAATGTCGTTTGAAGAGACTCCAGGTAGCTGGTCCAACGAGTACATTCTGCAGCACCGTACAGCGTGTTCTGCTTCTTGACGAGCACACGGGGGCAATCTGAGCATTTCCTCTTACACAAACAACCTGCTGTTTTTATCTGCTCGTGCTTTAAAAGAATGCTTCGAGTTGCAGGGAGTGTTGCAGTACTGTCCAAGAAAACCACGTCGATGTAACTAATTACACCTATTAATACGGAGAACCTTTTGTTGCTGAGCTTCCTCCTAAAGTATCTGAAGTCGTGCCGTCGGATTTATCTTACGCAGTATCCCTATGGTCTCCCTGTATGATTCTTTATTTCTCTTTCTTAAAATATGATAATGCTGCAGGCGACCCCACATTTACACAACATCCTTCACAATTTTGCCGTTGCGTTTCTTGTCATCGATGTTTTTTACGCCCGTTGAAGCAACTGCCCGCCCACAAAACGAATTCTGCGTGCGTTTCTAAAGAACAAAGAGGCACCAGGAACCGGTTGCTCCGTGTCTGTTGCAGTCTAACAAAACACCCACGCCTCTGCTCGGGCTTGCAAGGGCAGCCAGCCAAGATCACGTGCACAGCGACATAACCTTGTTTTCGGTCCGTTTCATCCCTAATGTGTCCACCTCCTCAAGGCTTAACATCCATGTAAAGTTAACCTTAAGAAAAACAAATTCCTCGTTCGTATCTGTGCATACACTACTCGCTCCTCCGATTTTCCTCTCGTTACTCGAAAGCAAAATGGGACATCAATCAGCGTGATTGCCTTCCTTGTAGCTTTGTTTTTTACAAAGATATGAACAGTGGTATGACTTTTTTAAATGCCACCCTATAGTTTTTAGTCGGTAATTCATTTCCTCTCCTAAAGACCTACTGAAAAATGTATCACAGTGTACCATTCACTGAAACACAACGTTATTAATTACATAACACAACATGGACGTTGACCCTCCCGGTACTTAGTGCAGCTGCTCGGGGTAATGGAACACATCCACATGCTGACTTTGACACGGAGCAAATGTAAATATAAGTAGAACGCACACCCGTCAGTCCGTCAACCATCGTCAGTTGAAGAGTTGTGTCAGCAGAATGTACACCAACGAAGAGAAGGTAGAAATGCTACTCATCTATGGGGAATGTAAGTTAGCAGAACAGTAATTGCAATACTGTTTTCTTTTGTATGAGTACATTCCGTACAGTAGTTTAGTCTTTTTAAATACTGTTGTGTAAAGGGTGTCCTTCCTACAAACTGCATCGACATAATGTTTCTTTTATTGCTGTTGTTCAAGGTTGGCGAAATGCTACGCATGCAGCGAAACTGTACAGAGAGCGATATCCTGACAAGAACCCACCTTCCCGACGGATGTTTTCCCGTCTTGTTGCGACGCTTCAGGAAAAGGGAAGTTTCAACCCACGACAACGCAATCGTCATAGCACTCGCACAGACGAAGCTGCCGAAATAACTGTTCTCGCTTCCCTTTCTATGAATCCACATGTGAGCACACGACGGCTTGAACACGAGATTGGCATTCCTAAAACCAGTGTACATCGTATTCTTACACGTCACCGATTCCATCCTTGCCATGTACATCCACATCAAGAATTGCATGGGAATGATTTCCAGAACCGTGTACAGTTCTGTCAGTGGGCACAGCAGCAAATCCTCCCAACCCGAACTTCTTCTCCGATGTTCTATTTACCTATGGATGTTCCCTCTCAAACAAAGGACAGATAAATACAAGGAACATGCATTATTGGTCCAGCGACAACCCACGGTGCCCTAGACAGGTGGAACATCAGAGTCAATGGAGGGTTAACGTCTGGTGTGGGATCCTCGGTACTACAATTATTGGCCCTTATTTCATCAATGGTATTGTAAACGGCACAGCGTATGCCAACTGCCTCAGACGAATTCTTCCTCCTCTTCTGGATGAAGAGCCGCTAAGAAGCAGAGTGCTTATGTGGTATCAACACGATGGATGTCCAGCACATAAAGCCTTGTACGTCGTGTTCTGAACCGAAGATATCCTGCCGGATAGATTGGTCGAGGTGGAACGGTTACTTGGCCTCCTAGGCCTCCTGATGTAAATCCTCTGGACTGTTTTCTTTGGGGATGCATTAAAGACGTTGTCTATCGCGATATTCCAACAACTCCAGAGGATATGCAGGAACGTATCATGCGTGCTTGTAATTCTCTTCAGCAGGCAACACTGGAAGCTGTAAAACATTCTTTCATTCAACGAGTGCACCAGGGTATCGGCGTCCAAGGTCACCACTTTGAGCACCTTTGAGTGTTCTACTCTCGGGCAATGGTACAGGACAGTCAATGTGAATTTTGTGTTATGTTGGTTTTCATTTGCTTTCTGACAACTCCAGCAAGTGGACGAGTTTGTGATCCCAGGTTCAAAGTCAGTGTTGTGTTATGTAATTAATAACGTTGTGTTTCAGTGGATGGTACACTGTGATACATTTTTGAATAGGTCTTTGGAGAGGAAATGAACTACCGAATAAAAAAATACAGGGTGCCATTTAAAAAGTCATACCATCGTTCATATCTTTGTAAGAAACAAAGCTACAACGAAGGCAATCACGCTGATTGATGTCCCCCTGACGGCTAAACAAAATTTACTTGAAACGTTTTGTAATTTGCATCTGGACAAACAGTTATTTAGGATGGTCAGGATAAATGGAACACCCTGTATATAAATTTACGAGGCTTCTCAGCTATCACACCGTTTTCATATCCTACTGTGGGCTACCAAGAAAAACTAGTGCAGAAATTAGAACTTTTTAAAAAATATTATTTTTTATTGTCTATAATTTAGATAATTAAACTGTATATAAGAAAAAGAAATTGAAATTGAATTGTACATAAGAAAATAACTGAAGTGAAGGTAGTAATAAATAGCAAATGTCCGGACAGATGTTTTTGTCTGACCTATTAACTTTAATGACAGAGATGGTACACTTTTTTGTCATCAGCAAGTTATTTAATGTGGCATGAGTAGGGAGCGGCTGCCATTGGAACAGAGATGTCGAAGTATTCATCATTGAGTCTATATGTATACTTGTTCTTTTATAAATTTCGTACTGGGAAAAGAAACCTCACGCTGATATGTGGAGCTAAGCATTGCCTTTACTTTGGAACCAACTTGGACCAAAATTGGGTATTTTTTTAATTAAGAAGAAGAGCCCAAATATTATCAGAACATGAGAAGAGTGATTTTTAGTTTCTGCTTTATTCTTGTCTAATCGTTTTAAATTAGCCGATGACTGAAGTTTGCATTTTATCTGCGTTATCTATTCTTTCTCTAGAGCACAATCCAGTGGGAAATCCTTTTCAGTCCCTTAGTGAACGGTTTTGATGTGAGTTTCAACATTCCCATTCTTCCGAACAGATACATTTACGTAGCACAGTAAGCACAGACCCGATCGTCATCATCATCACTCTTCTGCTGTGTTTGCAGGTCCTTTCCGTCTCCATTTCTTGCGATCAATTATTGCCTCTTAAACAATTGTCGTTTACCTGGATAAAGAAGTATGGGTTTCCCATTCGAAATGGAAGTGATAATTTTGTTCTCTTTTTGCCTTTAACACGTTATCATTAGAAGAAAGGTAGCTCAGTATGAATGCGCAAATCATACTATCCACTTTAGCAAAACGTCTGATAGACACATGACAAATATAACGAGCACAACCTCACTGGTGTACATCAAATATGAGCCTCACGAAGTAGTATTCTGGAATAAGAATGACAGTGGCACGTGAGAAACAGTTTTGTCAGGTGCGCCTCTGATCTCAGTGAAGCAATCCAGGTTAGTCAACCTGAGCGTTTCCACGTTATGTGGAAAATGCCTCGGCGAGCTGCTATTAGGTTGGTGCATAAGTTCGTAGCGTTTTTGTTTTGCATTTTAGTATCCCGTTTGCTATGGATTTATTTATCGCCTGTCATT
This sequence comes from Schistocerca serialis cubense, assembly GCF_023864345.2. Classification (NCBI taxonomy): domain Eukaryota; kingdom Metazoa; phylum Arthropoda; class Insecta; order Orthoptera; family Acrididae; genus Schistocerca; species Schistocerca serialis. Next base: position 1,173,091,189 of record NC_064638.1, read on the forward strand.
TTTTATTTTTAGTTTATTGTTGCTGTTTAGCTTACATATTACCATTTTGTAGTTTGGAGATAGTGAGTGGAGCTGTGGATGCTAGAAAATAGAATGCAAAGTGGAAAAATCGAAACATTTCCGACATATTCTTCTGTTTGAGTTCAGCAAAGTTGTGACAGCAGCGGTGGGAGCCAGAAACATTTGCACCGTGTATCGGGATAATGCCATTGGACAGAGCATGGAAAGAAAATAGTTTCTCGTTTTAAGGAAGATCGTTTTGATATTAACGACTGTGGACGTTCAGGAAGACCTTTGAGGTTTGATGAAGATTGTTTACACGCATTCATCCGCAATGATCAATGTCAGTGTATTCGAGAACTGGCAGATTTGATGAAATGTGATAATTCCACCATTGTGCGACATTTCCACGCAGTATCTATGCTTGCTCTCCATCAATTGATTCGTGAACAACACCGACCATTCGTACCCTGTATCGTTACTGGCGACAAGAAATGGTGTCTTTATGCTAATATAAGGAAAGGAAAGGAATGGTTGATCCCAAATATAGCAGTAACTCCACATCCAAAGACCAACGCGCGTGCACAAAAGGTGATGATAAGCATCTGGTGCCTGGTGGATCAGCGAAGTTGTGTTGAATTATGAACTGCTTTCCAGAGGTGTAACCATCACTGCCGACATTTATTGTCAACAATTGAGACGTCTTGCAGATGCAGTCCACGATCAACGGCCAGGAAGTCTGCGTGAAGTGATGATACTCCACTATAACGCCCGGGAGCATTCTGATAAACTGACAGCAAACACTGTACAGGATTTGGCTTGAGAAGTCATTCCGCAACTACCATGTTCACCTGATCTTTCGCCCTCATATTTTCATCTTCTCCGCTCTCTATTGAACAACCTTCAAGGAACTTCGTTTCCGGATGAAGAAGCGCTCCGAACAGGCTCGAGGAGTTCTTCGCCTCAAAATCAAGTGAGTTCTACAGTCGCAGAATCGAAAGGTTACCACAGCGCTGTCAGACAGTTGTAAATAGTGGAGGAGAATATATTATTATTGATGACTAAAGTCTCTGTTATGTGTATCTGTATTGTTTATTAGTTTATTAAACATATTAAAAAACGCTACGACCTTACGCACCAACTAAACAGTAGCTCGCCGCCGACATTTCGCAGATCACTCGTCTAGAAGCTTCACACATAACAAATTTTTACACATCCAAACCATTTCCCATCATACTTTTCTCTAGTCGTGATATTATAAGTAATTACGGTAGCAATAGAGATGGAAGAATGTTTTGAAACCCGAACCAAAATGTACGCACTTGGACACTACAGCGCGACTCCTTGCGTCATAACAGAATAAAAATATCTCATACAAATTTTCGTCGCTTTCGTATTTCCGATAGAAAATAGACACATAAGAAGAGTAGTTTGACAACTCTGTAATCACGCGGTCAATGAGTACCTTCATTCAATAATGAATGTCCGTGTTGGCCAGTTAATGCAGTGGTGCAATTATTGCAAATGATTGGGATCTTGTTGAGGTTAAGTTCAAAACGTTTTAAGGCTCAAATTAATTATTTTACCTCATCTACGATGCTTGTCAAATTCCAGAATATTCTGAAATGCGTCAGCAGTGCAAGAAGATTTAGTGTTTACGTTGCTGCATTATCTAAATACAAAAAGTCTATTCTACATCTACATCTATACTCCGCGAGCCACCTTACGGTGTGTGGCGGAGGGTACTTATTGTACCACTATCTGATCCCCCCTTCCCTGTTCCATTCACGAATTGTGCGTGGGAAGAACGACTGCTTGTAAGTCTCCGTATTTGCTCTAATTTCTCGGATCTTTTCGTTGTGATCATTACGCGAGATATATGTGGGCGGTAGTAATATGTTGCCCATCTCTTCCCGGAATGTGCTCTCTCGTAATTTCGATAATAAACCTCTCCGTATTGCGTAACGCCTTTCTTGAAGTGTCCGCCACTGGAGCTTGTTCAGCATCTCCGTAACGCTCTCGCGCTGACTAAATGTCCCCATGACGAATCGCGCTGCTTTTCGCTGGATCATGTCTATCTCTTCTATTAATCCAACCTGGTAAGGGTCCCATACTGATGAGCAATACTCAAGAATCGGACGAACAAGCGTTTTGTAAGCTACTTCTTTCGTCGATGAGTCACATTTTCTTAGAATTCTTCCTATGAATCTCAACCTGGCGCCTGCTTTTCCCACTATTTGTTTTATGTGATCATTCCACTTCAGATCGCTCCGGATAGTAACTCCTAAGTATTTTACGGTCGTTACCGCTTCCAATGATTTACCACCTATGGCATAATCGTACTGGAATGGATTTCTGCCCCTATGTATGCGCATTATATTACATTTATCTACGTTTAGGGAAAGCTGCCAGCTGTCGCACCATGCATTAATCCTCTGCAGGTCCTCCTGGAGTACGTACGAGTCTTCTGATGTTGCTACTTTCTTGTAGACAACCGTGTCATCTGCAAATAGCCTCACGGAGCTACCGATGTTGTCAACTAAGTCATTTATGTATATTGTAAACAATAAAGGTCCTATCACGCTTCCCTGCGGTACTCCCGAAATTACCTCTACATCTGCAGATTTTGAACCGTTAAGAATGACATGTTGTGTTCTTTCTTCTAGGAAATCCTGAATCCAATCACAAACCTGGTCCGATATTCCGTAAGCTCGTATTTTTTTCACTAAACCTAAGTGCGGAACCGTATCAAATGCCTTCCTGAAGTCCAGGAATACGGCATCAATCTGCCCGCCAGTGTCTACGGCACTGTGAATTTCTTGGGCAAATAGGGCGAGCTGAGTTTCACATGATCTCTGTTTGCGGAATCCATGTTGGTTATGATGGAGATTTGTATTATCTAAGAACGTCATAATACGAGAACACAAAACATGTTCCATTATTCTACAACAGATTGACGTAAGCGAAATAGGCCTATAATTATTCGCATCTGATTTATGACCCTTCTTGAAAATGGGAACGACCTGCGCTTTCTTCCAGTCGCTAGGTACTTTACGTTCTTCCAGCGATCTACGATAAATTGCTGATAGAAAGGGGGCAAGTTCTTTAGCATAATCACTGTAGAATCTTAAGGGTATCTCGTCTGGTCCGGATGCTTTTCCGCTACTAAGTGATAGCAGTTGTTTTTCAATTCCGATATCGTTTATTTCAATATTTTCCATTTTGGCGTCCGTGCGACGGCTGAAGTTAGGGACCGTGTTACGATTTTCCGCAGTGAAACAGTTTCGGAACACTGAATTCAGTATTTCTGCCTTTCTTCGGTCGTCCTCTGCCTGATAATGTGTACTGTCATCACCTAACTATTTCTTCATAAGCAGTTTAGAAGGGGGGGGGGGGAGGGGCAGAGATAATCCGTCACAGGGAAAAACACAGTCGATGACAAGTATTGCACAAACTGCTGGTTGGCATTTGGAACTACAGTTCACTAAAAACCTGAAATCAACTACACCAACATCTAATAAAAGTACCTTCACAAGAACGACACAATTTTATTAGGGAAGGAAGGAATGAATCAAGGAAGAAAGATGTTCGCTTTTAGGTAGGAATAAGGTGTTTTATTGCGATATATCACTTAAATGCAGAAGGACATGCATTTTTTTTTTTTTTGTACACATTCTCACTGGAGATGACCAAAGACGGTAATATTGAGAAACGTATGAGTTCCAAAGATAATGATAGAGTCGATATCTTGAAACTAAACAAAATTATCTACCATTTACGGTATCTTATATGAGGATTCTCACACTTCTGCAGTTTGCACTACATCTAAATCGCTTATTAAAATATCCGCAGCATACATATTCGCACTACTATTAAACAAATGTAGCATTCGTAAAAGTTACACAACTGTGTTGTGCTTAAATCTGCTAGTATAAAAAGAGGAATGACACTGTTTTAACAATACTGATTTATTTTTCGCAAAATATAAAAATGTTTAGTAACAAACCATTTCATATGCCAAAAATCTTCGTTGAGAATAAATTTATTATGACAAATATGCTCTTACTGTAGCTGAAACTGGCTTCTGACATACGAGGAAACTTAAGGAGCACATTTCACGCAAACAGCGATGTACCTATACGGAAAGAATAGCACTCCCACCTCTTCTTGGAAACAAATTTCAGACTAGGCAAGCGCTGTCAAAAGCCCTCGTAGTCACTTGCTGTTCAGGTGACTAAGCCCTTTTTGCTTTCCGCTTAACAATCGTTTCAGCTTCCTGAAGATCTAACATGATAATCAAATACTATCTGTTGAAGAGGACCTTGGAGAAGCACCGATTATCGTCTGAAGTTGGAGGGAGAAATAGAGTAAAGCTGCGTATGAGAACATGAAGTCACACGTTAACACCGCGTAAGTCTTCCGATAAAATACAGAAGGCTTCTTAAGAAGCTCACTTTTGTGAAATTTATTTTCAACAAAAGAGAGAAGTGCTGTTCATTCCGTGGATACACACATCGCTGTTTCCATTAAATGTGAACCTTTTCTTTGTGTCGGAATCCTGTTTTAGCTAATACAGGTGCATATTTATCATAGTAAATTCAGCACCAACGAACAATTTTGACGTACACACTACTTGACAATTGCTGAGGAACAACTGACTCTTCCTAAGGAACAAGTGCTAATTGCAACGGAATAACCGACAATTGTTACGGAACACCCGATCAATGGTAGTAACAGGAAATTTAGAAGGCAGGACGTGTTAACTACAGCGAAGTTTGTGCACGAACGCTCGTGTGTGAGTTAGACAGTTCACGAAGTACGGTGTTCTACGGAGGTTCTTTTAGAACCGATGAGTGCAAAATTCCATGACGCGCGGCACCATGTCAGCAAGACATCATTAGAGCGCTTCCGATCGTAGATGAGCAGGTGGACTGCTGGAAACCGGTCGAAAGTGTCACTAGTGTGGCCACAGTGATGGGTCTGTTGAAAAGGCTCACCTTGCTACTGTAAAATGCCGCTGCAGGTGGAAATGCTTTTCGAAGGTGATGTCGGTGGTCGCAAACTGACCACCACGCTGCAAGAAGATCGGTACGTAGCCCCAGTGCCGAAAGGGAACAGACATCTCACCCCAGACAGATCGCTGCAGACCTTGTACACGTGTCTCTACCACAACCATTCCGCGGCTGTTAAATCGCTCTGGCTTATATGCTCGGAAGCCTGTTCAGTGCGTCCCATTTCAACTACACCATCGTGGAGAAAGAGTTCGTTGGTGTTTGTTGGTTGGGTCAGTAACAGTGATCCAAGGTGATGTTCTCTGACGAATCCCACGTCAAAATGGCAAGTGATTCTGGCCACCAGTGAGTGTGGGCTGAAAGAGGGACACACTACACACCAAAGAACTTTCATGAACGTCATCAGTATGGCGTAGGCGTTATGGTGTGGGCAGGCATTATGCACAATGGCTGAACACCGCTGCATGTCTTTGGGCGAAGTACCGTTACTGCACAGCGGTACTGCAAGAAGATTAATCTGGATGATGTCAGTTTGTGGTGCTGTTTGTCCAGACTTTCTGTTTAGGAACGATAATGCCCACACACACAGGACCATTGTGGTGTCCTGCACACTGGAAAGTGAGTATAATGGACGTATAGAATAGCCTATGTACCCCCCGGACCTAAGCCCTACAAAGCATGCCTCGGAAGCAGACGTGTTTCTCAACGAAAACCCTCTCTCCGAACCGCGCATTAGCTAAAACCGCCTTGAGAGAGTAGTGGGACAATATCTCCGAAGAACTCCCCAACAATTTGGTTGTGTTGTTGTTGTTGTGGTCTTCAGTCCAGAGACTGGTTTCATGCAGCTCTCCATGCTACTCTATCCTGTGCAAGCTCCTTCGTATCCGAGTAACTACTGCAACCTAAGTCCTTCTGAATCTGTCTAGTGTATTCATCTCTTGGTCTCCCTCTGCGATTTTTTCTCTCCACGCTTCCCTCCATCACTAAATTAGTGATCCCTTGATGCCGCAGAAAGTGTCCTACCAACCGATCTCTTCTTCTAATCAAGTTGTGCCACAAATTCCTCCTCTCCCCGATTCTATTCAGTACCTCCTCATTAGTTACGTGGTCTACCCATCTAATCTTCAGCATTATTCTGTTGCACCACATTTCGAAAGCCTCTATTCTCTTCTTGTCAAAACTATATATCGTCCATGTTTCACATCCATACATGGCTACACTCCATACAAATACTTTTAGAAAATACTTCCTGATACTTAAATCTATGCTCGATGTTAACAAATTTCTCTTCTTCAGAAACGCTTTTCTTTCCATTGCTAGTCTACATTTTATATCCTCTCTACTTCGACAGTCATCAGTTATTTTGCTCCCCAAATAGCAGAACTAATCTATTATTGATGATGATAAAAAGGAGGCCGAAATTCTAAACCTAGCTTTCAAAAACTCGTTTACGATAGAGCACTGCAGCACCATTCCCCCTTTCAATTATCGAACAAACGAAAGGATGGCTGACATAGTGTTTAAAGTATCCGGGATTTTAAAACTGTTAAGATCCTTAGACGCCAGGAAGGCATCTGGCCCAGACGGTATACCAGTAAGATTTTATGTTGACTATGCTACAAATATAGCACCTTTCTTATCCGTCATCTATCAGAGATCACTGGAACGGCGGAAAGTTCCATGGGACTGGAAGAAGGCCCAGGTCATAGCAATCTATAAAAAGGGTAGAAAATCGGATGCACATTATTACCGGCCAATTTCACTGACATCGATTTGTTGTAGAATCATGGAACATGTTATGTGTTGAGATATAATGACCTTTCTAGTCTCTGAGAAGCTCATCTGCAGAAACCAGCACGGTTTTAGTAAACAGCGGTCATGCGAGACACAGCTGGCCCTCTTTGGGCATGATATACAACAGGCTCTAGATACCGGTTGATGTCATATTTATCGCCTTTCGAAAGGCGTTCGACTCAGTTCCGCACTGTCGCATGCTACAAAAAGTGCGCGCTTACGGTCTATCCAATGACATATGCGGTTGGATAGAAAGTTTTCTAAGAGACAGGGAGCAGTATGTCGTCCTGAACGGGGTAACTTCAACAGAAACAAGAGTAACTTCAGGTGTGCCCCAGGGCAGCGTTTTACGATTTACATAAACGATCTGGTTGATGGTATAGACAGCGGCATTAGACTGTTCGCCGATGATTCTGTAGTCTACAGGAAAGTAGTATCACACGAAAGTTGTGAACAAATCAATGAGTATTTGCAGAAAATAAATGCGTAGTGGAATGACTTGCAGTTATCTCTCAGTATTAGTAAGTGTAACCTACTGCGTATAACAAGGCGAAAATCCCCATTAATGTATGAGTACAAAATAAATGATCACTCTTTGGAAGCGGTAACATCAGTCAAGTATCTGGGTGTGACTATTCGAAATAATCTATGATGGGATGATCATATTACACAAGTAACGGGTAAGGCGAATTCTAGATTGCGGTTTATTGGTAGAATACTGAAGCGATGCAGTCCTTCAACAAAGGAAATAGCTTACAATACGTTAGTTCGTCCAGTCTTAGAGTATTGTTCGTCTGTATGGGACCATTACCAGTTGGGTCTGATTCAAGAGATTTAGAAGGTCCAAAGAAGAGCTGCAAGATTCGTGACTGGTACATTTAGCCATCGCGAGAGCGTTACAAATCTCATAGAAAGTTTGAAGTAGGACACACTTGCAGATATACGACGCGCTAAAAAGAAGGGGTTGCTCACTAAATTCCGAAATCCAATATTCGCCGAGGATGTAGAGCATATATTATTACCACCAACTTTCATATGGTGTAATGATCATCATTCAAAAAAAAGGGGAATAAGAGCTCGTACTGAGGCATTCAGACGGTCGTTTTTCCCTCCGCGAGTGGAACAGAGGGTGGGGGGGGGGGGGGAAGGGGATGGGGGGAGGGGGGGAATATGACTTTGGCACGAATTGCGCCCTCCGTCACACACCGCTCCGCTAGCGGAGTATATATGTAGATGTACTTTAAGTGTCTCATTTCCTAATCTAATTCCCTCAGCATCACCCGATTTAATTCGACTACATTCCATTATCCTCGTTCTGCTCTTGTTGATGTTCATCTTGTATCCGCCTTTCAAGACACTGTCCATTCCGTTCAACTGCTCTTCCAGGTCCTTTGCTGTCTCTGACAGAAATGCGTCATCGGCAAGTTTTTATTTCTGCCCGTGTATTTTAATTCCTACTCCAAATTTTTCTTTTGTTTTCTTTACTGCTTGCGTGATATACAGATTGAAGAACATCAGGGATAGGCTACAACCCTGTCTCACTCCTTTCCCAACAGCTGCTTCCCTTTCATGCCCCTCGATTGTTATAACTGCCATTTGGTTCTTGTCAAAATAGTAAGTTGCTTTTCGCTCCCTGTATTTACCCCCTGCCACCTTCAGCATTTGAAAGAGAGTATTCCAGTCAACCTTGTCAAAAGATTTCTCTAAGTCTACAAATGATAGAAAAGTAGGTTTGCCTTTTCTTAATCTATCGTCTAAGGTAAGTCGTAGGGTCAGTATTACCTTATGTGTTCCAGCATTTCTACGGAATCCGAACTGATCTTCCCCGAGGTCGGCTTCTACCAGTTTTTCCATTCGTCTGTAAAGAACTCGTGTTAGTATTTTGCGCCAGTGACGTATGAAACCGATAGTTCAGTAATTTTCACACCTGTCAACACCTGGTTTCTTTGGGATTGGAATTATTATATCCTTCTTGAAGTTTGATTTGGTAGAGACTGCGAATAACAACAGCAAAATTTGCATTAATGCCCGAGGAGGGAATATTCCCTACTGAGAGTCCCACATCGACCTTTACGGTGGGGGTCTGAACTGTATCAAACATGTACGTTGTTTTATCCTGCTTTCCCCTGTGGTGACATCTGCACCATTCTTCATTATAAATATAGCACTCCATCTCTATTACGTATGTACTGTGTTTCCTGTGGTCCATCATTGCCCGTAATTAATTCTCTCTAGCGATGTCTCTGTTCCTTAGCAATTGCCTAGCAGTGCAAAATGAATTGTTATTATATTCATTTTTTATGCTATGTTAACTGTGAAACCCGGCATATGTACTCTCGCCTGCGAAGGCGCCACTCTTGTTGCACAGTGGTCTTAGCGTAGGACGATTTGTGTAACTTTCCTTCTGTAAATTCGTTCGTCGTTTCCTTACAACCATCCAGCGACTATACTTGCCTGTAGACAAGTGTCTTGAACGAAGAATATCAAGGTACTGTTGATTTCGAGATAAATCGCATAGTTATAATAATCATTCTTAGATATAGGTAAACCATTCGTAACATAATTACTCCTTAATAATGGGCATAAAGAAAGGGAGATAGAGAGATGTCCCGGGCATGTTAATAGAGGCAAGCCTGGCATCAGGGGCAATATTTTAGTTGCGAACATCGTGGTTTGAAATTCCACTTCCTTTGGTCGCTGTTGCAACTCACATTATAATGCATAGCTGCGTGGCTGCTTTGTATGCAATGGTAACAGACGGAAGCGACAGCTAACACACTTCTGTGACAGCGACAGTGCATACCATGTGTCAGGTACTAGCAAGGTGAACTAACTCACCTTAATATTATCCCACTATGCAAGTACTTGTTTTCCTTTCCTGTTTTACATTCCATGCACTAAACATGTACTAGAGTAAATAAAGGGCATGGATGTGTGAGTTGTCCATAGCGTAAGTTAAAGTTAGGTTAAGTAGTGTGTAGGCTTAGGGGCCGATGAACTCACACACATTTTTTGAATAAATGAAATCTCCAAAACTGTGCATAAACTGTCTGTTTCAAATCTTTATTATTCAGAATACAATTTACAGTCTTCTGATATTAACAGTGTACTTCTTTCGGGTAGAATCATTTTACTTAGTGCGAGACCAGCAATCTCCCGATGGTTTAAACAGAATAGAACTCTCGTGCATAGAACGATTTCAGACTTCGAGATAATTTGTGAATGCGTTGGTATATTAAACATTTGGCGTTAAGCATGTAAGCGAGAAAAAGTAGAGAAAATGTTTGAAATTCTTTTGGACATCGCTAAGTGATCTCATTACTTAACACTGCGTGAGTAAAATATGTGTAATTTGTGCCCTGTTTTAAACTGAAGCTAGTACCACGATAGTTTCACCATCTCAATATTTATGACATATCTCTTGAACTGCGTGTCGTACAATGGCATAATTTTGTAGGTATCTACAGTGGTATGAGTGGATACTGTCTGGAACGTGTGTGTGCAAATACAGTTAGCAGCAAGGAAGCTATAAATTACAACTTCATGCCTAACCGACAGGAACAGTAGACGAATGACACCGGCTTCGAACCCGACAGATGTTGCTGCTGACCGTGAATGCAGGTCTGTCTCAATCAGTTTTAGAGTGGACGCTGCAAAAGGCAGCCGCGTGCTATGGATGTCAGGATACTCGATGAAAGGGCACTGCCCACTGTGCCACCTAAAACTGCACGTCTTTAGTGGACCAAACAACGACATCTGTGTAGATTATGAAGGGTATCTGTGGAAATCATGAACTGTATCTATTAAAATTCGCCTCGTGGTCTGGGGCGTCTTGTCACGGTGCGCGTGGTACTCCCCATTGGAGTTTCGAGTCGTCCCTCAGGAACGGGAGTCTGTGTTATCTTTAGCGCAAGTTGGTTTAAGTCATATGTAGTAGTGTGAAAGCCTAGGGACCGATGACCTCAGCAGTGTGGTCCCGTAGAAACTTACCACCAATCTGTTAAAATTCCGCGAACAATAAATGATTTTAATTTGCCACTGAGGCTAAGGTTGTCTCATCAAACGGGAGTGTCCATTCCGTTGTCTGTCAGGCACTTATAGGGAATGTACGTTACAAAATTGAAATTTTACTTAGCAAGTAATTAAACAAACAGACCTGCACGAATTGCATAAGAGACAAACGCTGTAGAAAGTAACCTATTAAACAGAGGCCGGGATGTGTGGGCTAAAACATTAACAGTGAAATTTAATTTGAACTAGATTTAATAACATTTATTTTACGTAATCAAATTAGAAAAGCACTGCACATTCATATAAAATCATGACGGTCGCTGGTTCCTGCTTTAAATAACCACCAGAGTGCGACAAATAAACAGATACCTCAGCTAATGGGTTTCTAAATCATTAGTGTCTCATAAAATAGGAATAACTTAATGGCAAGGAATCACAAATAAACTTTAAATTCATACTAGCACCACGCAGTAGATAGAAAAGCAACTAGAAGAACTACATCATGCACTACATATGTAGTCGGTAAAAGATTTGCTCCACCGACCTAAAGCAAAATACGGAAAACTCAAGCAATGGAACTGAACGAGAATTGCGATCCGAAATGCATATCATATCGGGAATGCCTGTAAAAGACAGCACACACGTGAAGGCAATGTAATTTAAGCACTACAACTACAGAATAAGAACGGAAAACCAACGGGCTGAAGGCTTGTTAGTTTTTCGAACACGTTGCCCAACTCACACAAAGTCAGACCAAGAAAAAATACAAAAATTCCGAAAAGTCGGTTAATCCGTGGAAGGAACTACCCATATAAGTAAATTGCCGCAGAATAATTTTGAGATGAAATACACTCCTGGAAATTGAAATAAGAACACCGTGAATTCATTGTCCCAGGAAGGGGAAACTTTATTGACACATTCCTGGGGTCAGATACATCACATGATCACACTGACAGAACCACAGGCACATAGACACAGGCAACAGAGCATGCACAATGTCGGCACTAGTACAGTGTATATCCACCTTTCGCAGCAATGCAGGCTGCTATTCTCCCATGGAGACGATCGTAGAGATGCTGGATGTAGTCCTGTGGAACGGCTTGCCATGCCATTTCCACCTGGCGCCTCAGTTGGACCAGCGTTCGTGCTGGACGTGCAGACCGCGTGAGACGACGCTTCATCCAGTCCCAAACATGCTCAATGGGGGACAGATCCGGAGATCTTGCTGGCCAGGGTAGTTGACTTACACCTTCTAGAGCACGTTGGGTGGCACGGGATACATGCGGACGTGCATTGTCCTGTTCGAACAGCAAGTTCCCTTGCCGGTCTAGGAATGGTAGAACGATGGGTTCGATGACGGTTTGGATGTACCGTGCACTATTCAGTGTCCCCTCGACGATCACCAGTGGTGTACGGCCAGTGTAGGAGATCGCTCCCCACACCATGATGCCGGGTGTTGGCCCTGTGTGCCTCGGTCGTATGCAGTCCTGATTGTGGCGCTCACCTGCACGGCGCCAAACACGCATACGACCATCATTGGCACCAAGGCAGAAGCGACTCTCATCGCTGAAGACGACACGTCTCCATTCGGCCCTCCATTCACGCCTGTCGCGACACCACTGGAGGCGGGCTGCACGATGTTGGGGCGTGAGCGGAAGACGGCCTAACGGTGTGCGGGACCGTAGCCCAGCTTCATGGAGACGGTTGCGAATGGTCCTCGCCGATACCCCAGGAGCAACAGTGTCCCTAATTTGCTGGGAAGTGGCGGTGCGGTCCCCTACGGCACTGCGTAGGATCCTACGGTCTTGGCGTGCATCCGTGCGTCGCTGCGGTCCGGTCCCAGGTCGACGGGCACGTGCACCTTCCGCCGACCACTGGCGACAACATCGATGTACTGTGGAGACCTCACGCCCCACGTGTTGAGCAATTCGGCGGTACGTCCACCCGGCCTCCCGCATGCCCACTATACGCCCTCGCTCAAAGTCCGTCAACTGCACATACGGTTCACGTCCACGCTGTCGCGGCATGCTACCAGTGTTAAAGACTGCGATGGAGCTCCGTATGCCACGGCAAACTGGCTGACACTGACGGCGGCGGTGCACAAATGTTGCGCAGCTAGCGCCATTCGACGGCCAACACCGCGGTTCCTCGTGTGTCCGCTGTGCCGTGCGTGTGATCATTGCTTGTACAGCCCTCTCGCAGTGTCCGGAGCAAGTATGGTGGGTCTGACACACCGGTGTCAATGTGTTCTTTTTTCCATTTCCAGGAGTGTAGATTCCGAGAACTGAAGGGTTTTAAAAACAAGGACGAACACGTTGGATTGAGCAAACAAAGGCGCACGCCCTAACAGATAGAAATTACGGAATACCGACGAAACTAACAAATCAGAAGAAGAAATAACATTAGAACAGAAACACAAGCACATTTACCTTTTTACACCATTTCTAAGTTCTGGTTGAACAAAGCAACTATTAGTAAAATCAAACACTTATAAAAAAACGTACGACTTCGCATTCATAATGAAATATTCTGCATGATTATAAAGGCCTGGAGCTAGGAAAGAAATGTATTAAAGCTTCGTCTAGGCTGAAACGTATCCACGCTCAGTTGCCGTACTCAGTACTGTTAACGAGCTGCCACGAGAAACCCCTCAAAAATTCCATGACCGAGTGTCCAGCACCCTGACCTAATCGAGGTCCCCACAGAAAGTTAGGGGAAGTTGTCAAAGAGCACCCTCACGGCACGTTGCCAATTTATGTACAATAGCTCTTCGTCTAGATGGGAAAGAGACCTCTTTATCGCTCTCTAAGTTTACAACAAAATTGGCTGGACTGCCACAGTAGCAGACAAGAAGTTTGCTCGCCATCAGAAATTATGAAAATTCAGTATACATATATATACGCATTCACTCACTGTGTCATTACAAGATAGTATGGAGAGGAAAGAAGAATAGAGGTATAATATAAATACAGGGTGTTTAAAAAATGACCGGTATATTTGAAACAGCAATACAAACTAAACGAGCAGCGATAGAAATACACCGTTTGTTGCAATATGCTTGGGACAACAGTACATTTTCAGGCAGACAAACTTTCGAAATTACAGTAGTTACAATTTTCAACAACAGATGGCGCTGCAAGTGATGTGAAAGATATAGAAGACAACGCAGTCTGTGGGTGCGCCATTCTGTACGTCGTCTTTCTGCTGTAAGCGTGTGCTGTTCACAACGTGCAAGTGTGCTGTAGACAACATGGTTTATTCCTTAGAACAGAGGATTTTTCTGGTGTTGGAATTCCACCGGCTAGAAAACAGTGTTGTTGCAACAAGACGAAGTTTTCAACGGAGGTTTAATGTAACCAAAGGACCGAAAAGCGATACAATAAAGGATCTGTTTGAAAAATTTCAACGGACTGGGAACGTGACGGATGAACGTGCTGGAAAGGTAGGGCGACCACGTATGGCAACCACAGAGGGCAACGCGCAGCTAGTGCAGCAGGTGATCCAACAGCGGCCTCGGGTTTCCGTTCGCCGTGTTGCAGCTGCGGTCCAAATGACGCCAACGTCCACGTATCGTCTCATGCGCCAGAGTTTACACCTCTAGTGCACAGGATTGATGACAGCGATATGCATGTGGGCAGCATTTGGTTTACTGACGAAGCTTATTTTTACCTGGACGGCTTCGTCAATAAACAGAACTGGCGCATATGGGGAACCGAAAAGCCCCATGTTGCAGTCCCATCGTCCCTGCATCCTCAAAAAGTACTGGTCTGGGCCGCCATTTCTTCCAAAGGAATCATCGGCCCATTTTTCAGATCCGAAATGATTACTGCAACACGCTATCTGGACATTCTTCGTGAATTTGTGGCGGTACAAACTGCCTTAGACGACACTGCGAACACCTCGTGGTTTATGCAAGATGGTGCCCGGCCACATCGCATGGCCAACGTCTTTAATTTCCTGAATGAATATTTCGATGATCGTGTGATTGCTTTGGGCTATCCGAAACATACAGGAGGCGGCGTGGATTGGCCTCCCTATTCGCCAGACATGAACCCCTGTGACTTCTTTCTGTGGGGACACTTGAAAGACCAGGTGTACCGCCAGAATCCAGAAACAATTGAACAGCTGAAGCAGTACATCTCATCTGCATGTGAAGCCATTCCGCCAGACACGTTGTCAAAGGTTTCGGGTAGTATCATTCAGAGACTACGCCATATTATTGCTACGCATGGTGAATATGTGGAAAATATCGTACTATAGAGTTTCCCAGACCGCAGCGCCATCTGTTGTTGAAAATTGTAACTACTGTAATTTCGAAAGTTTGTCTTCCTGAAAATGTACTGTTGTCCCAAGCATATTGCAAAAACGGTGTATTTCTATCGCTGCTCGTTTAGTTTTTATTGCCGTTTCAAATATACCGGTCATTTTTTAAACACCCTGTACATTGAAATAAATTGTAAGTAGCCTTTCGCTCCCTGTATTTTATACCGGCCACCTTCAGAATTTTAAAGAGTATTGCAGTCAACACTGTCAGAAGCTTTCTCTAAGTCTACAAATGCTAGAAACGTAGGTTAGCCTTTCATTAACCTATCGTCAAAGATAAGTCGTAGGGTCAGTATTGCCTTGCGTGTTCCAACATGTCTACGGAATCCAACTGATCTTCCCCGAGGTCGGCTTCTACCAGCTTTTCCATTCGTCTGTAAACAGTTTGTGTTAGTATTTTGCAACCGTGACTTATTAAATTGATAATTTGGTAAATCGATACATAGATATAAAATAGACGTAGAATAAATGTGAGTTCGGCGAATTTATGCAGTTGAGGCTGACTGGAGCATGCTCAGCTGCCGATTATTTCTCCTGGCATGTTTACTGAATGCACCGGAAGAATAAGGTGCTAAAGAACATGTCAAATGACGTAGAATTTTATCCAAGCATTTTGAAGGGGCTAGTATGAAGACCCTTCAGCAGAAACTGCACAGCAAGTGAGTGGAGTCGTGTAGTGTAGTCCGACGAGTCGCGAATTTGCACCTTCGTATATAATGAGAGGAGTCGAATGCACCAACGGCCCACTGAGGTGTTTAAGACAAAATGTGTCGAGGACCAGACGTGCTTCTGTGACGTTTCCGGGGTGTTCATCGTACCATGACCTAGACCCACCCATTCGCGTTACAGGATGTTTATTTCGACGTTCTCCGTGACAAAGTGTTGCCGTTTCTTCTCCATCTTCGTTCTGACTATGCTGTGCACAGTCCCGTCTTCCAGGACGACAACACCTATTTTCACAGGGCTACACGGATATCTTCCTGGTATGGCGAATGCTCTGGCTCCCTCTAGCACCTAGATTGGCGCGCTAAATCGATCGGTCTTAAGACCAAAGAAAATGTCTCTGTATTTACGAGAACGGGCGAAACGTAACAATCAACATTCATGCAGTTTTTTAGCTCTGTCAGCGACTTCAGCCGGATGTGGCTCACCTGAAGAATCTTTTGGACCCTCTCCCTAGCCACTGAATCCATTATAAGGACTAGATGTGGTATTACATGGTGTTAGCGCGATGTCCTATGGGGTGACTAATATACTGTCCAGTGTATTAACCGTCTGCATAGCAGGTGCTGCGCCTTCCCGATATTGCACTGTTCTCTTATGACGGGTTTCCGCTGGCATGAATTACTTATAGGTGCACTTTCCCACCACCACTCACTTAAGGCAGCTTCCATGAGAAAACACGTACTCGCATACTGTCACACCAACTTATGCGTAAGTTACGAGGCCTTTAACTTCCGGTTATTGTGTCGCTACCCCCACCACCGCCTACGAACTTCTGCTAGGCGGATCTGCTCTCGTCCGTTCGAAAGCATAGACCTTCAATAGTTTGTTTATGTGCGTGGAAAGTTACTGTCATGCCAAAATAATATGGTCAGTCTGCAACTAAGCAAATAAACACTTTCCAAAGTGGGAAAAATGTTCTTAAACTGTGTGATAGGAACCGAACTGTAGCTTTCATCATTTCGTTGTAATCTCTTAATTTTAATAAAGTTATACAGTCTCGTTTGAAGTGACAAACCTATTCGAAAAATATTCTCACTGACAGTGAGGACGTACGGAGTTTTATGTTACTGAAGAACAGTGAAGAATGTAAAGTTATCTTTTATTTCAGTACGATAATAGTAATTTAATACTTTAGTCACTAAGTGTAAATATTACGATAGAGAATCTAGTGTGCTTTTAGAGATTTACAGGTACTCTTGACCCTCATTAAAATCTTGTTAAAGTACAAAAGTGTTCGTGATGGCACAGTGACTAAGTAATCACTGTTCTGCACAGTAGTACGGAGTTTGATTACAAAATAAAGTATCGTACTTGTAAAGGAAATTTTGTACAGAACCTATTAGCTATGAAAATCTTGACTAAGCCTAAAACAAAGACAAAATAGGATTGTTGATCAAGAAACCTTACTTTCCGATGTAGCATCGGTGTATTGTAGACCGCATCCAAGTACTTAACATAAGAAATTCGAGGAAGCGCTCTTCGGAATGCGATAAGTGTAGTGCAGCGATGATAGATTTTCCAGTTGTCACATATCGAAATGTTACCTGTCAATCAATGCGAGCGGTCACGGCATCTAGTACACATGTGTTAGATTTTCGCATAGAGCCTGTAATGCATATATGCATTCCCTTCACGTGTTTAAGCCAAGTATTACGCACATTTATGCGATCGGGAATGCTCAGTAGCAGCCAGGCTACATGTGCATTTAACAATTAAGCGTCAGCAATAGCATTGTTGTTGTTGTTGTTGTGGTCTTCAGTCCTGAGACT
The DNA here is from genome assembly GCF_023864345.2 of Schistocerca serialis cubense. Lineage (NCBI taxonomy): Eukaryota > Metazoa > Arthropoda > Insecta > Orthoptera > Acrididae > Schistocerca > Schistocerca serialis. The sequence continues at coordinate 1,173,108,824 of NC_064638.1, forward strand.
GGTTTGATGCAGCTCTCCATGCTACTCTACCCTGTGCAAGCTTCTTCATCTCCCAGTACCTACTGCAACCTACATCCTTCTGAATCTGCTTAATGTATTCATCTCTTGGTCTCCCTCTACGATTTTTACCCTCCACGCTGCCCTCCAATACTAAATTGGTGATCCCTTGATGCCTCAGAACATGTCCTACCAACCGATCCCTTCTTCTGGTCAAGTTGTGCCACAAACTTCTCTTCTCCCCAATCCTATTCAATACTTCTTCATTAGTTATGTGATATACCCATCTAATCTTCAGCATTCTTCTGTAGCACCACATTTCGAAAGCTTCTATTCTCTTCTTGTCCAAACTATTTATCGTCCATGTTTCACTTCCATACATGGCTACACTCCATACAAACACTTTCAGAAACGACTTCCTGACACTTAAATCTATACTCGATGTTAACAAATTTCTCTTCTTCAGAAACGCTTTCCTTGCCATTGCCAGTGTACATTTCATATCCTCTCTACTTCGACCGTCATCAGTTATTTGCTCCCCAAATAGCAGAACTCCTTTACTACTTTAAGTGTCTCATTTCCTAATCTAACTCCCTCACCATCACCCGACTTAATTCGACTACATTCCATTATCCTCGTTTTGCTTTTGTTGATGTTCATCTTATATCCTCCTTTCAAGACGCTATCCATTCCGTTCAACTGCTCTTCCAAGTCCTTTGCTGTCTCTGACAGAATTACAATGTCATTGGCGAACCTCAAAGTTTTTATTTCTTCTGCATGGATTTTAATACCTACTCCGAATTTTTCTTTTGTTTCCTTTACTGCTTGCTCAATATACAGATTGAATAACATCGGGGAGAGGCTACAACCCTGTCTTACTCCCTTCCCAACACCTGCTTCCCTTTCATGTACCTCGACTCTTATAACTGCCATCTGATTTCTGTACAAATTGTAAATAGCCTTTCGCTCCCTGTATTTTACCCCTGCCACCTTCAGAATTTGAAAGAGAGTATTCCAGTTAACATTGTCAAAAGCTTTCTCTAAGTCTACAAATGCTAGAAACGTAGGTTTGCCTTTCCTTCATTGAAATAATAAGAGCCAATGTTGTGCAACCTTAGTAGGGGCAGGATCCGACTATTCGGGAGTAGGACCTTACAATCTGAGACACTGTTCCGAGGCAAACTTCCGTCACAATGTCCTCAAACGTGACGTCAGATCCGCGTAGCATCAGCAATCTGAACGCCCATTCGCTGGAGGTTTGGATGTGTGTGTGTGTGTGTGTGTGTGTGTGTGTGTGTGTGTGTGTGTGTAGGAAACGAGAGAAGTGTCCTTATTGGCTGAGGGAGAAAGGTGTGGTGGTCTCTCTTGTCGTTCGGGAAGACAAGGCGAGTTAGTCACGAGGAGCCACTCAAAACGCACGGTCGAGTAACCGGGGCGGCTCTAAAAGAACGGTCGCGAGTGCATATTCCAGCTGTTAAACAAGATATAAAGTGAAGTTAGTAGTTATAAGAACGCCACGTGTCATGGGCAGTGTCTATCATTATGTAAAGTGAGAAAACTGTGTTAATGTGTGTAAAGGGTCGAATATAACGGCGTAGTCCAGAGCCGCCATATTGCAAATGCTGATTCTGTGACGTGTGTGACAAAGCAATTTCTGTATTGAAACAAGTATAGTTCAAGCGTTGTTGACAATGAACAACTAGCATCCCTAAACACTCCACTTCAGCAGGATCACCACCTACATAGAACCTGGCGACTGAGCGCTACCACTGTGCTACGAGGGACTTACCGAAGCAGCAAGACACTGCGGCGCGGCACGTTTCTTATTACCGCCCTGCCATTTTACCGCCCTGCCAGTGTCCAGCAATGTTCATTTGTCTAGCTAAAAGCTGTAGTAGAAAATACTAGACTACTACTGTCTACGGCAGGTCGCAACATACATAGAATTGTCCGGTAAACGGGATGTGGCTAGTACTGAAATAAAAGTTTTAACTTGGCAATGTAAACTTTCAGGTGTATTTTTACGATAGGGATCACAATTAATACTGCCAAGTCCGTAGTAAGTGTCTACACAATGTAAAGTTCCCACGCACACTCAATCACACAGTTTATGGTCTATACACCCGTTACCTAAGTTAATAGAGTTCACTAGATCGTTTAGTTATGAATATGCTCGCTCAAATGTTGTGCACTCTGCTCTACACGTAATACTTGTTCCAGTCTTAGTTCGCACAACACGCTACGAGGTTTTAACTAATAATTTTGATATTCCGTCCGAAATTCCACACGACTTCTACTATACCGTTCACTTAAATACGCTTTGCACTACTTCGCGAACTCGTAATTAGCATTTTTCCGCCATTTTACAGTACTTTCGTCGGAGCTGCTTTCAATGAGATGTTACTAGTTCGAACACTCAGCCCAGACTGACTTAGATCACACCAAAGGCTTTGTTCCCAGCATAGATTGGCGCGAGCCTGCATTTTTCTGATTGGCTGATATCACAAACAGCAAATCAGGTTGCACTATTATCCCACGTTAACCCACGATTTACTTCAATGACCAATCATAGTAAAACATTTCTTTCTATGGCAATTGCTGAATAAATAAATTTAGATAAGTATCAAATATAAAATTACTCCTTCCGAAATTACCGATTAATTTGTGTTCTACTCACGATTTGTTAGTACCATAAACTGACTGCACATTTAATTATAGTAAATCCCCTGTATAGTTTAACTGGTACTTCGTGAATAAACAAAACAATTTTCATTTACTTCTGTTCTTCTTCACTCATACAACATCACACTGCTAATTGCTACACATATAAAACAATTATAATTATGCAAATACATTAAATATTAACATAACTTCACAACATTGTTTTGACTACGACTGCTAGCACTGTCCGTCAACTGCTCACCTCTGCCGCCTACTAGTACAACTACGTGCAGCTCAGTAACTCAGGTCCATGTCAGCTGGTGACATCTGTCGATGATTCATGCCTATAACGATATCGTCCTAACAAGTGACAGGAGCGATGCGAAGGCGCTACGCCTCAGCACCAGGTTAGTGATACCACCCAGAGAAATACTTCTTTCTCGCTACAACGCCAATGAGGGTGTTGTAAGCCTGCAGTTGCTGGATCTCTCGAAACGATTTCTAAGAGATACCCATTTCGTATCCAGGATTTGTGGTGCTCCTCGGTTAAAAGCTCCGCAATTATGTTAACTTCCGTACGAAAAAGGGATAAGCTTCTCCCTATGAATTATTTCACTTGTCGCCATCTTATTGTTGTTGTTGTGGTCTTCGGTCCTGAGACTGGTTTGATGCAGCTCTCCATGCTACTCTATCCTGTGCAAGCGTCTTCATTTCCCAGTACCTACTGCAACCTACATCCTTCTGAATCTGCTTAGTGTATTCATCTCTTGGTCTCCCTCTACGATTTTTACCCTCCACGCTGCCCTCCAATACTAAATTGGTGATCCCTTGATGCCTCAGAACATGTCCTACCAACCGATCCCTTCTTCTAGTCATGTTGTGCCACAAACTCCTCTTCTCCCCAATTCTATTCAATACCTCCTCATTAGTTATGTGATCTACCCATCTAATCTTCAGCATTCTTCTGTAGCACCACATTTCGAAAGCTTCTATTCTCTTCTTGTCCAAACTATTTATCGTCCATGTTTCACTTCCATACATGGCTACACTCCATACAAATACTTTCAGAAATGACTTCCTGACACTTAAATCTATACTCGATGTTAACAAATTTCTCTTTTTCAGAAAGTCGTTCCTTGCCATTGCCAGTCTAAATTTTATATCCTCCCTACTTCTACCGTCATCAGTTATTTTGCCCCCCAAATAGCAAAACTCCTTTACTACTTTAAGTGTCTCATTTCCTAATCTAATTCCCTCAGCATCACCCGGTTTAATTAGACTACATTCCATTATCCTCGTTTTGCTTGTGTTGATATTCATCTTATATCCTCCTTTCAAGCCACTGTCCATTCCATTCAACTGCTCTTCCAAGTTCTTTGCTGTCTCTGACAGAATTACAACGTCATCGGCGAACCTCAAAGTTTTTATTTCTTCTCCATGGATTTTAATACCTACTCCGAACTTTTCTTTCGTTTCCTTTACTGCTTGCTCAATATACAGATTGAATAGCAACGGGGAGAGGCTACAACCCTGTCTCACTCCCTTCCCAACCACTGCTTACCTTTCATGTCCCTCGACTCTTATAACTGCCATCTGGTTTCTGTACAAATTGTAAATAGCCTTTCGCTCCCTGTAATTTACCCCTGCCACCTTTAGAATTTGAAAGAGGGTATTCCAATCAACATTGCCAGAAGGTTTCTCTAAGTCTACAAATGCTAGAAACGTAGGTTTGCCTTTCCTTAATGTTTCTTCTAAGATAAGTCGTAGGGTCAGTATTGCCTCACGTGTTCCAACATTTCTACGGAATCCAAACTGATTTTCCCCATGGTCGGCCTATACTAGTTTTTCCATTCGTCTGTAAAGAATTCGCGTTAGTACTTTGCAGCCGTGACTTATTGAACTGGTAGTTTAGTAATTCTCATATGTGTCAACACCTGCTTTCTTTGGGATTGGAATTATTATATTCTTCTTGAAGTCTGAGGGTATTTTGCCTGTCTCATACATCTTGGTCACCAGATGGTAGAGTTTTGTCAGGACTGGCTCTCCTAAGGCTGTCAGTAGTTCTAACGGAATATTGTCTACTCCCGGGGCCTTGTTTCGACTCAGGTCTTTCAGTGCTCTGTCAAACTCTTTACGCAGTATCGTATCTCCCATTTCATCTACCTCCTCTTCCATTTCCATAATATTGCTCTCAAGAACATCCTAAAGGTCGCGAAAGTAGCGTTTCCAACTTCTGAGTGTGGTAGCACTAACTTGTATGCAAGGGTAGTCGCGGGTGGGCGTGCGTGTAAGTAATTGGTACTGGTGAAACTCCGGCTTTATGCTCGGCGTACGACGGACGGTCCTGGCCGGTCAGTCACCTTAGACGCCGGCGGAGGTCGCAGCGCCTGGAGAAAGCAGCCTCGCGCGACCTTGACACAGAGAGGGGACCGCTACCCGCTGCACACCGGCCACTTCCGCAGCGCGCAGCACGGGGAGCCGCCCACCGCTTCCGCGAAGCTACCTTCCGCCGGATTACGCTGCCTGCGAGGCCGCCAACTTCCGCTGTTTGCTGAATACTGCACGAACCACTTGCAGGCTTCGCGAGAGATTCCGCGACGGAGTTCCTGTCGCCCCGAACCCTTACCAGTCATTTGTTTTGCATCGCTTCCCGTAGTCACATCAGCGCTAATCAGCTTTGCCTGAGAAGGCAAACTCACGACATCCAGAATTTAGACCTACAAACTGTAGACACAAGTTAACAGGTGGATCGTGTCTTCCTAAATTTGAGAAAGACAATCGATGCTCTATTATAACTTTGAAACCTTCCCGTCTCCTCTGTATCTCTTTTGTTACGCAACCTTCCCTTCTACAATAACCTATGAAACCTTCCCGTAGGATTTCTATCTCTTGCTTAATATTAACAAATGAAATCTTCCCTTTGAAATTAATCCTCTTTCTCAATCTTCGCATACAAATTTAAATGCTGCTTATTAAAAGTGATTTTCTGATTATTTCGACGAAACATAGAATGTGTCAACATCTACATCATTACTCTGCAATTCACATTTAAGTGATTGGCAGAGGGTTCATCGAACCACAATCATACTATCTCTCTACCATTCCACTCCCGAACAGCGCGCGGGAAAAACGAACACGTAACCTTTCTGTTCGAGCTCTGATTTCTGTTATTTTATTTTGATGATCATTCCTACCTATGTAGGTTGGGCTCAACAAAATATTTTCGCATTCGGAAGAGAAAGTTCGTGACTGAAATTTCGTAAATAGATCTCGCCGCGACGAAAAACTTCTTTGCTTTAATGACTTCCATCCCAACTCGCGTGTCATATCTGCCACGCTCTCTCCCCTATTACGTGATAATGCAAAACAAGCTGCCCTTTCTTGCACCCTTTCGATGTCCTCCGTCAATCCCACCTGGTAAGGATCCCACACCGCGTAGCAATATCCTAACAGAGGACGAACGAGTGTAGTGTAAGCTGTCTCTTTAGAGGACTTGTTGCATCTTCTAAGAGTCCTGCCAATGAAACGCAACCTTTGGCTCGCCTTCCCCACAATATTATCTACGTGGTCTTTCCAACTGAAGTTGTTCGTAATTTTAACACCCAGGCTTGACAGCCTTGACAATTGTACTATTTATCGAGTAATCTAATTCCAACGGATTTCTTTTGGAACTCATGTGGATCACCTCACACTTTTCGTTATTTAGCGTCAACTGCCACCTACCACACCATACAGCAATCTTTTCTAAATCGCTTTGCAACTGATACTTACCTTGCTAGACGGTAAATTATAGCATCATCTGCGAACAACCTAAGAGAACTGCTCAGATTGTTATCCAGGACATTTATATAGATCAGGAACAGCAGAGGTCCCAGGACGCTTCCCTGGGGAACACCTGATATCACTTCAGTTTTACTCGATGATTTGCCGTCTATTACTACGAACTGCGACCTTCCTGACAGGAAATCACGAATCCAGTCACACAACTGAGACGATACCCCATAGGCCCGCAGCTTGATTAGAAGTCGCTTGTGAGGAACGGTGTCAAAAGCTTTCCCGAAATCGTCGTCGTGGCCCTCAGTCGTTATCTGCAATAACCCAAAACTGTTCCTTACCATTTTGTACTATTACTGGATCGCCATCTGAGTGCTACATCGAACTCCGACATGAATATACCTGCTCTGTTTTACAATACTCTATTAGCTGCTGGTGGGCTGTCATAATAAGTGGCTGTATTTATTACAAAAACTGACGTTATTCTCTAATAGCAAAGCTGACGGTATTCTTTAATTAATTTGACTGAAGTTACTTAATTCGTAGTTAAACTTTTTCTTGACAACAATATAATTTTGCAAACTTTTACGTTGATGGTTTTTGGTATCTTTCATAAATTGTGGTTTTTCAATAGACAATAGAAATATACACGTCTTACAATGTCTACTAACCACACTGGACTCACATTCGGCAGGGCGACGGTTCAAACCCGCATCCGGCCAGCCTGATATAGGTTTTCCGTGATTTCGCTGAATTGCTTCAGGAAAATTCCGGGATGGTTCCTTTGAGAGGGCACAGCCGACTTCCTTCCACATCCTTCCCTCTTCCGATGAGACCGATGACCTCGCTGTTTGGTCCCCTCCCCTAAATCAACCAAACAACCTACATCGTCGAAAGTGGTCGTTTTAGTGGGCCAGGAGTTACGGTGTAGATAGCCATAATGTTGCATGGGCATACTGGCATCCAGATTTTGGAAGATACCGGTCAGAGTTATTGTGAAGCTGTTCTCCTTCCCCATATGCGTCTTTCAAGGGGTGCTTTCGGACCTGCCTTCTCTGCACCATACCAATGGAGATACTATCGAAGACAATGCTGCCACAGCAGAGTTACTAAACACATCCTTCAGAAATGCCTTCATAAAAGAAGCCGAAGTAAATATTCCAGAATTTGAATCGAGAACAGCTGCCAAAATGAGAAACGTAGAAGTAAATATCCTCGGAGTAGTGAAGCAACTTAAATCACTCAATAAAAGCAAGTCTTCTGCTCTAGACTGTATACCAAAGTACATTTCGGAGTATGCTGATGCATTAGCTCAATACTTTACAATCATATACAACCGTTCACTCCACGAAAGATCCGTACCTAAGACTGGAAAGTCGCACAGGTCACTCCAATATTCAAGAAAGGTAGTAGGAGTAATACACTGAATTAGTCCCATTTCGTTTACGTCGATATGCAGTTGTACTTTGGAACATATATTGTGTTCGAACATTATGAATTACCTCGAAGAAATCTGTCTATTGACACACAGTCAACATGAGTTTAGAAAACATCGTTCCTGTGAAACACAACTAGCTCATTATTTACATGAACTGTTGAGTGTTATTGACGAGGGATTTCAGATCGATTCAGTATTTCTGGATTTCCGGGAGGCTTTTGACACTGTACCACACAAGCGGCTCGTAGAGAAATTGCGTGCTTATGGAATATCGTCTCAATTATGTGACTGGATTTGTGATTTCCTGCTAGAGCGTGATGGCGCAGTGGTTAGCACACTGGACTCGCATTCGGCAGGACGACGGTTCAAACTTCGTAGTAATTGACCGGAAGTCATCGAGTAAAACAGAAGTGATTTCTAGCGTTCCCCAAGGTAATGTTATTGGCCTTTTGGTGTTCCTTATCTACATAAACGATTTGGGAGACAATCTGAGCAGCCGTCTTCGGTTGTTTGCAGATGACGCTGTCGTTTATCGACTAATAAAATCATCAGAAGATCAAAACAAACTGCAAAAAGATTTACAAAAAATATCTGAATGGTGCGAAAAATGGCAGTTGACCCTAAATAACGAAATCTGTGAGGTCATCCACATGAGTGCTAAAAGGAACTCGTTAAATTTCGGTTACACGATAAATCAGTCTAATCTAAAAGCCGTAAATTCAACTAAATACCTAGGTATTACGAACAACTTAAAGTGGAAGGAACACACAGAAAATGTTGTGGGGAAAGCTAACCAAAGACTGCGTTTTATTGGCAGGACACTTAGAAAATGTAACAGACCTACTAAGGAGACTGCCTACACTACGCTTGTCCGTCTTCTTTTAGTATACTGCTGCGCGGTGTGGGATCCTTACCAGGTCGGACTGACGGAGTACATCGAAAAAGTTCAAAGAAGGTTAGAACGTTTTGAATTATCGCGAAATATGAGAGAGAGTGTCACAGAAATGATACACGACTTGGGCTGGACATCATTAAAAGAAGGGCGTTTTTCGTTGCGACGCAATCTTCTCTCGAAATTCCAATCACCAACTTTCTCCTCCAAATGCGAAAAAATTTTTTTGACACCGTCCTACCTAGAGAGGATCGATCACCACGATAAAATAAGGGAACTCAGAGCTCGTAGCCGGCCGGTGTGGCCGTGCGGTTTAGACGCTTCAGTCTGGAACCGCGTGACCGCTACGGTCGAAGGTTCGAATCCTGCCTCGGGCATGGATGTGTGTGATGTCCTTAGGTTAGTTAGGTTTAATTAGTTCTAAGTTCTAGGCGACTGATGACCTCAGAAGTTAAGTCGCATAGTGCTCAGAACCATTTTCAGAGCTCGTACGGAAAGGTATAGGTGTTCATTCTTTCCGTGCGCTATACGAGAATGGAATAATAGAGAATTGTGAAGGTGGTTCGATGAACCGTCTGCCAGGCACTTATATGTGATTTGCAGAGTATGCATGTAGATATACACTCCTGGAAATTGAAATAAGAACACCGTGAATTCATTGTCCCAGGAAGGGGAAACTTTATTGACACATTCCTGGGGTCAGATACATCACATGATCACACTGACAGAACCACAGGCACATAGACACAGGCAACAGAGCATGCACAATGTCAGCGCTAGTACAGTGTATATCCACCTTTCGCAGCAATGCAGGCTGCTATTCTCCCATGGAGACGATCGTAGAGATGCTGGATGTAGTCCTGTGGAACGGCTTGCCATGCCATTTCCACCTGGCGCCTCAGTTGGACCAGCGTTCGTGCTGGACGTGCAGACCGCGTGATACGACGCTTCATCCAGTCCCATACATGCTCAATGGGGGACAGATCCGGAGATCTTGCTGTCCAGGGTAGTTGACTTACACCTTCTAGAGCACGTCGGAGGGCACGGGATACATGCGGACGTGCATTGTCCTGTTGGAACAGCAAGTTCCCTTGCCGGTCTAGGAATGGTAGAACGATGGGTTCGATGACGGTTTGGATGTACCGTGCACTATTCAGTGTCCCCTCGACGATCACCAGTAGTGTACGGCCAGTGTAGGAGATCGCTCCCCACACCATGATGCCGGGTGTTGGCCCTGTGTGCCTCGGTCGTATGCAGTCCTGATTGTGGCGCTCACCTGCACGGCGCCAAACACGCATACGACCATCATTGGCACCAAGGCAGAAGCGACTCTCATCGCTGAAGACGACACGTCTCCATTCGTCCCTCCATTCACGCCTGTCGCGACACCACTGGAGGCGGGCTGCACGATGTTGGGGCGTGAGCGGAAGACGGCCTAACGGTGTGCGGGACCGTAGCCCAGCTTCATGGAGACGGTTGCGAATGGTCCTCGCCGATACCCCAGGAGCAACAGTGTCCCTAATTTGCTGGGAAGTGGCGGTGCGGTCCCCTACGGCACTGCGTAGGATCCTACGGTCTTGGCGTGCATCCGTGCGTCGCTGCGGTCCGGTCCCAGGTCGACGGGCACGTGCACCTTCCGCCGACCACTGGCGACAACATCGATGTACTGTGGAGACCTCACGCCCCACGTGTTGAGCAATTCGGCGGTACGTCCACCCGGCCTCCCGCATGCCCACTATACGCCCTCGCTCAAAGTCCGTCAACTGCACATACGGTTCACGTCCACGCTGTCGCGGCATGCTACCAGTGTTAAAGACTGCGATGGAGCTCCGTATGCCACGGCAAACTGGCTGACACTGACGGCGGCGGTGCACAAATGCTGCGCAGCTAGCGCCATTCGACGGCCAACACCGCGGTTCCTGGTGTGTCCGCTGTGCCGTGCGTGTGATCATTGCTTGTACAGCCCTCTCGCAGTGTCCGGAGCAAGTAATGTGGGTCTGACACACCGGTGTCAATGTGTTCTTTTTTCCATTTCCAGGAGTGTAGATGTAGATCTGATTTTTATGGATGATGATGGGCGAACGTATCGAAAACAGCAGGTGGAGGAGCTGTAGGCGCAAGAGGATCTTCGGGGAATGGACTGACCAGCTCGCTCCCGCCAACCTGAATCCCAGTCAGCAGGAATGGGATGCGTTGGGGACACGTGGTACAGAGCGTTCACCTTCACCAACGGAGATCTAGCAGGTGTCAACATCGCTGGTCGATGAATGAGCGCACTACCGCAAGAATTCGTTACCAACCTCGTGGCCAGCAAGGGAGCACGCTGCAGAGCGTGCAATGTCCGCGGAGATCATACACCTTACTGTGAATCATGTCCCACCTTTTTTACTGTCCAGGGGATCACCATGAATCGCGGTGACTTCAGTGTAATTCCTGTTCGTCTCGCTCCGTATTTCTTTCAGTTATCTTCTGTACTATACTGTAGCAGCTATTTCTATGAACGTTCCCAGTTTCATTGAGCTATGCACTTGTCGATGACACATCATGCGAAAGTTAATTTCGTCCGTAAGTTTTCCGTACCAGTCTACTTCTGACGCAGTTAGTAATGTTTTTTCCGTGTTCATTAACGACACACTGTTCACGTAGGACGAAGGAAAACTGTATCGTCCCGCCAAAGGTTAGCAGGATCGTGGAGACTATACAGGGGTTAGGGACATAGGTACTTACAGAGGGCTCCAAAAAAAATGTATCCACTGTTTAAAAGTCGATAACTGGCAAACTAATTGACGGAGTTGTCTCATCTTTGGTAGCGTAATAGTTTGTGGTTCCGGCAATTGTGACACAAGCGTCGTATTGCATTGTTTTGTTTTGTCAGATGAGAGTCGCCAGATAGTCAGTGTTTTGTTCTTTGTTGCACCTAGTTACTCGAGTAAACATGGCTGGCGCAAGGTTTACATTCGATGAAAGGGAGTCAGTTTTGAAGTGGTGTTTTACGTACGAAAACATTAATGAGGTTCAAAGGCAATGGCGAAATGAGTATCAAACAGAGCCACCGACACGTTTAACGATTCGTCGCATTAGAGACAAATTTGAAGCCGAATGCTGTGTTAAAGATGTACACAAACAAGGATCTGGACGACCTGTAACAGTAACAAGTCCAGCTAACCCCCGTCGTGTGTTACAACAATTCACTCGCTCACCACAGAAGTCTGTGAGACAGTGTGCCCGTGAAACTGGAGTAAGTCGCTCAAGTGTTTGGCGAATTTTGAAGACAGTAAAATGGAAGTGCTACATCGCACGATTGCTACACGCAATGAATGAGGACGAACCATATCGTAGAATGAAGTACTGCAAGTGGTTTACTAACATGGTGCGCAACGATGAAGAGTTTGCAGAGATGATTGTGTGGTCTGATGAGGCACAGTTCAAACTCAATGGTACAGTAAATCACCACAATTGCATCTACTGAGCCGCCGAAAATCCGAACGTCCATGTAGACAAAGCCGTGAATTTGTCTTACCGGGGCTTGATTGGGCCATTCTTCTTTGACGGCACAGTTTTCAGTGAGGTGTACCTTCAGAAGCTTCAGACATCCATTTTACCTGCCATCCGAGGCTTGTATGGAGACGGAAGAGTTTACTTTCATCAAAATGGTGCCCAAGCCCACTAACAAACTCGTGTTAGGGCGTATCTCGACGAAAATCTACCAGGAAGATGGATAGGCCGTAGAGGTGCTGTGGAGTATCCACCACGTTCCCCAGACCCAACTCCTCTGGACTTTTACCTGTGGGAAACACTGAAGGACGTCGTCTATCGACAAAAGCCACGCACATTGGAAGAACTTCGAGAATCCATCGTACGTTCATGTGTGAATATCCAACTGAACAGGTTGCAGTCAGCAGTTCGTGCTGCAGCTCGGCGCCATCGTTTGTGTGTGGATGTTAATGGTGACCAGTTCGAACACCTACAGTGATATCTTTAAGTTGGACTTAAGCTACACGTTCACCAAAAATGAAACAACCCCGTCAATTAGTTTGCGAATTATGGACTTTTAAACAGTGGATACATTTTCTTGGACCCCTCTGTATATTGTGCTCTCGTATGTACCCGCTTCCTTGTTACTTGTTTTTTCCTTGTGTCTAACAGTCTTCCGGCCAACACGCCACATAATTTACTACATGACATTTTCTGCACAGTCGTAACTGCACCGCGAAGTGGACAGCGCCTGTCGATATAGACTAACCATTTTCCGTCCATGTGGGCACACTTCAATTCTTGACCTACTGCCTAGGGGAAAATAAACGTTAAGCTTTTGTCAACGATACTAACCAACCTGAAAATATATTACTCGCAATAACTATAACCATTAGTTTGCAAATGACGTTAACGCTGACGTCATGTTTCTCAGTGCGACATCCTCACTCAGTAGCAGTATTTGTACTGAAAACCCTAACACCCTGTATAGTGAGATACTTCTTTTCCTGCGGAAAGCGCCACGGCTGCATAACGCAGTGGGACTAAAATGTCGAAGCGCTGAACGGCTCCTGGCTCAGCCCTCAGCAGTGTGTGTACACAGACTGGTGGTGCGACTCGCAGGCCGTCCTCCGGTCTGGTAACGGGAACGTCGCGTGTCGACGGCAGACCACGGTGCACAGCGAGAGAGAGGGAGAGGGGACGGACTGCCCGCTGGCTTGGGTGGCACCGAGGCCGTCTATTTCGGTGGTGCGCTGATTTATCGCCCGCGTCACGGCATGAGCTATGGGCCAAAATACGCCCGGATTAGGCAGGATTAACCGAATTTGTGGCTCGTGCCGGTTACCGAATCGATACGAGTGCGGGGTCACTATGTTTACAGTTCCTGCCACCAACAATCCTTCGTGATTATCATATTTATCGTCTCTATCACCTACGTCTGGACGTTTCCATTTTTGTGTGTGTGAAGGCATAGTACTTTGTGACAGTACCAGACTTCACATTACCCGTGGTGTGTTAACGCCCAGAAGTACAGAGTTTTGAAATTGCATCTACTTGTGAACTTTCAGAAGTGCGGTTGGCCCACACTTCCTTTCTCTGAGAGATAACGCCTCTCCACAACGGCCGCCCTGGAGGATGGATTTTTTGCAGATATCCATCGTATGGTCCGTTCAACAAGGCCTCCACATCTGAATCCTATAGCAAACTCTGAGATGCAACTCAGAGACGAATTAAAGCCCATTAAAGGTAAGGGCACCAGAGACTCATTTCTGATGTTGCACGTAATAATTAAAGCAACAATTCCTGAGGGTATTTTCGTTCTACTACAAGAAAATGCGTGTTTTCCTCACTAGACGCGTTTCGATTTATTGAGGTAAAGCACCATCAGTGGTCTGTAATTAAAGATATTTACAATTTGATTTGTTTTTAAGATCGAAAAACAATTCGTTAACAATTTGTTGGTTTTTACATACGGTGATTTCTGCTTAGTTTCTCGCCTACATCAAGAAATGCCTTCTGCTTGTACGTCTTTGGTGTTTCTTCACAAGACACTTATATTTGTGGTCTAATTTTTCTCTGCTCTGCAGAATCATTCATTTCTTGCTTTTTTCACAGTACACGTTTTCGTACACCACTGTTTATCATTTACTTTTATACTTCTAATTGTGTATTGTGTTATGCAGTATTGCCAATACAACATTGCCGCTAGTTTGACTTTTACATATACATTTTTTTAGTTAATTGTATGTGTGTTATTCTATTTAACTATGTTGCTGTGTATTTATATACTGTCTTATTTATACACTGTGTAACGGTACGAGGAAATGGTGAATGAGTGTTTCTTTCTTCGTGAATGGGTTGAGGAGGGAGAAGCAAAGATGAGTGAACATAAATACATAGTAGCGTGATGTAGCGTGCGTTGGAGGAAAAGGTAAGGTGGGAGAAGTGAAATGAAATTTAGGGGGGTGGGGAGGGTGGGGTGCGTTTGTTGGGGGCGGTTGGGTGGGAGGCTGGTTGAGGGATTAGGTCGGGGAGGAGGCCCTTACGTGGACGAGGTTGAAGGATGGAGAGGGCTCTTTACTTTTTCATGTGATTTTTTTCAGTTACCAAAAGTAAAAGAAAAATAAGCCTTTTCCGACCTTCAACCTCTCCCACCACCACCACCACCCACTCTCCCGCAACCAACCCCCCAACCCACACCAATTACATTTTTCTTCCACCTGCCAGCCGGGGTGGCTGAGCGGTTCTAGGCGCTACAGTCTG